>NC_137678.1:52765722-52865722 GCF_963989245.1 Nansenia antarctica | reverse complement strand
GACTGAAAATCGGCCAGATTATCTTTGTGTGTACCAGGCTTTAGGCCAGTTTTGACTTTAGGCCAGTTTTGATTCACTAAGAAGTCCAGGTTTAACCCCCCCCCCCCCCCCCCCCCCCCCAGGGCTAGCCTAGCTGCTAGCCTAGCGAAACAAACATAGCAAACAACTTTGTACACACACACACACTGGTGGACCGACTCGTCAAACTTGGCATGAAGACATTAATGAGACTGGTGCTTTGCTTTACCTCACCACAATAATAATAATCACTTTTATTTGTATACCTTGTTATAGGTATAGGTTATACCTTGTTCCTGCAAACATCTCCCACAGCAGCCCCCCCCCCCCCCACACACACACACACACACTGAGAGACACACACACACACACACACTGACACACTGGCTGATCCGCAGCCGTGTGATTCGCTGAAAATCAAATAACAACAAATACCTTTTACTCACTTATTTACGGTACTCCTATTTACTCCATTTACTACAGTAAATTCACTCCCTCTAAGGCCAGGTTTGAGTCACTCCCTCTAAGGCCAGGTTTGAGTCACTAAGGCCAGGTTTGAGTCTCTAAGGCCAGGTTTGAGTCTCTAAGGCCAGGTTTGAGTCTCTAAGGCCAGGTTTGAGTCTCTAAGGCCAGGTTTGAGTCTCTAAGGCCAGGTTTGAGTCACTAAGGCCAGGTTTGAGTCACTAAGGCCAGGTTTGAGTCTCTAAGGCCAGGTTTCAGTCACTAGGGCCAGGTTTGAGTCTCTAAGGCCAGGTTTGAATCTCTAAGGCCAGGTTTGAGTCTCTAAGGCCAGGTTTGAGTCTCTAAAGCCTGGTACACACATAAAGATTTTCTAAATCTTAACAGATTTTTTATCTGAGAGACCCCACACATGAAGATAAAAAATCATGGATTGAACAGTTTTGATCGTATTGTGTGTGGTGTGCTCCGATATTCTCAATACAGCACACCACATATACATAAAGATCGGACAGATACGACAGTCTAGTCTCGTTCCCCCAAGCCAGAAATCTTGCGTGATCAGGATAGTAGTACCCTGACTGACCAAATAAAGGGCAATGTGCGACAGGGCAAATAAAGTTAAGTCAGCTCGCTTCTTGATTGGCTACATTCCATTCGGACTCGCGAGTTGTCGAGTAATCTTTAGAGCCATCCGATAATCGGGCGTTTGCTGTCCTTGGTCGGAAGGACTGAAAATCGGCCAGATTATCTTTGTGTGTACCAGGCTTTAGGCCAGTTTTGACTTTAGGCCAGTTTTGATTCACTAAGAAGTCCAGGTTTAACCCCCCCCCCCCCCCCCCAGGCTAACCTGTGCTCCCCCCCCCCAGACTAACCTGTGCTCCCCCCCCCCAGACTAACCTGTGCTCCCCCCCCCCTAGGCTAACCTGTGCTCCCCCCCCAGACTAACCTGTGCTGCCCCCCCCCCCAGACTAACCTGTGCTCCCCCCCCCCAGACTAACCTGTGCTCCCCCCCCCCCCCAGACTAACCTGTGCTCCCCCCCCCCCCCAGGCCAACCTGTGCTTCGTGGACATAGACAACCACAGCATCGAGCTGCCGGAGGACTTCCCTCAGTTCCCCAACAAGCCTGAGTTCATCCAGGAGATCAGCGACGTCTTGGCGCGTTTCGGCATCTCGCCAGTGGGGGGCGCCCCTCGCACCTCTACCCCCACCCCTACGACCACCACCCCCCCCGCCCCGGGGCCCTGCCCCCCCGGCCCCCTCCCCAGGCGAGCCCCCGGCCTGGCGGCCCTCAGCGAGCTGGAGGATGACGGGCGGAACGGGAACCTCGGGGGGGAGGGGCTGAAGGGGGAGGGGCTGAACAGGAACCTGGGGGGGGAGGGGCTGGCGGTACTGGAGCGACTGCAGGCGCTGGCCCGGCGCACAGGCGTGACGGTGGGACGTGTGGACGCCCTGCGGGCCCCAGGGGGGCTGGCCCAGGGGGGGGAGGGGGGGGAGGCCCAGGGGGGGGAGGGGGGGGAGGAGCTGAGGAACGCGGTGCTTAACGTGCAGCTGAGGGAGGTGTTCGCCAGCCGCTTCACCGCCATGTTCAATGACTACGAGGCCTTCGTCATCCACGGCGCTGGCGATCTGCAGAGCTGGCTGACCAACCGAGACACGCTGCACAACTTTGACAAGGTACACACACACACACACATACACACACACATACAGGTCTGTCACACAGCCACGCCTCCATGCTGGTTCTGGTTCTTGAACCTAATCTGGAACCGGCCGCCACGTTCAGACCGATAATAAATAAATTGGTTCAGAACCTGAAAAGTCGTTCACAGAGGGAAGGGTTGGGGTTAGGGTTAACAGAGGGAACTGTATCATCCTCCCAGTGAAGTAGCTGCCATCTAGTTGTGACGTGTTTGTTTATCCCGCCCCTTCATCACCCAGCATTGATGAAGCTGATGGTTCTGGTTACACTGGTATGAACGCGGGCTGGTTCACCAGACAGACAGCACCAAGGTTCACCAGACAGACAGCACCAAGGTTCACCAGACAGACAGCACCAAGGTTCACCAGACAACACCAAGGTTCACCAGACAGACAGCACCAAGGTTCACCAGACAACACCAAGGTTCACCAGACACACAGCACCAAGGTTCACCAGACAGACAGCACCAAGGTTCACCAGACAGACAGCACCAAGGTTCACCAGACAGACAGCACCAAGGTTCACCAGACAGACAGCACCAAGGTTCACCAGACAGACAGCACCAAGGTTCACCAGACACACAGCACCAAGGTTCACCAGACAGACAGCACCAAGGTTCACCAGACAGACAGCACCAAGGTTCACCAGACAGACAGCACCAAGGTTCACCAGACAGACAGCACCAAGGTTCACCAGACAGACAGCACCAAGGTTCACCAGACAGACAGACAGACAGACAGACAGCACCAAGGTTCTGAGGTTCCAGAACGGGAACTGGAACCGGCACGGAGCCTTAAGAGCTACACACACACACACACACACACACGCTATAGTAACTCCCCCCCCCCTCCAGGCCTCCTTCCTGTCCGACCAGCCGGAGCCGTACCTGCCCTTCCTGTCCCACTTCATCGAGACGCAGATGTTCGCCTCCTTCATCGACAACAAGATCATGTCTGGCTGGGAGGACAAGGAGCCGCTGCTGCGCGTGTTTGACGGGCGCGTCGACAAGGCCCGCCTCTACAACGTCCGCGCGCCCAACCTGAGGTCCTCCACCTACCAGAGGTGCACCTGCCTGAAGGAGTCTGGTGAGTCTCTACCCCCCTCCCTCTCTACCTCTCTACCTCTCTTACCCCCCTCCCTCTCTGTCTGTCTGCCTGTCTGTCTGCATCCACCTACCAGAGGTGCACCAATCTGAAGGAGTCTGGTGAGTCTCTACCCTCCTCCCTCCCTCCCTCCCTCTCTACCCCCCTCCCTCTCTACCTCTCTACCCCCCTCCCTCTCTACCCTCCTCCCTCTCTACCTCTCTACCTCTCTCCCTCTCTACCTCTCTACCTCTCTACCTCCCTCCCTCTCTACCTCTCTACCTCCCTCCCTCTCTACCCCCCTCCCTCTCTCCCTCTCTACCTCTCTACCTCTCTCCCTCTCTACCTCTCTACCTCTCTACCTCTCTCCCTCTCTACCTCTCTACCCCCCTCCCTCTCTACCTCTCTCCCTCTCTACCTCTCTACCTCTCTCCCTCTCTACCTCTCTACCTCTCTCCCTCTCTACCTCTCTACCCCCCTCCCTCTCTACCTCTCTCCCTCTCTACCTCTCTACCCCCCTCCCTCTCTATCCTCCTCTCATTTATTATTCTGAAGCAGCTAGTCTTCCCTTTAGTCTCGACTGATGCTCCTTTAGGATTTTTCTTTATCTCAACACACACACACACACACACACACACACACACACGCACACACACACACACACACACCGTACTGTGCTTGTGAGAGTGTCTAGTCAGGTCTTTTCTCTTAATTAGAGTTTGTGTGGCTTTCCTAAATTAATTACGTCTCTAATTGCTGCTGAATTTGCAAAAGGACTCAGAGCAGAGATGGGGAATGGAGGGGTTTTAGGGTGTGTGTGTGTGTGTGTCTGTCAGGACCCTGTCTGCCTGTCTGTCTGCCTGCCTGCCTGTCTGTCTGTCTGCCTGGCTGCCTGTCTGTCGGTCTGTCTGTCTGTCGGTCTGTCTGTGTGCCTGTCTGTCTGTCTGTCTGCCTGCCTGCCTGTCTGTCTTTCTGTTTGTCTGTCAGGACCCTGTCTGTCTGTCTGTCTGTCTGTCTGTCTGTCTGGCTATCTGGCTGTCTGTCTGTCTGTCAGGACCCTGTCTGTCTCTATGTCTGTCTGTCTGTCTGTCTGCATCCACCTCCCTCTCTATCTCTCTACCTCTACCTCCCTCCCTCTCTACCTCTCTACCCCCCTCCCTCTCTAACTCCCTCCCTCTCCATCTCTCTACCTCTCTACCTCCCTCCCTCTCTATCTCTCTACCTCTCTACCTCCCTCCCTCTCTATCTCTCTACCTCTCTACCTCCCTCCCTCTCTATCTCTCTACCTCTACCCCCTCCCTCTCTATCTCTCTACCTCTACCCCCCTCCCTCTCTCCCTCTCTACCTCCCTCCCTCTCTACCCCCCTCCCTCTCTCCCTCTCTCCCTCTCTACCCCCCTCCCTCTCTACCCCCCTCCCTTTCTACCGCTCTACCTCCCTCCCTCTCTACCCCCCGCCCTCTTTCCCTCTCTACCTCTCTCCCTCTCTACCCCCCTCCCTCTCTACCTCTCTCCCTCTACCTCTCTCCCTCTTTACCCTCTACCCCCCTCCCTCTCTACCGTCTACCCCCCTCCCTCTCTACCTCTCTCCCTCTCTACCTCTCTACCCCCCTCCCTCTCTATCCTCCTCTCATTTATTATTCTGAAGCAGCTAATCTTCCCTTTAGTCTCGACTGATGCTCCTCTATGATTTTTCTTTATCTCAACACACACACACACACACACACACACACACACACATACATACACACACACACACACACACACACACACCGTACTGTGCTTGTGAGAGTGTCTAGTCAGGTCTTTTCTCTTAATTTTGTGTGGCTTTCCTAAATTAATTACGTCTCTAATTGCTGCTGAATTTGCAAAAGGACTCAGAGCAGAGATGGGGAGTGGAGGGGTTTTAGGGTGTGTGTGTGTGTGTGTGTGTGTGTGTAAATTCAAAAGCACCTATGGGGCTTTTCCACAACGGTGCTGACCTGGTGCTGACCCGGGTCAGCCCGCTTCGTTCCCCTTTTCCATTCGTCGTTCCAGGTCGGTTCGGTCCCAGGTCAGCTCGCTTCTTTAGCTCCACATCGAGAGCAGGGTCTAAAATGTCATATCCGGGTCTCTTTGCCAGGCTACGTGTGACGCTGCACACCGTTGATTGGTCAATGGAAATCGTCATCCCATGTCCCATCCCATATATTTCTTCACTAACCGCCATCTTGAAATACCACATTCACTCTAGGAAAATGTCACTACATTTTCTGTAATAGTTTATTAATAAAGATTCTGAAAATTATGCTGACCATCGTATTATCTTAGTTTAATGTCATTTCAATGAATCATATAACTTTTATTTACAACAAGCACAACACAAAAATCGCTATTATGCACCGTGTTTGTCCGTGAATAACACCGGCTGTGGAGGTGATACAAACACAATACTCCTTTGCTAACTTCACCATCTGTCTACGGTCATTTTGAGCCCTTAACCACCGCGCTGACACCCCGAGAAGTTATGCTTTTAACCGTAAACTCGATGAACCGGGAGTTCACCTGGCCGCTGCTGCTGTGCTGTCCAGCCATTTTCGCCGTTCACTCATGAGTCAAATGCCGGTTTTAACAGGGAATTCGCTCCGCGCTGTGTCCACGGTGATAGGAGTGGAGGATCGACTCCATTCAAAAACTTTTGAATTCCATGGCTTCTCCTCTTTCCGGACACGTTTGAATTGTTATCCTAACCCCCGGTAAACCGAAGTTATTAACCCGCAAACGGCACCGTGTTTGTCTGTGAATAACACCGGCTGTGTCATGAGTCAAATGCCGGTAGATTCGCGTCTTGTCGGCGTTTCCCGATGATGATACTACAGTTCATAAAGCAGACAAGTGAAGGCAGTGGTTTTAAGGGTTCAAAAAACATGACTTTATTATGTGTACATAGCTTCCTCTCTCTCTTTCTCTTTCTCTCCCAAAAAATCACGGCTGTTGCTGTGTACACCCGGAAGCTTTTTGCCAGGCTGCGTGTGACGCGTAACTCCGCCTACTATCGTCTACTCCTCCTACTAGTCCGGGTCGGTTTGTGTATAATGGAAAACCAGAACAGATCAAAGTGACCCGACCTGACCTCGAACTGATCCGAACTGCACTAACGCGGGACCCTGATGGAAAAGCACCACTAGTCCTCACTATGGATATGTAAATGTCACCCTCCCCCTCTCTCTCTCTCCCTCCCTCCCCCTCTCCCTCCCTCCCTCCCTCCCTCCTCCCTTCCTCCCCCCCTCCCTCCTCCCTCCATCCCTCCTCCTTCCATCCCTCTTCCCCCCTCCCTCCCCCCCTCCCTCCTCCCTCCCTCCCTCCTCCCCCCTCCCTCCCCCCTCCCCCCTCCCTCCCCCTCTCCCTCCCTCCCTCCTCCCTCCCTCCTCCCCCCTCCCTCCCCAGCCCAGGCCATAGAACAGAGGCTGATGAAGATGGACCACACAGCCGTCCACCCCCACCTGCTGGACATGAGGATCGGCCAGGGCCGCTACCAGCCCGGCTTCTTCCCCTCACTGCAGGCCGACGTCCTCGCCACCGCGCCCCCCAGCAACAAGTTAGTTACCATAGCAACCCTCACTAACTAACTAACCCAATAACCCACCAACAACAAGTTAGTAACCATGGCAACCACGACTAACTAACTAACCCACCAACAACAAGTTAGTTACCATGGCAAGCCTGACTAACTAACTAACCCACCAACAACAAGTTAGTAACCATGGCAACCATGACTAACTAACTAACTAACCCACCAACAACAAGTTAGTAACCATGGCAACCATGACTAACTAACTAACTAACCCACCAACAACAAGTTAGTTACCATAGCAACCCTGACTAACTAACTAACCCACCAACAACAAATTAGTTACCATGGCAACCCTGACTAACTAACCCACCAACTAACTAACGCACCTGCAACAAGTTAGTTACCATGGCAACCCTGACTAACTAACTAACTAACTAACCCACCAACAAGTTAGTAACCATGGCAACCCTAACTAACTAACCCACCAACAACAAGTTAGTAACCCTGACTAACTAACTAGCTAACTAACTAACTAACTAACTAACCAACCCACCAACAAGTTAGTTACCATGGCAACCCTAACTAACTAACTAACTAACCCACCAACAACAAGTTAGTGACACTAACTAAATAACCCACCAACAACAAGTCAGTAACCCTGGCAACCCTAACTAACTAACCCACCAACAACAAGTTAGTAACCGTGGTAACCCTGACTAACTAACTAACCCTGGGGTGAATCCAGCCTAACACAGCTTGTTCTGTGAGCCTGCTAACAATGTAAAGTAATGTTCTAGTTAACTAGGTAGCAGTGGGGATTACTTACACAATCCATTGCGTTGTTGCAGTAGTTATACTCAACTAGCGAGTTTGTGTTGTGATTCTCAACAACGTTGAAATGTATTTCCGTGTTTTAAAATAACAGTCTGAACCCTGTCAGGTGGTCTAACCCTAACCCAAACCCTGTCAGGTGGTCTAACCCTAACTCAAACCTTGTCAGGTGGTCCAACCGCACAGCGACGGGCCAGCGGAGGAAAGACCACCACAGACAGCAGACAGAACACCTCACCCTGGACAACCACCTCAGAGAGGTACGCACACACACACACACACACACACACCCACCCTCCCCTCTTCATCATCTCCTCTTCCTCCCCCCGAGTCTGGCAGCAATTTTATTTTCTTAGAAAGTTGTAGGTAGTTATTATTATTATTATCATTATTATTATTTGTAAGTTAGTTCTGTTGTGTTACTTGTTCTGTTTCACGTCCTCTAAGTCTCTGTTGTTGTTTTGTGTTTTAGTTGAGTTTTCTCTCTTTGTCTCGTCTGAATGTCTTCTGCATTCATGTGCATGCCTCCTTCTTTTCTTTTTCTTTCTTTGCCATTCTTTTCTCGTTCCCCTCTTTTCTGTGGGCTGGGTTTGGGCCGTACCACCCCAGCAGCGGGAGGGGTGTCTGGTCCTGCAGAACTCTATGGCCTTCTGGGAGTGGGACAAGGCGTCCCCCCCCCCTCGCAAACCACCCAGAAAGTCTGCCTCAGCCAGCTGCCTGGTATGATGGACCCCCCCCTTCACAACCCCCCCCCCCCCCTTCACAACCCTCCCCAGCTGCCTGGTATGATGGACCCCCCCCCCCCCCTCCCCTCAGCCAGCGTCCTGGTATGATGGACCCACCCCTTTACAACCCCCACCCCCCGTCTTATTAAGGTCCTTAATGACATTTGTGTAAACACTGACTCTGAAAAATCTCAGTTTTGGTACTACTAGACCTTAGCGCTGCCTTTGACACTGTAGACCAGGACATTCTAATAGATAGACTAAAAGCCTGGATAGGACTTTCAGGCACTGCCCTAAACTGGTTTAGATCCTACCTACAGGACAGAAGCTACTATGTCTCCATTGGCAACTTTGTATCTGACCAAATTAAAATGACATGTGGGGTTCCCCAAGGATCAATCCTTGACCCCCTCCTTTTCAATCTCTAGATGCTTCCATTGGGACACATCCTAAAAAATAACTAAATTGCCTATCACAACTATGCGGATGACACTCAAATCTACATAGCCCTCTCACCGAACGACTATAGTCCCATCGACAATCTCTGTAATTGCATTGAACAAATAAACGCCTGGATGACACAAAACTTCCTCCAATTAAACAAGGACAAAACAGAGATAATTGTATTCGGTGCACCTGACAAAAGATCGAATGTCAGTGCAAAACTTGATTCTCTCTCTCTTCAAACAAAAAAAGAGGTCAGAAATCTTGGTGTAATTCTAGACTCTGATCTAAACTTCAACAGCCACATAAACTTGATAACTAAATCAGCCTACTATCACCTGAAATACATAACAAGAATGAGAGATTTCATGTCCAAACAAGACCCTGAAAAACTCATCCATGCATTTGTTTCGAGTAGACTTGATTATTGTAATGGTCTACTAACAGGCCTATCTATAGGAGCTGTTCGTAAGCTGCAGCTCATCCAAAACGCCGCTGCTAGGGTCCTAACAAAAACAAAGACATTTGAACACATTACACCAATCCTGAGATCCCTGCACTGGCTACCAGTCTCTCAGAGAATTGAATTCAAAATCCTCCTAATTACATACAAATCACAAAATGGTATTGGACCAAAATACATATCAGATCTCCTCCCACTCTATATTCCAGCAAGGCCATTAAGGTCAGCTGAGGCTAATCAGCTAATCATTCCAAGAGTGAAAACAAAACACAGTGCAGCAGCTTTCAGTCATGCTGCTGCATGCTCCTGGAACAAACTCCCTGAAGAAATCAAATGTTTTTTGCAGCAGTTATGATTAAACACAAACACTTCTATCAATGTCTTTTATCCATTAACTATTGTCTTATTAAATGTTTTATCCATTTAACTCTCTTGCTTTTATTCTTTGTCATTTTTCTTTTCTTACTATGCTCCTCTTGCTGTATTTTAATAATGTATGTAAAGCACTTTGAATTAACCCTGTTGTATGAAATGTGCTGTACAAGTCATGCCCAGCTGCCTGGTATGATGGACCCCCCCTCCCCTTCACAACCCCCCCCCCCCCCCCCCCCC
The DNA here is from genome assembly GCF_963989245.1 of Nansenia antarctica. NCBI lineage: Eukaryota > Metazoa > Chordata > Actinopteri > Argentiniformes > Microstomatidae > Nansenia > Nansenia antarctica. The sequence continues at coordinate 52,855,834 of NC_137678.1, read as the reverse complement.
CCCCCCAGCCTCAAGCTCCCCAAACGACCCCCACTCCACTCTCCTCCTGATTTACTATCTAGTAGTGTGTACACGCACACGTACACACACACACACGCACACACACACGTTGCACCACTAAGCGATCCTCTGTCCCGGTGCAGAAGTACATGGCGGAGGCCCGCCTGGGGAAGAACCTGCGGCCCAAGCTGTCGGACCTCAGCCCCGCCGTCATCGCTCAGACCAACTGGAAGTTCGTGGAGGGACTGCTGAAGGAGTGTCGCATGAAGGTGGGTGGAGAGAACATGGAGGTGGAGGTGAGAACATGGAGGTGGAGGTTAGAACATGGAGGTGGAGGTTAGAACATGGAGGTGGAGGTGAGAACATGGAGGTGGAGGTGAGAACATGGAGGTGGAGGAGAGAACATGGAGGTGGAGGTGAGAACATGGAGGTGGAGGTGAGAACATGGAGGTGGAGGTGAGAACATGGAGGTGGAGGAGAGAACATGGAGGTGGAGGTGAGAACATGGAGGTGGAGGTGAGAACATGGAGGTGGAGGTTAGAACATGGAGGTGGAGGTGAGAACATGGAGGTGGAGGTGAGAACATGGAGGTGGAGGTTAGAACATGGAGGTGGAGGTTAGAACATGGAGGTGGAGGTGAGAACATGGAGGAGAGAACATGGAGGTGGAGGTGAGAACATGGAGGTGGAGGTGAGAACATGGAGGAGAGAACATGGAGGTGGAGGTTAGAACATGGAGGTGGAGGTGAGAACATGGAGGAGAGAACATGGAGGTGGAGGTGAGAACATGGAGGTGGAGGTGAGAACATGGAGGTGGAGGTGAGAACATGGAGGAGAGAACATGGAGGTGGAGGTTAGAACATGGAGGTGGAGGTGAGAACATGGAGGAGAGAACATGGAGGTGGAGGTGAGAACATGGAGGTGGAGGTGGGAACATGGAGGTGGAGGTGAGAACATGGAGGTGGAGGAGAGAACATGGAGGTGGAGGAGAGAACATGGAGGTGGAGGTTAGAACATGGAGGTGGAGGAGAGAACATGGAGGTGGAGGAGAGAACATGGAGGTGGAGGAGAGAACATGGAGGTGGAGGTGAGAACATGGAGGTGGAGGTGAGAACATGGAGGTGGAGGAGAGAACATGGAGGTGAGAACATGGAGGTGGAGGTTAGAACATGGAGGTGGAGGAGAGAACATGGAGGTGGAGGTGAGAACATGGAGGTGGAGGTGGGAACGTGAAGGTATAACACATGGCCATAGTGCAGACAGACATAAAGGTGGTAGATGAAGGTATAACACATGGCCATAGTCCAGACAGACATAAAGGAGCAGCAACAAGTCTCTTTTTGGCCTCGGATGAAAAGCAAGTCTTATTCCTGAAATAAAAAAGTAAAAAACGAATTTCACCTTCAGCTTTCTAACTAGCTGCTGAATGTGAGGCTTAAAAGAGAGAGAATCGTCAATTGTAAATCCTAGGTACTTATAATGCGATACAGACTCAATCTTGGAGCCCTGAACAGTGGTGATAGAAGGGAGGTTCAGAGGCGTGGATGTAGCAAACATCATAAGTTTGGTTTGGTCAGCATTCAAAATAAGTTTTAGATCACACAGGGTTTGTTTTACAGTATTAAAAGCAAGTTGTAGCTGACACAGAGCCTGGCCTGGTGTGGATGCAGAGCAGTACATCACAGTGTCATCAGCATAAAAATGGAAATGAGCATTTGAGACATTCTGATGGAGAGTGTTGATGTATTATAAATTATAAATTATAAATTATGTATATAATGAATTATAAATTATAAATTATGTATATAATGAAAGGTAATGGCCCCAGGACTGATCCCTGTGGCACGCCCTGGGATACACCAAGGGAGCTGGAAGTGACACCTTCTGCCTGCACACACTGAGATCTGCCTGATAGGTCATTCTTAAACCAATAAACAGTTTGTTCCGACAATCCTACACTGGTTATTGATGGTTTGTTTGTGTGTGTGTGTGTGTGTGTGTGTGTGTGTGTGTGTGTGTGTGTGTGTGCAGACCAAGCGGATGCTGGTGGAGAAGATGGGTCGTGAGGCGGTGGACCTGGGCCATGGAGAGAACACCATCACAGGGCTGGAGGAGAACACGCTCATGGCCTCCCTCTGCGACCTGCTGGAGCGCATCTGGAGCCACGGCCTGCAGCTCAAACAGGTCAGGGTCAGGGGTAGGGTCAGGGTCAGGGGTAGGGTCAGGGGGAGGGTCAGGGGGAGGGTCAGTGTTAGGGTCAGGGGGAGGGTCAGGGGTAGGGTCAGTGTTAGGGTCAGTGTTAGTGTTAGGGTCAGTGTTAGGGTCAGGGTCAGTGTTAGGGTCAGTGTTAGTGGTAGGGTCAGGGGTAGGGTCAGGGGTAGGGTCAGGGTCAGTGTTAGGGTCAGGGGTAGGGTCAGGGGGAGGGTCAGGGGTAGGGTCAGTGTTAGGGTCAGGGTCAGTGTTAGGGTCAGGGTCAGTGTTAGGGTCAGTGTTAGTGGTAGGGTCAGGGGGAGGGTCAGGGGTAGGGTCAGGGTCAGTGTTAGGGTCAGGGGTAGGGGGAGGGTCAGTGTTAGGGTCAGTGGTAGGGTTAGGGTCAGTGTTAGGGGTAGGGTCAGGGGGAGGGTCAGTGTTAGGGGTAGGGTCAGGGGGAGGGTCAGTGTTAGGGTCAGTGGTAGGGTCAGGGTCAGTGTTAGGGTCAGTGGTAGGGTTAGGGTCAGGGGTAGGGTCAGGGTCAGTGTTAGGGTCAGGGGTAGGGTCAGGGTCAGTGTTGGGGACAGGGGTAGGGTCAGTGTTAGGGTCAGGGGTAGGGTCAGGGTCAGTGTTAGGGTCAGGGGTAGGGTCAGTGTTAGGGTCAGGGGTAGGGTCAGGGGTAGGGTCAGGGTCAGGGGTAGGGTCAGGGTCAGTGTTGGGGTCAGGGTCAGTGTTAGGGTCAGGGTCAGTGTTAGGGTCAGGGGTAGGGTCACGAGTAGGGTCAGGGTCAGTGTTAGGGTCAGGGTTAGGGTCAGGGTCAGTGTTAGGGTCAGGGTTAGGGTCAGTGTTAGGGTCAGAGTTAGGGGTAGTGTCAGGGTTAAGGTTAGGGTTAGTTGAGGTATTGGCTGTGTGTTCTGTGATCTCTGACCTCTGACCTTTGACCCTGCAGGGGAAGTCGGCCCTGTGGTCCCACCTGCAACACTACCTCACCCTGCTGACCCCAGAGCTGCCAGAGTCACCAGGTAACACACACACACACACACACACACACATACACACACATGCACGCACACACGCAAAAACAAGCACAAGCACATAATATGTGACACGTTCTAATGCTTTGGTGCTCATGTCGGGATCTGATGATCAGACTTTTCTTCAGAAGAATGTGAATACATTTCCACGTTGTTGAAAATCAACGACACATCGCTAGTCAGCTAACACAGCTTGTTTTGTGAGCCTGTTAACAATGTAAAGTAGTATTCTAGTTAACTAGGTAGCAGTGGGGATTACTCACCCAGTCCATTGCGTTGTTGCAGTATTTGACTAGCAAGTTTGTGTTGTGATTCTCAACAACGTAGAAACGTAGTTCCGTGTTTCAAAAGAAAAGTCTGAACATTTTGATTGGTTGCTGACATGCGGACCAAATGATCAGACACATATGTCACATACTGTATACACCTAACCCATATACACACTCATATTCACACATACATGCAGATGGTGGGCTGCCCAGGCTAAGAGTGTGTGTGTGTGTGTGTGTGTGTGTGTGTGTGTGTGTGTGTGTGTGTGTGTGTGTGTGTGTGTGTGTGTGTGTGTGTGTGTAGTGTCCAGAGGTCCTGAGAGGAGGAAGTCAGAGTTGTCCATCGGGATGCCGTCCCTGCGTGTGTCCGTCATACAGGATATGAGGTAATATCTACTTCCTGCCTGTACAGGATATGAGGTACTATCTCCTCCCTTTCTCTGTACAGGATATGAGGTAGCTACTTCCTGCCTGTACAGGATATGAGGTAGCTACTTCCTGTCTGTACAGGATATGAGGTAGCTACTTCCTGCCTGTACAGGATATGAGGTAGCTACTTCCTGCCTCTGTACAGGATATGAGGTAGCTACGTCCTGCCTCTGTACAGGATATGAGGTAGCTACTTCCTGTCTGTACAGGATATGAGGTAGCTACTTCCTGTCTGTACAGGATATGAGGTAGTTACTTCCTGTCTCTGTACAGATGGATCATCAGTCTGTTATATCTGACTCTAAACTCTCCTCCCCCTCTCCTCCCCCCAGACACATCCAGGGCATGGGGGAGATAAAGACGGAAGTGGGGAGGGCACGGGCGTGGGTCCGTCTGTCCCTGGAGAAGAAGCTGCTGTCACAACACCTCCGACAGCTGCTGGCCCACCACACCCTGACCAAGTACACACACACACACACACCAGGGTTTCCGTTAACCGGTAATTACCGGTCTTTGTCCGGTAAAATTAGTTGAAGTCCGACAAGTTGAAAACTCGTCGGACATAAATGTCCGGTGAAAATAATTCCCTCTAACCATTTTCAGCTGAGCACCAAACACACACACATAACACTGCCCGAGAGAGAAGGACCCGCCCCCTTTAGTTAGCCTATAGGCTATAGGCTAACTAAAGGGGGCGGGTCCTTCTCTCTCGGGCAGTTGTGTGTGTGTTTGGTGCTCAGCTGAAAATGGTGTCCCGAAGCGGAGCGCTTTAACTTTATCGCACAATAACAAGGAGAACAAACGAAACGGACAACATTTACACTAAGATGGAGACAAACTTCAGCGATATGATCTAACAGCCGGTCTTCAGGACGACATACAGACCCGTATGAGCTTACAGGGCTATCCCCTATCTATCTGAGAAAAGGCATAGCCTAGGCTGTAACATCGAACGGAAATTAGCCTATACGCATTGCAAGTTAATTTAAAGCCTATTTATTTTCAAAGAGTTTTATTCTATTTTATTTTATCTGATAAAAGGCATATGAACGGAAATTAGGCTAGCCGTGTCACGCCAGAAGCCTACATGCTTGCACTGTTACTGTTCAATAAAATGTTATACATCTAGACATTGTGGTATTTCTTTATATACGTATCCCAGACTGCCTATCAATTGTTTCTCAATAAACAGTTATGTTCTCCCCATTGTCATACTCCCGAGCTAAACGAAATGCCGTCCCAACCAGCGAGACCTGGTTATAGAAATGACGTTGTTTTATTGATTTTAAAAAAAGGGTAAAACTGGAAAGAGAAAATAGAAAACTCACATTAATCCCAAACAATTTAACAAACTTCAGTTAACGTAATGTGGAGTCCGTTCATTGATCGATGCTGTCTGTTCAGTTCCCAGTGAGGCGCCCGTTCAGCGCTGGACCCGTTCAGCGCTGGATTTGACGCATGGCATAGCGCGCATGCGTCAAATCATGTTATATTATTATATATTATATAGCTCGCATCTAATCGTATCGGATGAGAAATAGACATTAAATGGCATATATAGGCCGCTACACAACAGTAATCACCGCGACAAACAGCTATATTAGATTTGGAAGAAAAAAAATATGATTTTGATTATTTTTTTTATTTATTATATTTTAATATGATGACCGGAATATATCACGTTTGTCCGGTAAATCGAATTCTTCCCGGACACGATGTCCGACGGCAAATTTTTCTAACGGAAACCCTGACACACACACACACACACACACACACACACACACACACCACACACCACACACACCACACACACACACACACACACCACACACACACACACACACACACACACACACCACACACACACACACACACCACACACACACACACACACACACCACACACACCACACACACACCACACATACACATACACACACACAACACACACACACACACCACACATACACATACACACCCTCTCTCTCTCTCACACACTCTGTGTGTGTGTGTGTGTGTGTGTGTGTGTAGGAGGTTGTATAAGCGCTATGCGTTCCTGCGTTGTGAGGAGGAGAAGGAGCAGTTCCTGTTCCACCTGCTGTCGCTCAACGCCGTGGATTACTACTGCTTTACCTCCGTGTTCACTACGATAGGTAACTACCCCCTAACTACCCCCCCTACTCCCTAACTACCCCCCTAACCCTGTCCCTCAACACTGTGGATTACTACTGCTTTACCTCCGTGTTCACTACGATAGGTAACTACCCCCTAACTACCCCCCCTACTCCCTAACTACCCCCCTAACCCTGTCCCTCAACGCTGTGGATTACTACTGCTTTACCTCCGTGTTCACTACGATAGGTAACTACCCCCTAACTACCCCCCCTACTCCCTAACTACCCCCTAACTACCCCCCTAACCCTGTCCCTCAACGCTGTGGATTACTACTGCTTTACCTCCGTGTTCACTACGATAGGTAACTACCCCCTAACTACCCCTAACTACCCCCTAACTACCCCCTAACTACCCCCCTAACCCTGTCCCTTAACGCTGTGGATTACTACCGCTTTACATCTGTGTTCACCACCATAGGTAACTACCCCCTAACTACCCCTAACTACCCCCTAACTACCCCTACCCCCCCTAACCCTGTCCCTTAACGCTGTGGATTACTACTGCTTTACCTCCGAGTTCACCACCATAGGTAACTACCCCCTATCTACCCCCCTAACCCCCCCTAACCCTGTCCCTCAACGCTGTGGATTACTACTGCTTTACCTCTGTGTTCACCACTATAGGTAACTACCCCCTAACTACCCCCCCTACACCCTAACTACCCCCCCTACCCACCTAACTACCCCCTAACTACACCTAACTACCCCCTAACTACCCCCCTAACCCTGAACCCCCCTAACCCTAACCCCCCAAAGCACAATGAATTGAACGCAGACACACACACACACACACACACACACACACACACACACACACAGACAGAGAGTTCAGTCCTGTTTGTCCCTGCAGTGATTCCGTCCTGTTTGTCCCTGCAGTGATTCCGTCCTGTTTGTCCCTGCAGTGATTCCGTACCTGTTTGTCCCTGCAGTGATTCCGTACCTGTTTGTCCCTGCAGTGATTCCGTCCTGTTTGTCCCTGCAGTGATTCCGTACCTGTTTGTCCCTGCAGTGATTCCGTACCTGTTTGTCCCTGCAGTGATTCCGTACCTGTTTGTCCCTGCAGTGATTCCGTGCCTGTTTGTCCCTGCAGTGATTCCGTCCTGTTTGTCCCTGCAGTGATTCCGTACCTGTTTGTCCCTGCAGTGATTCCGTCCTGTTTGTCCCTGCAGTGATTCCGTCCTGTTTGTCCCTGCAGTGATTCCGTACCTGTTTGTCCCTGCAGTGATTCCGTACCTGTTTGTCCCTGCAGTGATTCCGTACCTGTTTGTCCCTGCAGTGATTCCGTCCTGTTTGTCCCTGCAGTGATTCCGTCCTGTTTGTCCCTGCAGTGATTCCGTACCTGTTTGTCCCTGCAGTGATTCTGTACCTGTTTGTCCCTGCAGTGATTCTGTACCTGTTTGACCCTGCAGTGATTCCGTACCTGTTTGTCCCTGCAGTGATTCCGTCCTGTTTGTCCCTGCAGTGATTCCGTCCTGTTTGTCCCTGCAGTGATTCCGTACCTGTTTGTCCCTGCAGTGATTCTGTACCTGTTTGTCCCTGCAGTGATTCTGTACCTGTTTGACCCTGCAGTGATTCCGTACCTGTTTGTCCCTGCAGTGATTCCGTCCTGTTTGTCCCTGCAGTGATTCCGTACCTGTTTGTCCCTGCAGTGATTCCGTCCTGTTTGTCCCTGCAGTGATTCCGTACCTGTTTGTCCCTGCAGTGATTCTGTACCTGTTTGTCCCTGCAGTGATTCCGTCCTGTTTGTCCCTGCAGTGATTCCGTCCTGTTTGTCCCTGCAGTGATTCCGTACCGGGCGGTGGTCGTCCCGGCCAGGAAGCTGAGCAGCAGCATGGTGACCTCTAACCCCTGGGTGTGTGTGTCCGGGGAGCTGGGCGACTCTGGGGTCATGCAGATCCCCAAGAACGTCCTGGAGATGACCTTTGATGTGAGTACCACCTCCTAGCCCCGCCCCCGTGAACATCTCTGAGCTGGGGGTCACGCATGACATCATCTCATGACATCATCTCATGAAACAGAAATGTCTGTTGTTTGTTTTGTAACTCATCACTTTCATACTCACCCTGTTTATCATCCCTCCTCCATTCACCTTGGTGTCATCGTCATCACACACACACACACACACCACCTGTTTCGCTTGGTGTTCCTCAGAGCTGTTCCAACCCTCCTGTCATAACTGTCATTCTAGGATTAGGGTTAGCAGTGAACATCCTTACAGCCTGACCCTGACCCTGACCCTAACCCTGACCCTGACCCTGACCCTGACCCTAACCCTGACCCTAACATCATTACAATCTGACCCTGACCCCAACATTACTGACCCTAACTCTAACCCTAACTCTAACTAACCCTAACTCTAACCCTAACCCTAACCCTAACCCTGACCAAAACAACCTTCACAGCTCCTTGGATTTTCACTTCCTGCCTTTCTTCTCAACGGCGTCTTCAGAAGAAGTGTGCATGCATCTCTGTCAGGGAGGCTGGTGGAGGTAGACCAGGGGAGGCTGGGGGAGGTAGACCAGGGGAGGCTGGGGGAGGTAGACCAGGGGAGGCTGGTGGAGGTAGACCAGGGGAGGCTGGTGGAGGTAGACCAGGGGAGGCTGGTGGAGGTAGACCAGGGGAGGCTGGTGGAGGTAGACCAGGGGAGGCTGGTGGAGGTAGACCAGGTGGGGCTGGGGGAGGTAGACCAGGGGAGGCTGGTGGAGGTATAAACTCTATACCAGTCTAGTATAGCGTATATCTCCCCACTGAAGCGCTTGGTCTGGGTGGATGGGGTTGGGGAGGGGTAGTGCACTCTCATGGGGGACCTCCATCTTACACACACACACACACACACACACACACACAGTCATGCTCTCTGTCATCCATCATGTCCTAACCCTGTGTCTTCATCTCCCCAGTCTGCTTTCAGGCCTCACACGCACATCTCCACCATGTTCAAGGTTAGACATATCCCCCCCCTCTCTCCCTCCCCCCCTCTCTCCCTCCCCCCCTCTCTCTCCCTACCTCTCTCCCTCCCCCCCTCCCTCCTGGGCGGGTTGTGTTCACTCAGCCACTACGTTCTCAGCCCTAAGTTACTCCAGGGAGACTGTCTAACCCAAACCCTGACCCTGAGTAAGGCCCTCAGCCCTAAGTTACTCCAGGGAGACTGTCCCTGGAATCTCTGATTGGAAGTCGCTTTGGATAAAAGCGTCTGCTAAATGGTTAAAATGTACAAATCTGTACATTTCTCTCTCTTGTCGGTCAGACCTGGGGGGCATTCCATCAAAGTTGCTAAAGGAAAATCCAGGCTTATTATCACAACATCCGGACTCATCACATCATCCAGACTTATTCTGACTCATCACATCACAACATCCGGACTCATCACATCATCCAGACTTATTCTGACTCATCACATCACAACATCCAGACTCATCACAACATCCAGACTCATCACAACATCCAGGCTTCGCGAGACTTTGATGTTGATGGAATACCCCCCTGCTGTGCATGTTGTTGTTGTTGTTGTTACTACTCACTAGCATTATGTAGAGTCATGCCTTTGTCCTTGAATGTCACTTTTGAAACTCTGCAGTTCATTAATGTCACCATAGCAACAAGACTCTCATCTTTAACTCACGTTGAACTGTGATGTGAGGAGTCTCATCTAAGGGCCATTCAAGGGTACAGCCTGGGGGCCGTTCCACTAACGTTGATTAGTATATTTCGGCGATTAAAATAAATCCTGCGATCAGGCAACTTGGGATTGGAATTCAAGCCTCAGTTGATTCCTCGAACGAGGATCAGGCTTGTGTCATGAGTGTTCACAGAACACCGGCTTAGAAATCCTCGATATGGGCGCGTGCACGCAGACATAAAGAGCCCCGAAGAGTCAAACTGTCGAAATGAAGATTGATCTTTATGAAGATGACAAATAAGATGTAAAATAGTGTAATACTGCCGCAATTAACAAGGCGAGGGAAATGGTTTGGCAAGAAATTGCTGACCGATTAAATGCGTAGGTCATACTAGCCCCAGTTATTGTTATATGTTCATATTTTAATAAATGAATATTTACTACTGTGGTGATATCAGCAGCAGGCTACAAATCGTTAGATCGTCACGATGGCCTAGTGGTATTGACTGCTGCCATGGTATTTATTCGTCATTTTAAGACGGTGGTTCAAATCCCTCTTCTGACACACTTTTTATTGCATTTCGTTGTTTGAATCTAATCTAAAATCTCATCTAAAAAAGTATATAGGCTATAAAATGATGGTGCAGGCTAATTTACAAGAACTGACACGATTACAATGGTGTTTGAAGCCTTTCTGAGTAAATTATGTTCTTCTAACTTTGGCATAGATTATTTTTTCTTATGATTACTGATGGATAGATGTTTCACTTAGACAGATATATATATATATATATATATATATATATTGTAAATCGATTTGCATGAAGGCTTCGGTTAAATGTAAAAAAAAAAAAACTTTAAGTTAAATCAAGTCCCGAACCCGCAGCCTTTGGAACTCTAGCTGGTTGCCTTAACCCCTGCGCCAGCCACACCGCTGTAAAGACGGCAATGCAAGTTGATAGACATACCTATTTTATTTATTTTTTTACACTTTTTAATTTATTTATCTATCGATCTATCTATCTATCTATCACACTTTCAAAATATCAAGTTATCTATCACACAATCAAGCTATCTATCTATCCATCGATCACACTTTCAAAATATCAAGTTATCTATCACACAATCAAACTATCTATCTATCGATCGATCACACTTTCAAAATATCAAATTATCTATCTATCACACAGTCAAACTATCTATCTATCTCGTGTGAAGTGGGAACTAATATTTCCTAAAAGACACCTTTTTTGACGCACGCATTACCTAAACCAGCCTGTAAGTCTGCTCGGGACCAGAATTACTCAGAAGGATTGGTTGCATAGCAACCAAGCAGCGAATTATTTGAGCCACATTGATGGAACCGACCGCAAGCTTATTTAAACCTGGATCAGAGTTAATCGCTTGGATCAGAGTTAATCTCGCTTAGTGGAACGGGCCCCTGGTAGCATTAGCCTCCTGGTAGCATTAGCCTCCTGGTAGCATTAGCCTCCTGGTAGCATTAGCCTCCTGGTAGCATTAGTCTCCTGGTAGCATTAGCCTCCTGGTAGCATTAGTCTCCTGGTAGCATTAGCCTCCTGGTAGCATTAGCCTCCTGGTAGCATTAGTCTCCTGGTAGCATTAGCCTCCTGGTAGCATTAGCCTCCTGGTAGCATTAGCCTCCTGGTAGCATTAGCCTCCTGGTAGCATTAGCCTCCTGGTAGCATAAGTCTTCTGGTAGCATTAGCCTCCTGGTAGCATTAGCCTCCTGGTAGCATTAGCCTCCTGATAACATTAGCCTCCTGGTAGCATTAGCCTCCTGGTAGCAGCACTAGATCACTGTTCGGTAGTCATGAAGGTTGGTAGTTGATAGATCAGACTAGATTAGGACTAGGACTAGAGTTAATAGATATGGTTAGGGTTAGACTAGATTAGGACTAGGACTAGAGTTAATAGATATGGTTAGGTTTAGAGTAGATTAGGACTAGGACTAGAGTTAACAGATATGGTTATGGTTAGACTAGATTAGGACTAGGACTAGAGTTAATAGATATTGTTAGGGTTATATGTATGTTTTGTTGATTCTGGATAAACATTGAGGAAAATACTCGTCTTGATTCTCTCTTACTCTCTCTCCTCCCCATCCTCTCTCCCCCCCCTCCCCCCCCTCCCTGTAGTGTCAGAACCTGGGGAAGCTGACCACGGTGCAGTTGGGTCATGATAACTCCGGCCTGCTGGCCAACTGGCTGGTGGACTGTGTCCTGGTCCGCAACCAAATCACTGGACACACCTACAAGTATGTTACCTACCTCCCTCCCTCTCTCCCTCCCTCCCTCTCTCTCTCTCTATCACAGGACACACCTACAAGTACGCTACCTTCCTCCCTCCCTCTCCCTCCCTCCCTCTCTCTCTATCACAGGACACACCTACAGGTATGTTACCTTCCCTAAAGCGGGGTACACACACATAAGGATTTTCAAAATCTTAACCGAAATCTTATCTGAGACAGACCCCACACATGAAGATACAAAATCTTGGATTGAACAGCCTTGATCGTATTGTGTGTGGTGTGCGCCGATTTTCCCATTTCAGCACCCCACAGACATAAAGATTTTCGTTACGACAGACTCCAGACTCTCTAGAGTCTCGTTCCCCAAGCCAGAAATCTCGCGTGAACCCATCCTTTTAATATTGCCTTTAAATTACAAAATAATTAAATTAAGATGATATAATGATTAAAGCACTTTGAGCCGCAACGTTTGCAGGAAAAGCGCTATACAAATAAAGTTATTATTATTATTATTATTATTATCTAACGTAGTACCCTGACTGACCTGTACGAGACAACCATGTGCGACAGGGCAAATAAAGTGCCGAATAACGAAAAGAAGAAGTCAGCTCGCTTCTTGATTGGCGAGCAGGGTTGCCAGATGGGAATGACATTTTCCACCCTAACCACAGTCTAAAACCGCTAATTCCACCAAAAAATCTGGCAACCCTAGGATTTCTGGTCGTAAGTATTGAACACATTTGACATTTACGATTGCCGGCCACGCCCATTTTCCGAGCAGGTTGTCGGGAGAGATTGACTCTTAACACACCTCACACCACAGGATTTTGTTATAGGAAAATTTTAAGATCCATCTGATAATCGGGCGTTTCTGTGTTTGGTCGGAAGGGGGAAAATCGGGCCAAAATCGGCCAGAAAATCCTTATGACACCCGATTTTCGGATGTCTGAAAACGACAGAAAACGCCCGATTATCAGATGGATCTTAACATTTTCCTATAACAAAATCCTGGGGTGTGAGGTGTGTTAAGAGTCAACTCTCTTCAATTGTGCAATCAACTCTCCCGACAACCTGCTCGGAAAGTGGGCGTGGCCGGCAATCGTAAATGTGAAATGTGTTCAATAATAAATCTTATGTCTGTGGGGTGCTGAAATGGGGAAATTGGCGCACACCACACACAACACGATCAAGGCTGTTCAATCCAAGATTTAGTTTCTTCGTGTGTGGGGTCTGTCTCAGATAAGATTTCCGTTAAGATTTTGAAAATCCTTATGTGTGTACCCCGCTTTAGTTACACACCTACGAGTATGTTACCTCTCTCTCTCTCCCCCCTCCCCTCCAGGTTCCCGTGTGGGAGGTGGCTGGGTAAGGGTGTGGATGACGGCAGCCTGGAGCGCGTGCTGATTGGAGAGATGGTGGTTCCGTGCGGAGAGGAGGATTCTGGGAGAGGCACCCCCCCCCTGTCCCCCTCCTCCACCCGACGCTCCAGCCTCACACAGGCCCGACTCAGTGAGCTACGATGAGCCCCCCCCCCCCCCTCCCCTGGGTGTAGATGTTAGGGTCAGGGGTCAGGGGTGTAGATGTTAGGGTCAGGGTGTAGATGCTAGGGTCAGGGGTGTAGATGTTAGGGTCAGGGGTCAGGGTGTAGATGTTAGGGTCAGGGGTCAGGGGTGTAGATGTTAGGGTCAGGGGTCAGGGTGTAGATGTTAGGGTCAGGGGTCAGGGTGTAGATGTTAGGGTCAGGGTGTAGATGTTAGGGTCATGGTGTAGATGTTAGGGTCAGGGTGTAGATGTTAGGGTCAGGGGTCAGGGTGTAGATGTTAGGGTCAGGGTGTAGATGTTAGGGTCAGGGGTCAGGGTGTAGATGTTAGGGTCAGGGGTCAGGGGTGTAGATGTTAGGGTCAGGGTGTAGATGTCAGGGGTCAGGGTGTAGATGTTAGGGTCAGGGGTCAGGGGTGTAGATGTTAGGGTCAGGGGTCAGGGGTGTAGATGTTAGGATCAGGAGTCAGGGGTGTAGATGTTAGGGTCAGGGTGTAGATGTTAGGGTCAGGGGTCAGGGTGTAGATGTTAGGGGTCAGGGTGTAGATGTCAGGGTGTAGATGTTAGGGTCAGGAGTCAGGGGTGTAGATGTTAGGGGTCAGGGGTCAGGGTGTAGATGTTAGGGGTCAGGGTGTAGATGTTAGGGTCAGGGGTCAGGGTGTAGATGTTAGGGTCAGGGTGTAGGTGTTAGGGTCAGGGTGTAGATGTTAGGGTCAGGGGGTCAGGGGTGTAGATGTTAGGGGTCAGGGTGTAGATGTCAGGGGTCAGGGTGTAGATGTCAGGGGTCAGGGTGTAGATGTTAGGGTCAGGGGTCAGGGGTGTAGATGTTAGGGGTCAGGGTGTAGATGTCAGGGGTCAGGGTGTAGATGTTAGGGTCAGGGGTCAGGGGTGTAGATGTTAGGGGTCAGGGTGTAGATGTCAGGGGTCAGGGTGTAGATGTTAGGGTCAGGGGTCAGGGGTGTAGATGTTAGGGTCAGGGGTCAGGGGTGTAGATGTTAGGGGTCAGGGTGTAGATGTCAGGGGTCAGGGTGTAGATGTTAGGGTCAGGGGTCAGGGGTGTAGATGTTAGGGGTCAGGGTGTAGATGTCAGGGGTCAGGGTGTAGATGTTAGGGGTCAGGGTGTAGATGTTAGGGGTCAGGGTGTAGATGTCAGGGGTCAGGGTGTAGATGTTAGGGTCAGGGGTCAGGGGTGTAGATGTTAGGGGTCAGGGTGTAGATGTTAGGGTCAGGGGTCAGGGTGTAGATGTTAGGGTCAGGAGTCAGGGGTGTAGATGTTAGTAGTCAGGGTGTAGATGTTAGGGTCAGGGTGTAGATGTTAGGGTCAGGGGTCAGGGGTGTAGATGTTAGGGTCAGGGTGTAGATGTTAGGGTCAGGGGTCAGGGTGTAGATGTTAGGGTCAGGGGTCAGGGTGTAGATGTTAGGGTCAGGGTGTAGATGTTAGGGTCAGGGGTCAGGGTGTAGATGTTAGGGTCAGGAGTCAGGGGTGTAGATGTTAGGGTCAGACTGTAGATGTTAGGGTCAGGTTGTAGATGTTAGGGTCAGGGTGTAGATGTTAGGGTCAGGTTGTAGATGTTAGGGTCAGGTTGTAGATGTTAGGGTCAGGGTGTAGATGTTAGGGTCAGGGTGTAGATGTTAGGGGTCAGGGTGTAGATGTTAGGGTCAGGAGTCAGGGGTGTAGATGTTAGGGTCAGGGGTCAGGGGTGTAGATGTTAGGGTCAGGGGTCAGGGGTGTAGATGTTAGGGGTCAGGGTGTAGATGTTAGGGTCAGGGGTCAGGGTGTAGATGTTAGGGTCAGGGGTCAGGGTGTAGATGTTAGGATCAGGAGTCAGGGGTGTAGATGTTAGGGGTCAGGGTGTAGATGCTAGGGTCAGGGTGTAGATGTTAGGGTCAGGGTGTAGATGTCAGGGTGTAGATGTTAGGGTCAGGAGTCAGGGGTGTAGATGTTAGGGGTCAGGGTGTAGATGTTAGGGTCAGGGGTCAGGGTGTAGATGTTAGGGGTCAGGGTGTAGATGTTAGGGTCAGGGGTCAGGGTGTAGATGTTAGGGGTCAGGGTGTAGATGTTAGGGTCAGGAGTCAGGGGTGTAGATGTTAGGGGTCAGGGTGTAGATGTTAGGGTCAGGGGTCAGGGTGTAGATGTTAGGGTCAGGGGTGTAGATGTTAGGATCAGGGTGTAGATGTCAGGGTGTAGATGTTAGGATCAGGAGTCAGGGGTGTAGATGTTAGGGGTCAGGGTGTAGATGTCAGGGGTCAGGGTGTAGATGTTAGGGTCAGGAGTCAGGGGTGTAGATGTTAGGGGTCAGGGTGTAGATGTTAGGGTCAGGGGTCAGGGTGTAGATGTCAGGGGTCAGGGTGTAGATGTTAGGGTCAGGGGTCAGGGTGTAGATGTTAGGGTCAGGGTGTAGATGTTAGGGTCATGGTGTAGATGTTAGGGTCAGGGTGTAGATGTTAGGGTCAGGGTGGTTGATGTCAGGGGTCGGGGTCAGGGTGTAGATGTTAGGGTCAGGGTCAGGGGTCAGGTGTTCTAACCGTGCTCTTCTCTCCAGAGCCCACGTCTGCTCAGATCCAGGAGGCCATCGGGGAGGCGGTGAACAACATCATCAAACACTTCCACAAGCCAGAGAAAGAGGTGTGTGAGTGTTGGTGTGTGTCTGTGTGTGTTGATGTGTGTGTGTCTGTGTGTGTTGATGTGTGTGTGTGTGTGTGTGTGAGGGCTTTATTCATCTTCTCATTCTCACTGTTATCTTATCTCTTCCTCCTCTTTCCCTTTCCCTCTCCCTCCCCCCCTCCCTCCCTCCCCTCCCTCCCACCCCCCCTCCCTCCCTCCCCTCCCCCCCCTCCCTCCCTCCCTCCCTCCCTCCCCTCCCTCCCTCCCCTCCCTCCCTCCCCTCCCTCCCTCCCCTCCCTCCCCTCCCTCCCTCCCTCCCCTCCCTCCCTCCCTCCCTCCCTCCCCTCCCTCCCTCCCTCCCCTCCCTCCAGAGGGGCAGCCTGACCCTCCTGCTGTGTGGAGAGCTGGGTCTGGTCGGGGCGCTGGAACAGTTCTTCCACAACGGCTTCAAGTCGGCTCGTCTCTTCCAGAAGACTGTGTTTGTCTGGGACTTTGTGGGTAAGTGCAGAGTAGCGCCATCTACTGAAGCAACTTAGAAACAGCACTTATTTCCCACTGAAACAAAACAATGCTATTGGTGTTGGCTCCCTCTAGTGGTGACATGTGGGAGTTCCTGATAAACTACTCCTATTGAAAAAAATACCCGCAGACATGAAAGCTTATTTCTTCTCCCTCACTTCATCTCTCTCTCTCTCTCTCTCTCTCTCTCTCTGTAATTCACACTAAGAACTGTCCGAAGATATATTATTATAGTTTTAATAATTAAATAGGGTTAGGGTTTAAAAACCAAAAAAGGCATTACAGTAAGCTGTCATATGAAGGGTTAACCCCAACCCTGCTCCCCCCCCCGTCCATAGAGACCCTAACCCTGCCCCCCCTCCATAGAGACCCTAACCCTAACCCTGCCCCCCCCCCACAGAGAAGGCCTAACTCTAACCCTGCCCCCCCTCCCCAGAGAAGGCCTAACTCTAAGCCTGCCCCCCCTCCCCAGAGAAGGCCTAACTCTTACCCTGCCCCCCCTCCCCAGAGAAGGCCTAACTCTAACCCTGCCCCCTCCCCAGAGAAGGTCTAACTTTAACCCTGCCCCCCCTCCACAGAGAAGGCCTAACTCTAACCCTGACCCCCCCCTCCTCCACAGAGAAGGCCTAACTCTAACCCTGACCCCCCCCTCCTCCACAGAGAAGGCCTAACTCTAACCCTGCCCCCCCCCCTCCACAGAGAAGGCCTAACTTTTTACATTTACTTGTTTGGCGTTTAGCAGACGCCTTATTCCAAAGCGACTTACAATCAATACATTTGACTAAGCAAGTGAATCATCAATCCACCAGCTGTAGCAGGAAGAGTAATCCAGCTTAGAAGGAAAAATCTTCTACCTATCACCCTCTTCTAAAGATTTTTTTTTATATATAGACACTGGAGAAACAGAGAAACAGTACAAGGGGGGCAATAGAAGTTTTAGGGGACACAGTAAAGGGGAAACGCGGGTGTCTTCAGGAGACGCAGTGCTGGGGGGCAGTAGATGTCTCAGGAGGAGCAGTTAACCTGAAGAGATGGGTCTTCAGTCTCCGACGGAAGATGGGTAGTGACTAGGGATGGGACGATTATCGTTTTTATCGTTAATCGCGATAAAAACACCCGCGATAACTTAATCGTGGAGAATTTTAATTATTTGAATAATCGTCATAATCGTATGTTATGAATAAACTGTTTAACAAATGTCTGGCGCTATTTTTCAGCCTAGTCTACATTACTTTTGCAGTCAAGTTAGCGACTGTTACTGTAATATAATTGCAATTCCTCACATGAGCCGCGCGCGAATATCCTCACAGAACTTGTCTCGCGCTATTGTTCAGCCTGCATGGGTAACGTTACTGTCAAGTCAGCCTTGTCAGTCAGTCACTAGGTAACGTATGCTAGCCTACTCACCATGGCTGTCAGTCAGTCACTAGGTAACGTATGCTAGCCTTCTCACCATGGCTGGTGAAAAACTTTAGACGGGATACTGTCATTGGCCTTCCTTGTTATTACCAGGCAGTGACAGTCTATGGCTGCAAAAGGCACGGTCGCCCCTAAGCTTTAGCAAATATATTGTGGTTTACTTAATACTGTTCAGCTTTTGAGGTTACATTCAATGCATGACTTGTGCTATAGGCTAAATACAATGATTAAAGCAGCAAGTAGCAAGTGTGCGCATCAAAGGCATTAGGCACGTAACATCCATGCTGTATAAACACATGACAACCGTCCGTTATTTTCCGAACTTTGCCCGAACCCCCTGCGAGGACCCGGGGAACAACGGTACGCTCCCCGCGGCTGCTATCAGACTGGCCGCGGGAGTGAGTGTTGAGGGAGAGAGGAGACGGCAACCCTCGCTCGCCATAGACTGTATCCCTACTCGTCTCTCCTGAGCTCGGTTGTAACGTGAACCGTGGAATACAGGATATGTTAGATGTTAATGTTAATGTTAATGTTAATTTTATTTATAATGCGCCCCCCATCCAACTTTTACATCGGCCCGGGGCGCAGCCCGGGTAAAGGAACAGATAAAGACAAGGACAAGGACAAGGAACACAGAAAGCAAACAGACACAGACTACTTAAACGAACATCTCAAGGGATACAATTTACAACAAATAGGGAGTAGACTTAGGGAACATCATTGACGAAGAGGTGGGTTTTTAACTTGGCTCTAAAGGAGTCCAGAGTGGGGGCAGACTTGATGGCGGAAGGGAGTGCATTCCACAGGGTCGGTGCTATCACCGCAAAGGCACGGTCACCCTTCCTCTTGAGGTTGGTGCGGGGGACCCTCAGGCTGAGTTGGGCGTCGGACCTGAGCCTGGGCCTTGAGGTGGAAGACAGGTCCAGGAGGTCCTTGATGTAGGGTGGGGCGAGACTGTTGAGAGCTTTGTAGACAAAGGTGCAGATCTTGAACTTCACTCTCTTCTTTACTGGGAGCCAGTGAAGGGAGATGAGGACAGGGGAGATGTGGTCCCTCATTTTAGTGCCTGACACCAGCCTGGCAGCGGCATTTTGGACTAGCTGCAGGCGGTAGATGGTCTTATCAGGAAGTCCAGCATAGAGTGAGTTGCAGTAGTCGAGCCTAGATGAAATTAGCATGAGGACGACCCTCCTCAGGTCACTGGGGGTGAGGAAGGACTTGATCTTGGCTATGATACGTAGTTGGTAGAAACATGACTTCACGACGGAGCTCACTTGTCGGTTAAGGTTGAGCTCGGAGTCAAAGATGACACCGAGGTTCTTGACATGTGGTCTGACAAGGGTGGACAGGCTTCCCATGTTGGTGCTGAGCTGAGTGATGGCGGTGGTGTTGCCGATGAGGAGGATTTCCCCCTTGCTCTCATTCAAGGGAATGATGCTTTACAGTAATTCCCCAAATGACCAGAAAAGGAAGTTAGATTTGTCGCTGGCCGCTTTTGACTAATTAAGTCGCCAAGGGGCTCTGGAAGTTGGCAACACTGGGAGTGCGTTCTTTAAACTTCCTTGGGTACGTTAATGAAAGGTGCTGATTGGCCGAAAAGGAATTGCTCTTTCTTAAGGACCCGGATTATGGCCAGAGATATGTGCCCCTAGAATCTGAATTTGAATTACTGACTTAAAATGTCCTAAAAATACAACAGAATCTAAGTTAAAGTGATTACAGTGTGTTTTATTGGCATAAAAAATAAATTTAAAAAAAAACATTTTTTTTTAAATTCTCGCGATAATATCGTGGATCGCGATTATTTTGCCCACGAGAATCGTGACATGACATTTTCTAATCGTCCCACCCCTAGTAGTGACTGCAGTTCTGACAGCCGTGGGAAGCTCATTCCACCAGCGGGGAGCCAGTGTCGTGAAGAGACGTGACCGAGCAGCATGACTGCCGTGTTGGTGTAGAGGTGGTGGGGCCAGTCGGCCAGCAGAGGTGGAGGAGCAGAGTGAACGGGCTGGAGTTTGGGGGGTGACCATTTCCTGCAGGTAGACAGGGGCTGTCCCATTAGCTGCCTGGTAAGCAAGCACCAGGGTCTTGAATCTGATGCGAGCTGCTATCGGGAGTCAGTGCAGGGTGCGAAGGAGAGGGGTGATATGAGAGAATCTGGGGAGGTTGAACACCAGACGGGCAGCAGCGTTCTGGATGAGCTGCAGAGGTCTGATGGTGGAGGCGGGAAGCCCAGCCAGGAGTACGTTGCAGTAATCCAGGCAGGAGATGACCAGTGACTGGATCAAGAGTTGCGCTGCTTCTCTGGTGAGGAATGGTCGTATCCTTCTGATGTTGTAAAGGAAGAATCTGCAGGAGTGTGCCGTTGCTGCAATGTTCTCCGCACAGGATAGTTGGTTGTCCAGGATCACTCCAAGGTTCTTGGCTGTCAGGGAGGGGGTTACAGTAGAGTTCTCCACTGTGATGGAGAAGTCTTGGAGAGGGTCAGGCTTTCCCGGGGATGAAGAGGAGCTCAGTCTTGTTAAGGTTGAGCTTGAGATGGTGGTCTGACATCCATGTTGAAATGTCAGCGAGACACGCAGAGACACGGGTTGCCACGTGTAAGTCAGAGAGGGGGAAGGACAGGAAGAGTTGAGTGTCATCTGTGTAGCTATGGTAGGAGAACCCATGTGAGGAGATTACCGAGCCAAGAGACTTGGTGTAGAGGGAGAACAGTAGGGGCCCTAGGACAGAGCCCTGGGGTACCCCAGTGGTGAGAGTCCGTGGAGAAGACAGCGATTCTCTCCAGGTCACCTGGTAGGAGCGACCCGCCAGGTAGGAAGAAAACCAGGAGTGTGCAGTGCCAGAGATGCCCAGTTCTGAGAGAATGGAGAGAAGGATCTGGTGGTTGACTGTGTCGAAGGCAGCGGACAGGTCCAGGAGAATGAGAACGGAGGAGAGGGAGGAAGCTTGAGTAGAGTGGAGGGCTTCCGTGACAGCAAGGAGAGCAGTCTCAGTGGAGTGCCCAGCCTTCAACCCGGATTGGTGGGGGTCTAAGTGTTCCATCTTCCGGAGATAGTCAGTCAGTTGTTTAGATGCAATGCGTTCAAGGGTTTTGGAAGAGAAGGAGAGAAGGGATACCGGTCTGTAGTTGTGGACAGATGATGGGTCAAGGGTAGGTTTCTTGAGGAGAGGCTTGACTCTGGCTATCTTGAAGGCAGCCGGGACAGATCCTGTGGATAGGGAGGAGTTGATTACGGTGGTAAGGTAAGGAAGGATGTCTGAGGAAATGGATTGGAGAAGATGGGAGGGGATGGGATCGAGAGGGCATGTGGTCGCCCGCTTGGATGTGATAAGTGTGAGAATCTCATCAGGGGAGAGGGGGGAAAAAGATGATAAGCCAGAGATTGAGTGTCGAGCAGAGAGTTTGGAAGGGGTGTTAGCAGCATTAGCAGGAGGAGGGAAAAAGGTGCTGCTAACCTTTTTTTCGAAGTAAGTGACAGTCATCGGCAGACAGGGAGGAAGGAGGAGGGGGAGGCGGTGGGTTAAGGAGTGTGGAGAAAGTGGAGAACAGTTTTCTAGGATTAGAGGCAGAAGAATGTATTTTGGAATGATAGTAGGATGCTTTAGCAGCTGATGCGGAGGAGGCATAGTTGGAGAGGAGAGAGTGATAGAGGTTAAGGTCATCAGAGAGGCACGTTTTTCTCCATTTCCTCTCACCTGCCCTGAGCTCTATTCTACAAGCATGTAGAGTTTCAGAAAGCCAGGGAGCATGAGGAGAGGATCGTGCTGGCTTCAAGGTTAGTGGACAGAGGGCGTCGAAGGATGAGGTGAGAGCGGACAGGAGGGTGGAGGATGGATAGAAGGAAGAAGGAAGGTGACTCTAACCCCCCCCCCACCCCCCAGAGAAGGCTGTGGGCTACATGGAGACAGCAGACCAGATGGGGGCCATGCAGGTGACTCTAACTCTAACCCTGTCCCCCCCCCCCCCCAGAGAAGGCAGTGGGCTACATGGAGACAGCAGACCAGATGGGGGCCATGCAGAGCTGCGACTCCCTCTGCCGCTATGTCAGCGCCGTCAACTCCTCCCCCAGGAACATCGGCAAGGACGGCAAGTTCCAGCTGCTGGTTTGCCTGGGCGCTAGGTGAGGAAGGGGGGAGGAGGCTGGGGGCGGCCGGGGGAGGCTGGGGGCGGCTAGGGGAGGCCGGGGGAGGCTAGGGGATGCCGGGGGAGGCCGGGGGGGTCGGGGGAGGCTGGGGGATGGAGGATGTCTACAGGGTTCAGCCCTGTACAAGGTGATGTTGAGGAACGTGGTTGTGTATTATGTATCCATGTTCTCTGGGGGAGGCCAGGGGAGGCTGGGGGAGGCCGAGGGAAGTGTGTATTATGTTCCATGTTTTCTGAGGGAGGCCAGGGGAGGCCTGGGGAGGCTGGGGGAGGCTGGGGGAGGCCGGGGAAGGTGTGTATTATGTTCCATGTTTTCTGAGGGAGGCCAGGGGAGGCCAGGGGAGGCCAGGGGAGGCCTGGGGAGGCTGGGGGAGGCCGGGGAAGGTGTGTATTATGTTCCATGTTTTCTGAGGGAGGCCAGGGGAGGCTGGGGGAGGTGTGTATTATGTATCCATGTTCTCTGTCTCTGCAAGTCTTTGTATTGTATTCTGGATAAACATTGAGGGAAATACTCATTGTTATCTTGATGCTCATTCAGCTCTCTCTCTCTCTCTCTCTCTGTCTCTCTCCCTCTCTCCCTCTCTCCCTCTCTCCCTCTCTCCCTCCCTCCCTCCCTCCCTCTCTCCCTCTCTCCCTCCCTCCCTCCCTCTCTCTCTCCCTCTCTCCCTCCCTCCCTCCCTCTCTCTCTCCCTCTCTCCCTCCCTCTCTCTCTCCCTCTCCCTCTCTCTCTCCCTCTCTCTCTCCCTCTCTCCCTCCCTCCCTCTCTCTCTGTAGAGACCGTCACCTGCCTCAGTGGCTCCCCCTGCTGGTAGAGTGTCCGGTGGTGCAGCGTATGTATGAGGAGGGGGCTCAGCTGAGGGACCGCAGCACGGTCAACGCCCTCATCAGCGTCCTGGAGACGCTGCAGGACTACCCCCTCACCCTGGAGGCCTCCCTCGTCAAAGGCATCGACCTTTAACCCCCCCCACCCTCCACCGCCCTGCTGGGCTGGGCAAATCAGCCAGGACCACATTACCCACAACCCCCCCCCCTCCACCGCTCCGTTCCCTTTATCCTTCGCTGTCGCCGTCGTCGAAGAACGCTTCAGCTGATTCGCTCTGGGATTAGTCACATGACCCCGGGATTAGTCACATGACCACTGGAGGAGGAAGAGAAGACGAGATGCAGTATTATAACCCAGGTTGCAGTATTATAACCCAGGTTGTGGTTTTAAGAGATCGTTTTTGACATTTAGTAAAAGACTGTTTTAAAATAAAATAAAAATCCTCTTTGTGCTCGATGTGCAGCTCTACCCTGGACACCTGACTGCTAACCCTAGCCTGCCTCTGGGTCATAGTGTTAGCATTAGCTAGCATGCCTCTGGGTCATAGTGTTAGCATTAGCTAGCATGCCTCTGGGTCATAGTGTTAGCATTAGCTAGCATGGCTCTGGGGTCATAGTGTTAGCATTAGATGGCTCTGGGTTATATTGTTAGCATTAGCTAGCATGGCTCTGGGTCATAGTGTTAGCATTACCCAGCATGCATCTGGGTTATAGTAGGCCATGAAAAAAGGAATCTGAGACAGAAAGTAACTGTTTGTCCCTCATGCCTCACCATAGTCTCTGCACTGGACCTGATTATGATGATGAAGATGATGATGAAGATGTATATCTGGACTATTCTGCTTTCTACACCAAACTGAGCTGTGCAGCGCAGCTTGTGATTGGACACTGGACTGGACCAGAGCACTGTGTTGTGATTGGCTAGAGGTCTTGGTGGGACACGCCCACTGACAGGATATGATGTCAGGCAAGGAGGCGGAGCTTCTGTAGGGTTGCATGGACATTACTACCACTCACTATGTGTGTAGGTGTCTGCAGGTGTGTAGAGATGTGTGTGTGTGTGTGTGTACGTGTGTGTAGGTGTCTGCAGGTGTGTACAGGTGTGTGTGTGTGTGTGTGTGTGTGTGTGTGTGTGTGTGTGTGTGTGTGTGTGCGTGCGTGCGTGCGTGCGTGCGTGCGTGCGTGCGTGCTCATCCTCTGGTTTCTGTCAGTATTGTGTCTGAGTGAGTGTGTAGATCTGGCTATGTTCAGGGTTAGCCCCCCAGGGTAGATCTGACTATGTTCAGGGTTAGGGTTAGCCCCCCAGGGTAGATCTGACTATGTTCAGGGTTAGCCCCCCAGGGTAGATCTGACTATGTTCAGGGTTAGCCCCCCAGGGTAGATCTGACTATGTTCAGGGTTAGGGTTAGCCCCCCAGGGTAGATCTGACTATGTTCAGGGTTAGCCCCCCAGGGTAGATCTGACTATGTTCAGGGTTAGCCCCCCAGGGTAGATCTGACTATGTTCAGGGTTAGGGTTAGCCCCCCAGGGTAGATCTGACTATGTTCAGGTTTAGCCCCCCAGGGTAGATCTGACTATGTTCAGGGTTAGCCCCCCAGGGTAGATATGACTATGTTCAGGGTTAGGGTTAGCCCCCCAGGGTAGATCTGACTATGTTCAGGGTTAGCCCCCCAGGGCAGATCTCTGTTCACCTGGTGTCAGGGTTTTGGTTGGTTCCATCAGGTTTGATTTGATGTTTTATAATTATTTATTATTTTAGATTTGGGCTTCTGATGAGAGTAAGGTCATGTGACTTCCTGTCACGCCTACAGAAAGGTCATGTGACTTCCTGTCACGCCGACAGTAAGGTCATGTGACTGTGCTGTCTGAGTCCAGTGTGTGTGTAGGTGTCTGCAGGTAGGTGTGTGTGTGTGTGTGTGTGTGTGTGTGTGTGTGTGTGTGTGTGCGTGTGCGTGCGTGTGCGTGTGCGCGTGTAGGTGTGTACAGGTGTGGGTGGGTGTGTGTGTGTGTAGGTGTCAGGTGTCAGTGTGTGTGTGAGAGTGAGTGAGTGAGTGAGTGTGAGTGAGTGAGTGAGTGTGTGTGCTTCTGCATCTTAGGGCCCTCTCTACTCTACTGGGACTCTGAAACTAACCCTAGACTCTTTCAGGGGTCAGGGCTAACCCTAGACTCAGTATTCAGGGTCAGGGATCAGGGCTAACCCTAGACTCCTTCAGGGTCAGGGGTCAGGGCTAACCCTGGACTCCTTCAGGGTCAGGGGTCAGGGATAACCCTAGACTCAGTATTCAGGGTCAGGGGTCAACAGAGCTGCCATGTTGAAGGAAGTACGTCATGGGGAACAGTGTATCTGGTCTGTTTCTATGGTTACATGTGTTTTTGTTACCTCAGCATGTGTCTCTGTCTAACTCTTACAATGACAAAGCTACTGAACCTCCTTCCCTAGTGTGAACTCTGTTTCCAGTGGGATTGTGAAACCAATGGGAATCTCATGTCCATGTAAGAGGAAACATCACTGTTCTGTTCTGATATTTATGATGCATTTCATTAAAAACGCTCAATGTGTTGAACACTGTCTCTCGGTCTGTGAGTGTGTGATAGGACTTTTAGTGATATTGCCCCATAGCGCAGATGATGTGGGATACATTGTTTCAGATTATTTTAGTTCATATTTATGGAGGACCAAGTCTGTCAAAATTAACAATAAATATATAGATACCAGTGGAGGCTGGTGACTTCCAGAATTGAGGAGGCCAATTTTTTTCCGCTTGCTCGCTTCACTCGCGATGGAATGTTCCCTGTTCTTCTTATCTGTCTTTGTGCTGGACAAAGGCACACTATTTGGAGTGTAAGCTACAATCAGAAAGTTCTGATTGATGGAATTCATTGTGCAGAGCTTAGCCTATGTGCCTGCCTGAAGAAATGACATTGCTGTAAGTCTATGAGCCTGCCTGATAATTAAGTTGAGAAATGACATTTGGATGTAATATAAATGCCCAGTGAACATGTGTAAAAGGCAGGAATTTGATAATTATGTGGTTAAAAAACAATTTAGTTTAGCCTACATTTTTCATTCTTCTTCTTCTACAGCTTCAACATGTAATCATCAATTTAATCAAGTTTAGCATATAAAAAAGATAAGTAACAGTTTCTTTATCAAATGTAGTTTTATTCAATATATTTAATATAAATAAATAAAAAAGTTTAATGTTGTGAGGACAGTACTGGTTCCAGCTGGCTTCATCTGCTGAGAAACACAGACATGCAATGGAGTGGTATTACTACTGAGAACTAGTGGTGTAACACTGGTAGAGACATCTGATTAGTTCAACTCACCACTGGTTTAGCTGAGGGGCGGCATACTCTCTCCAGGACTCCATTTGATATGGAAGAATATTACATTGACTTGTAATAAAACGAAATCGACTACATTAAAAATAAAACTGTTCAATAAATCCTAAATGTTGTCTGCCTATTCGATGTATAAATCGCGCCAGAATCTCGCCGATTTCCGAGGTCATTTTAAGCAAAAGTATTTGGCCAAATGAGCTATTATTTTCAGGGATAATAGCCATGGGTGTTCTAGACGTGTCCTGTAAAGGACAAGTTGATAGGACACTCGTAGACACCATGGAGTGTTTCTTTGACTGAAGTGACTGGCGAATTCTCAAAATGGCTTCATGTGATTGGATGAACAAAATGTCAATCATTCAGCCCTGGACTCATTTCTAATATTTATCCTGCAGAACAGCACTCATACACGCGTGTGGCGGAAAAAAGGTACTACAACGGAGGAGAGGCCTCCTGTTCCCACCCATTTTCAGTGATGGGCCAATCACATATTGCCATGAAAAAAATTGCATTACATTGACTTCTATGAGAAACCACTTTCCGACAGGAGGCCTGGACTTTTCGACAGGAGGCCTGGCCTCCTTCAATAGAAACGGATAGGGATTCTGGCCTGTAGGTGCTTTACAATTGCAATATTGGGTTTTAGCCATGGAAAATATTTATGAACAAAACGGAAATAATATTAATAAATAATATTAATATAAAAAAATGTAAAAAAAAAAGATAAAAAATAAAAAATATAATTATTGCTTTTTAAAATCTCTCTCTCTTCTCTCAAATTATTGGGGAGGCCAGGCCTCCTCCACCTCTATGGAGGAGCCTCCACTGATAGATACATAAATGAATGTATGAACAAATAAATGAATGAATACACACAGTATAACGAAATACATTTCTATATTTATTTATTCTTTTACGCATTCATTCTTTGTTTTCCACTTTCATTCTTTGTTTTCCACATTCTTTTCCACATTCATTCTTTCTTTTCCACATTCATTCTTTCTTTTCCACATTTATTCTTTCTTTTTCACTTTATCAGATCTGTATGCAAATATCTGGGGGCGTATCTTGCATGTTGTCCACGCCCCTACGCATTTTCATTGGTTGATACCGCGCGTGACGTGTGAAAGCAGCGACGCAGTTATCATCACAGACGGGGAGAGAGTCGTTAGTCGTCTATAGCCCCGTTCTCACACAGCCTGTTTCTCCCTATAATTTCCATGGAATCCCAAACTATGTCGACATCCCAAGCTATTCCCGTGTTGTCCCCTTTCACACATGTCGGCAATGGTCTATACTAGTCCATCAGCACTGTATGGGAGAACTTGGTGATAACCACAATACCAGTTGACTCAATTAGACATATACGCTCTGGGCTATGCGCGATGCAAGACAGCTGAGAGTGTCTCCACTGCGTTTATATCACAAAATGTACATTTGATAAGTAAAAGTAAGCTAGCTAAGTAAGCAATCTAGCTGACTATGACTGGAAACGAAGTACTATCCAGTTAGAATTATAGAAGATCTAGTTGTGTTTTCCTGCTGGTCTCGCTGCCTGGGTTTGAACAACAGACTTGTGGTGACTAAAAATGGCTTTAAAAAATGCCTTTCCACCAAAGAATATATATATATGCCATATATATGCAATATATCATACCTCCACTATGATTCATATGCCCTAACCCTTTTTTTTTTTTAAACATGCTATGATTGGAAATTAAGTAGTGTCTGCTCTTGGCTGAGAGCTTCATCACGTCACGCGCAGTATCAACCAATGAAAATGCGCAGGGGCGTGGACAACATGCAAGATACGCCCCTATATTTGCATACACATCTGATAAAGCGAAAGACAATGTTGTTTTCACATAGAATAGTTTGTCTTTGTCATTGTCAGATGTGTATGCAAATATAGGGGCGTATCTTGGGCGCATTCTACGCATTTTCATTGGTTGATACTGCGCGTGACGTGGTAAAGCCCTCAGCCAAGAGTACCTGAACATTTCATTACCATCTGGGTGGGCAAATTCTAGAAGTGATTTTTTTATTCCTATACATCCCTAGATTATGTTTTGATATGATAGACCTTTTGGTTTGGCAGCTTATTAGTGGCCATATCTTGCTCCCTTTCGCACGATTCGCGCGTAGCTGTGCTGTGGTTGTGATAGAGACATGAGCCCTTTCATGTTTTTTATGCGCCTGAGTCTCCTAGACACGTAGAGTTAGCTAGCTAGATAGCCTACATACTCAATCATCTACAGGCCTAACACTGTCAGGCTACTTTTCTTTATTAATATCCTAAATTGATACTGCACTTTGACTTCACTTTCTGCTCCATACAGATACTTTATTGTCAGGTTCACATTCAAATAAAATATATTTGTTTGTTACGTTTTTATCTGCATAGTCTATTATTGGATGCTACTGAATAAACCAAACAGAATAGAAAACAGAATGGAAATGCATATATTTAAAACATTGGATAGACATCGCTCTCAACTCGGCCAGGGGAAGCGGATGCTACTAGGGGCACCTAAAGTTCGGTCCGGGCCTGTTGAGAGGGTGTCCCACATTGTCCCACACAAACATACTCCTTGTCCCACATTTGGTTTGTTGGGACCTGGTCACCCTAGTGGTGTCCAGCAAGGGATTGCTGCTATCACAGTAGAAGGCACAGGTGAGCAGTTGTACCAGTATGGGAACAATGAAGCAAACCCATGACATAGCATCCTGTAAATGTAGAGAAGACTGTAGAGAACAGTGAGTCCGCTATTACAGACTAAAATACCAAGGTTGTAATTACATGATTTTAATATACTGTAATCGGTTGTGAACTAAAGTGGGCCGGTCTGAGGCATGAAACTCCAGAGCTGAAAATGAGTCCCACTCCGACCCTGTAAGAGTGTATCCTCTTTATATTTAGGGATCTATTTAGGGATCTTGAAAAACCCATTCTCAGCCAGGTAGAGAAAGTGTATGTATGGGGAAGTGGTGGCGCTACCTAGAGCACGTTAGTCTGTTCATTAGAACGTGCACATCCAATCATATCGCCAAATGCTTTAGTGGTGTCCAATCATGTCGCCCAATGCTTTAGTGGTTGCTTTAGTGCAGCCAATCAATGCTTTAGAATGCTTTAGTGGTGGCCAATCATGTCGCCCAAATGCTTTAGTGGTGGTGCACGTCATCATATGCAAACAACATTAACTCATGAAATTTCGGACTGTCAGTCCATCGGTTTTGTCACCTTCAGCTTCACTGCATCCGTTTATGGTAAGTCCAGATACTGAGCTTGGCTTTATAAATTGTTTTTATCAACGGAATTGTTAATATGAATTAATACGGTGTTGTCAGTTTATAGCAACACTTTGCACCTCTCGTTTTTGACTACGGACAGACACGTCTAGTTCTATGTTGAACACTCACGTTCGCAGAAAAATGTATCCATCAATTATATTTAATATTATATACAGTATGTAATACATATCCTGCTGAATTAATGCTGTGTTGTTTAAATTTTAATAATTAATTTAATTTTAAATTTTAATAATTTTAATTTAATTTTAAATTAGAAACTTCAGAAACTTCTGAGGAAGTGAGAGAATCTTCCCTTCATCAGTCATCCTGCTGCTTCCCTTCCAGAACACTGGCCCCCTCCTTCACTTCGCTCACAGGTTCTTCGTACTGCCCCTCCTCATCACAACTGTGGGTCTCTTCAGGAGAACTGACCGTGTTGTCATAGTGCTTAGAGCTGACTGGATTTACAGGAAAGTTGACCCGCCTCTTCACTCTGTCAGGGTCACGCCGATGGTCCGGCTTGGTCAGGATGGAGCGGATGGTCCTGGCCTCCGGACCGGACCGGGTCCATTCCTCCTCCTCGTGTACCGACCCTGATCGTATGCGTATACACGTCGGAACATGGCTGCTCTCCCAATCTCTCAACACCTGCTGCCTCGCAGAGCCCCTCCTGGTTCTTTATCAATGTCATGTTTAACCACTCTCACTGATGTTTAACCACGAGGATCTAAAACCCTCCTGCGAGGGGCTATCACCACATGCTACAATTGGAAACTTCTCAACTAATTCTCCCAAGTCAAGGTCTTTGACTGCAGAGAAGACCACTGAACTGTCCTCTTTTATGCATGAGGCAGTCACATTCTCCATGACCCTCTTATACTGTCTGTTAATAAAATCCAACATATTGCCTTTATCACCACCCCAAAAATGCTCAAACAAGGAGTGTTGGAAACTGTCCTTTGTCTCTGGGAGTGTTGCTAAACCCTCCAGGTTAGAGACCTTCTGCTTCAGCTCAGCTAATGAGAAGAGAACACTAACAGAGGACAAATCAACCGTGCTGACATTGCTGCCCTGCACACTGACAGAGCTCACATCAACAAGTGTGCGGTCAGTACTGATGTGCAGATTATCAGTGACCTGAGAGTCAATGTGGGAATATTGGTTACTAGGGGTTACGTTATCAGCTGTTGATGCAATCTTGTCCAGAGGAGTTGAAGACACCGGTGCACCTGTTAACGTTTTTTCAAAATTCTCTTTTGTATATGCATGCCATTTTAGCTTTGCTACTTTTGCCTTTGGCTTGGCCTTTGGCTTTGTCTTGTCCAGAGGAGTCGTCTGACCAGCCTCTGCGGGAGACATCGGTGCTGCTGCAGTTTTTTGGTAAATATCTTTTGTATTTTCATGCTGTTTTATCGTAACAAAAACACGCTGATCATCTTTCATGCTGTCCTCAGTGGTTTTGGGTGGCTGCCATGGCTCTAGTGGGGGGACGACAGCCACGAGGGGGGGGGCCGCAGGGAGGGCCTTCACTGCCCTACACCTGGGGGGGGCCTTCACTGCCCTACACCTGGGGAGGGGCTTCATCTCCAGCCTGAGGGCAGAACCCCCATCCCTGGGGGGCTGCAGCGACTTCACCTGGTCCTCCGCCTGTTCCTGGCAGGATGGTTGGGAGGGGGCTGGTCGGAAGGGGGCTGGAGGGGAGGGGGCTGGAGGGGAGGGGGTTGGTTGGGAGGGGGCTGGAGGGGAGGGGGTTGGTTGGGAGGGGGCTGTAAGGGAGGGGGCTGGTCGGGAGGGGGCTGGTTGGGAGGGGGCTGGAGGGGAGGGGGCTGGTTGGGAGGGGGTTGGTTGGGAGGGGGTTGGTTGGGAGGGGGTTGGTCGGGAGGGGGTTGGTCGGGAGGGGGTTGGTCGGGAGGGGGTTGGTTGGGAGGGGGCTGGAGGGGAGGGGGCTGCTTATGTTGTCATAGTGCTTAGAGCTGACTGGATTTACAGGAAAGTTGACCCGCCTCTTCACTCTGTCAGGGTCACGCCGATGGTCCGGCTTGGTCAGGATGGAGCGGATGGTCCTGGCCTCCGGACCGGACCGGGTCCATTCCTCCTCCTCGTGTAGGGGGCTGGTTGGGAGGGGGTTGGTTGGGAGGGGGTTGGTCGGGAGGGGGTTGGTTGGGAGGGGGTTGGGAGGGAGGGGGCTGGAGGGGAGGGGGTTGGTTGGGAGGGGGTTGGTTGGGAGGGGGTTGGTTGGGAGGTGGTTGGTTGGGAGGTGGTTGGTTGGGAGGGGGTTGGTTGGGAGGGGGTTGGTTGGGAGGGGGTTGGTTGGGAGGGGGCTGGAGGGGAGGGGGCTGCTTATGTTGTCATAGTGCTTAGAGCTGACTGGATTTACAGGAAAGTTGACCCGCCTCTTCACTCTCTTCTTCACTGTCCCCTTCGCTCTCGTCTGGCTTGGCTTCCTATATGCAACGTTGTCCAGCATGAAGTCATCAGAGCTGTCTTCAGTTTCAATTGTGGGTGAATGTCTCTTTTCTGGGTCGGGTGACGTCTTGATCTCGTCTTGATAGTCGTCAGTCTCAGATGAATATTTCCTCGTCTTTGAAGTACGCTTCCTATTTTCCCGGCACTGGCTGTTATCTGATGCAGATTCAGTTGAATATCTCCTCTTATATGATGTTTCGACCTTGTCCAGCATGAAGTCATCAGAGCTGTCTTCAGTTTCTGGGTCAGGTGACGTCTTGTCCTCGACTTGATAGTCATCAGTCTCAGATTCTGGTGAATATGGTTGGAGGTCAGAGTTGAGTTGAAGCACTGACAGGCCTCGGTTTTCGACGGTGGGGATGACTGCCCGTCCGCCGGTCCTAAGCCTGCCAGCTCGACGTTTGGTTGGCGACATTAGTTTCACAAGTTGGTCTTGCACCATTTCTTGTTACTTGCAGAGGAGGCCACGTGGAGGCTGTCGTCTTCTCCTCCGTTGGAGGTCAGAGTGAGGTTGGAGGTCAGAGTGAGTTTGGAGCAGGTCAAACAGCTTCATGGCTTCCTCAGATGGAAGGACAGTCATCTTAATGGAGGTCAGGGGGTCGGTTGGGAAGTCTTTCTCTTCTAGAACAGGTGTTTCTGTTTCTACAGGTGATCCTGAAAGAACAGGTGTTACTGTCTCCCTCTGAAGTTCTGTTTCTACCTCAACTTGTTCTGATTTGGTTTCTACCTCAACTTCTCTCCCTCAGCAGCTGAGCAGAATGGTGTCCTGGGCAATAACAACAGAAAGGTGATCAGGATAATAACAACAGACTGTTTACCAACACATTTACCTGTTTACCAACACCTTTAACTGTTTATCAACACATTTACCTGTTTATCAACACATTTACCTGTTTATCAACACATTTACCTGTTCACCAACACCTTTAACTGTTTATCAACATTGTATCCACTGTTTATCAACACCTTTGCCTGTTTACCAACACCTTTAACTGTTTATCAACACATGTAACTGTTTATCTACATTGTATCCACTGTTTATCAACACCACTGTTTACTAACAATGTTGTTTCATCTATGTCGCTTATGTTAACGGCCCATACATGAACTGATAATAATGAACTTGGCTTTGTGTCCATCCACCTGTGATGGAGCCAGAGATGTGATCTGTGGAAGGAAAAGCAGCTTGCCATTCTTACCGGCCAGCTCGTCCGGCTCCAGCCCGGTCTCTGTGTCGATCCCGCAGACCACAAAGTAGTGAGCGAAGCGGCAGAAGGACATAGTCATCCCTGCTAGTCCCTAACCCGTCTCCATAAAACAGGATTACCGCTTTGAAATCAGTTTCCTCACGGGAAACAGCGTCCTAATAGAAAAGCAACAACGGCTCAGATCTGAGATGTCGAAGGAAACGCAGCTGGCGGTCGCCTTGACAACGCAACTCCAACCGAGCGCTCGAGCTGCGCGTCCCTGTGCGCGTCCCCGCCGGTAACAACGGGAGCGAGGCGCGTGTCCGCGCGGGACGTTCGAATCTTAATACTCCGCGCGCCTCATTTGGGGCTAATTAAATTAGGTTAATTAGGTACAGTAGATTCGGGTCTCGTGCTGCTGTTCTAGTTGCATTTGGTGTTTTACAAGGACCCCAATTGAAATAAGCCAGTGGCTTTCTTGGGTTTTTATCCTGTTAGTTGACCTTGTATGTAATATGTACTTTCATGTACCTACTTCTGCAAATCTTCTAATAAAGTTTTCAATCAATCAATCAATCAATGCACCAGATTGTGTCTCACTGCCAGTTTACATTAGGGATGCAACCTCAGCACATATGTTCAGGTCAAAACCCATCTTTTAAATTATGAAATGATGATTATATAATGATTGGAGCACTTTGAGCTGCAAAGTTTGCAGGAAAAGTGCTATACAAATAAAGGTTATTCTTACTATTATGATTATGATTATGATTATTTGTCATTTGTTTTCCTATACAAGTACAGTACCAGGTCAAAGACAGTTAGGGTTAGGGTATATATAGGGTTATAGGATATAAATGTTTCCTAAATGGGATACCATTTTATTAGCCTTTTTAGCCTCCTATAATCTGGGGGAAATAGGACTGTGTTTGTGTGTGTGTGTGTGTGTGTGTGTGTGTGTGTGTGTGTGTGTGTGTGTGTGTGTGTGAACAATCCCCACCGTTGACCACATATATTATGTTTACCATGACTTAGGGTTATGGTTAGTAAAGGGTTAGGGTTAGTTAAGGGTTATGGTTAGTTAAGGGTTAGGGTTAGTTAA
This sequence comes from Nansenia antarctica, assembly GCF_963989245.1. Taxonomy (NCBI): domain Eukaryota; kingdom Metazoa; phylum Chordata; class Actinopteri; order Argentiniformes; family Microstomatidae; genus Nansenia; species Nansenia antarctica. The sequence goes on along the minus strand of NC_137678.1, from coordinate 52,821,410 downwards.
GGGTTAGGGTTAGTTAAGGGTTAGGGTTAGTTAAGGGTTATGGTTAGTTAAGGGTTAGGGTTAGTGGGTTAGGGTTAGGGTAGACAGACAGACAGACAGACAGACAGGCAGACAGACAGACAGACAGGCAGACAGGCAGACAGGCAGACAGGCAGACAGACAGACAGACAGACAGACAGGCAGGCAGGCAGGCAGGCTTGGGGAAGTTTCTCATAAAACTACTTCTAGTAAATGACTGAGTTGGAATTAGCACCTTGTTGCGAACGGCCTTTCAAAGCCCTAACCCCCAGGGTGTGTGTGTGAGGCGGGGGGGGGGTGTTACAATCGATTCTAAGTCGCTTTTAATAAGGTGTCTGCTAAATGCCAAAAATGTAAATGTAAATGTAGGCCTTCTAATGGCGCTTTTCCACTACCGGGCCGGCCCGGTTCTTTTTCCTTTCTCCACTGCCAACCGAGCCGTACCAGGCCATAGTACCCGTGCCGTTTTTAGTTCCCGTTCGAGAGGGGTAGCGAAAGGTACTTGCCATGCTGTGTGTGACGTGCGACGCTGCAGACCGTTGATTGGTCAATGGAAATTGTCATCCCATGTTCATAGACTTCATCGCTAACCGCCATCTTTAAATACCACAACAGATTTCGCTCTCGGAAAATGTCACTTACTGTTTCTGTAATAACTTATTAATAAAGATTAGAAAAATTATGATAACCATCTTATTATCTTATTATTATCTTTAATAGTTGCGAGATCTAAACTACTAGATCTACTAGAACTGAAAGCGGCAAGTAACAGGCACGTAACATTCATATGCTGTATAAATAAATATATTTGACTACCAGCAAGACACCGCAGCAATCGTATCTATAACAAATGCGGAGATTGTATGAGCCCCGCTGTCAGTGAGCAATGAGAGCGTCAAGCACAGCCTTTCTGTAGAAATACATCGCTCCCTGTCTAACGTATTTAACGTTACATGTTTTACGGCTGATCTGTGCATGATAGTGCTGCATTTTGACATAATTCTTATCGCTTTTCCCCCCATTGAGCTGTATACCGGCACTTATTTAAGTGAAGTGCTCTTATGACTCTTAACTCCTCCTACTGTCGCCGCTCGTGCCTGGTCTGTTGTGTCTAGTGGAGAAGGTATCCTACCCGAACCTAAATGATATGGAACTTTTCAAATGCGTGCCGAGCCGACCCGAACTGGTCTGGTCAATGGAAAAGCGCCATAACAGACCGGCTCCTATGTGGTGACAAGGTGACCACCTGAGAGTTAAACAGGGCAGGCAGGCATCTCTACGTGGCTGTATGACACCTTGGGACTATCAGTTATTGTTGCTCAAACATACAATTCATGTCTAGGGCTACGTCGTCGTTCACACTGCAGGTCTTGATGCTCAATTCCGATTTTTTACACAGATCCGATTTTTTGGTTTGGCAGTTCACATTATTTTTAAAATGTGACCTATATTTGACCTAGGCCTACATTGACTCTCATGTGAACATTCCACGGCCCTGAACAGACCCACATTGGATATGTGTCCGATGTAATACCACCTCTGAACGCGACCCAGGTCGGATTTTCCCACGGTCATGCATAAATTCGGATTTGGGTCACATTTCACTGCAGTGTGAACGAAGCCTAGAAAATGTCGAAGTAATCACATTCATTTCAAACGTTAACGTGGATGCGGGTGGATTCATTACATTACAGTGGCGCCCTCTGGTGGTACATGGACCAGTGTTGCTACAGGCTACATGCAACATGTCCCAGTGTTGCTACAAGGACCAGTGTTGCTACATGCTACATGCACCAGTCTTGCTACATGGACCAGCGTTGCTACATGCTACATGGACCAGTGTTGCTACATGCTACATGGACCAGTGTTGCTACATGCTACATGGACCAGTGTTGCTACATGCTACATGGACCAGTGTTGCTACATGGACCAGTGTTGCTACATGGACCAGTGTTATCACACAAAAACTGATTTTCTTTTTTTTCTTTTTATTAAGGTCCTAGAAGAACCAACACAATAGAAAATGTTCGATGCACAAAGAGGGAACACCGCAAATATAAAACAAGTATAAAAATAAAAAGTAAAATGTATTCCACAATGTAAATGGCACCGTGGTATAAAATACAGTAAGCAGCAAATACAGTAAACATCAGGATACATTCAATGTTCCAGAAACTTCTGAGGAAGTGAGAGAATCTTCCCTTCATCAGTCAGCTACATCCAGTGAGAGGAAACGCAGGTCCTCTGTGTGATAACAACGCTTAGGTTGTGGGTTCGATTCCCCCTGGGACCATATATACAGAAACATGTTGACAATCAACCAGCAGCTGTCTCAGGAGAAGACATAAAAAAGACTTCAAAGATAATAAAACACATCTGAATAATGTACCGTCACATCACCTTGAGTCAAGAGAAACTATGACAACATGTTCAACTGTTTCACAGTCGTACAACTTTACTGTGTATAAAAGTAATATAAAAATACAGGATTCTAAAAACAAAAAATCTATACAGAAACACTGTTCCAGTGCTGTAGTACAGCAGCAGACAGACTTCCACACACGTGGTTTAGACATGCACAAAGGCAGAGGTAAAGGTCAGAGAACAATTGACTGACACACACACACACACACACACACAGTCTATATTCAGACTAGTGTTCCTTCCATTGGCCTTTGGGGGGACGATGACATCACTATGACATCACTATGACATCTGGTCATTGGCTGTCCCCTTCTCTCTCCGCTGGGAAGGGCTGAGAGGCTGAGAGGATGAGGGGTCCCCATGTCCCCTCTCTGATGTCCCCATGGTGTCTCATGGGGTCTGATGGTGTCTGATGGTGTCTCATGGTGACTGCCGTCTCCTCATAGGAACCTGAGATGCAGAACAGAGGGAAACCTTCAACAGACTTTTCAACAAGAAAGGTTCACATTAGCATAAAACAATGTTGCCTGGTTCAAATCTAAATGAAATTAGAGTTGATTTATCATACGTAGAATACAGCCTGTGGAAGAATGTGTAGTAAGAACAACACGTTGAACAACCAAGTGTCCAATCTGTGTCCCTCTAAACTCCTCTACCTCTCTGTACCTCTAAACTCCTCTACCTCTCTCTACCTGATAGGATGTGTTTTTCCATTGTGCATAGTAAACTATAAATACTGTATCATCAGTAATTATATTCAAGTTGTAATATCTAGTGTTGACACTTCCTGTAAACTCTCTGTCCCATACCATGCACCCTGCAGTAGGGAATCTGACCAGGGACCAGCATAGGACATGGGTCAATAGGTCAGTATATTTAGGACCAGCCAGTCAGCTGACCAGGGTCAGGTAGCTGAGTTGTCAGGACGACCAGCCACTTATGGGAGATGGGGACTTCTCGTCAACAATCCTATCTAGACTCAGCGGAGCCCTGTCTTTGGGATGATTTGCAAGACAGACAGCTGCTTGCGTGGTCAACAACTCTTGCCTATATCAAACCACTGTAAGATGTCATTCTGTGTGTGCGTTCTCTGTCTGTGCCTGCGACGGAAGCACACCCAGCGCTGTGAATAAACTTGTATCTTAATTGTCTATCTCGAGCAATCATTAATTAATTACTTAAGGGGAATCAACAAATCTCGGCCTCCGCCCATCACAAGAGAATCATCCATTATCACTACCTCTAAACTCCTCTACCTCTCTCTGCCTCTAAACTCCTCTACCTCTCTCTGCCTCTAAACTCCTCTACCTCTCTCTTCTTGGAAACTGACCAATCATATTGTGGGGCACATCCCCCCTTTCTGTGGACAGATGTGCCAACACTGTGTCGCACTTTCTAAAATCTAGCTTTTCCTGTCAACACGTTTGTTTGCCAAGATTAGTGACCTCATAAAGGAGGAGACTTTATGCTTCTGTGTTCATCAGAGATTGAACACAGACTGATTGAACACAGACTGATCTAGACTGATCATGTAACTTTATAAAAGGCTTCAAGCTATTTTGAAGCCAGGACAAGCTAGCTCTTCAACAAGCTAGGATAAGCTAGGACAAGCTAGCTCCTCAACAAGCTAGGACATGCTAAGCTAGCTCCTCGACAAGCTAAGCTAGCTCCTCAACTAGCTAGGACACGCTAAGCTGGCTCCTCAACTAGCTAGGACAAGCTAAGCTAGCTCCTCAACTAGCTAGGACAAGCTGAGCTAGCTCCTCAACTAGCTAGGACAAGCTAAGCTAGCTCCTCAACTAGCTAGGACAAGCTAAGCTAGCTCCTCAACTAGCTAGGACAAGCTAAGCTAGCTCCTCAACTAGCTAGGAAAAGCTAAGCTAGCTCCTCAACAAGCTAGGACAAGCTAAGCTAGCTCCTCAACTAGCTAGGACAAGCTAAGCTGGCTCCTCAACTAGCTAGGATAAGCTAAGCTAGCTCCTCAACTAGCTAGGACAAGCTAAGCTAGCTCCTCAACTAGCTAGGACAAGCTAAGCTGGCTCCTCAACTAGCTAGGAAAAGCTAAGCTAGCGTCTCAACATGCTAGGAAAAGCTAAGCTAGCTCCTCAACAAGCTAGGACAAGCTAAGCTAGCTCCTCAACTAGCTAGGACAAGCTAAGCTAGCTCCTCAACTAGCTAGGACAAGCTAAGCTAGCTCCTCAACTAGCTAGGACAAGCTAAGCTAGCTCCTCAACTAGCTAGGACAAGCTAAGCTAGCTCCTCAACAAGCTAAGCTGGCTCCTCAACTAGCTAGGACAAGCTAAGCTAGCTCCTCAACTAACTAGGACAAGCTAAGCTAGCTCCTCAACAAGCTAGGAAAAGCTAAGCTAGCTCCTCAACAAGCTAGGACAAGCTAAGCTAGCTCCTCAACAAGCTAGGACAAGCTAAGCTAGCTCCTCAACTAGCTAGGACAAGCTAGCGTCTCAACATGCTAGGACAAGCTAAGCTAGGACAAGCTAAGCTAGCTCCTCAACTAGCTTTTGACACTGTCTCCCACACCATCCTCCTCGACCGCCTATCTGCCCTCCTAGGTGTCACCAGCCCTCTCCTCGCTCCAGTCCTGCCTCTCCAACAGGGAACAGTTTGTCACCATCATTTCGTTTGTTAAGTATGACGTCACGCGTGATGTAACTCCACCCTCGATGTTGACGGCTGCTCCATCTCCCCATTTCCCGCAACCTGGGTGTCATCTTTGACTCTACCGTCTCCTTCCAAACCCACATCAAGTCCATCACGAAATCTGCCTTCTTCCACCTAAGGAAGCCAGACTATGACAGCCATTCTTGGAGTTTATTTCTGAAAGCCTGGTCCATGCGTTTTGTCACCTCCTATCTGGTCTACTGCAATGGTGTCCTGTTCGGGGTACCCAACAAAACCCTGGACAGGCTCCAAAACTCTGTCCAAAGCTCCGCTGCTGCCAAGGTTCTCACGCACCCAAAGCTCTGTGGCAGCACATCACCCGCACCCTCATCCACCTCCACTGGCTTCCGGTCAAGTCCTGCATCTCCTACAAAATCCTCCTCCTCACCTACAAGTCCCTCCATGCCCGTGCCCCCCAGTACTTATCCCACCTCCTCCACCCACGTCCCTCCCCGAAACCTGTGGTTGTCAGACTCAGGTCTGCTTGTCACCCCCCGTACCAACCTGTGAAACTTCAGAGACAGAGCCTTCGGTGTGGCAGCCCCCACCCTCTGGAACTCTCTCCCTGCAGTGATCCGCAACATCCCCACCCTGGAGGCCTTTAAAACGGCCCTCAAGTCCCACCTGTTCATCAAGGCCTTCGGCCTCTAGTTCTGTTGTTGTTTTTGTTTGTCTGACTGTTTTTGTTTTCTTTCCTGTATCTCTGTAAAGCGCTATACATATTCAAGTTATTATTATTATTACTACTATGCACTATTTGCACTCTGGTTAGATGCCGAACTGCATTTCGTTGTCGTTGTACTTGTACTCTGTCAATGAAAATAAAGTTGAATCTAATCTAATCTAATAATCACTTCCAGAAAATAAATTATATTACCTTTAGTTTTCACTTGGATTCCTCTTCTGCTTCTCTGCCCACTTGTAACCGGCCCCAAATATGTGTGCTGCAATACAACAAACAAAGTAAATTTAGTATCAAACACCTGAATTGATTTCACACCTTCGAAATGTTACGTTTAGTTGACTGGCATAGGTACTGTACACATCACACGAAACGTAATCAATTAAAAACAAACATTTGAAAGCATTTATTGGGAATACATACTCTGTTCTTTTGCTTTGTGACTGCCATCCTTCGCTAGGTGGTGGATGGAACTTGAATAAAGCTTGGCCTCGACAAAGCTCTTCTTCATCAGTCGTGCAGTAGGTTCCAGTTTCTGAGGCTTCTGCTTGAGTCTCTTCTGGTTGGGTCGCCTCTGTTTGGGCCCACCTAGGCTGGCTATCGGCTTCATCCCTGTCGCGGCATCCTGCTGCTTCCCTTCCAGAACACTGGCCCCCTCCTTCACTTCGCTCACAGGTTCTTCGTACTGCCCCTCCTCATCACAACTGTGGGTCTCTTCAGGAGAACTGACCGTGTTGTCATAGTGCTTAGAGCTGACTGGATTTACAGGAAAGTTGACCCGCCTCTTCACTCTGTCAGGGTCACGCCGATGGTCCGGCTTGGTCAGGATGGAGCGGATGGTCCTGGCCTCCGGACCGGACCGGGTCCATTCCTCCTCCTCGTGTACCGACCCTGATCGTCTGCGTATACACGTCGGAACATGGCTGCTCTCCCAATCTCTCAACACCTGCTGCCTCGCAGAGCCCCTCCCCTCGACAGAGCCCCTCCCCTCGACAGAGCCCCTCCCCTCGATAGAGCCCCTCCCCTCGAGAGAGCCCCTCCTCTCTACAGAGCCCCTCCTCTCGACAGAGCCCCTCCTCTCGACAGAGCCCCTCCCCTCGACAGAGCCCCTCCCCTCGAGAGAGCCCCTCCTCTCTACAGAGCCCCTCCCCTCGAGAGAGCCCTTCCTCTCTACAGAGCCCCTCCTCTCGACAGGCCCTCTGGCAGGGGGCGGGGACACCCTTTTCAACTTTGGAATCCTGGGTAACTTTGGCTTTGGTGGTGTGGAGTTGGTCTCTGTGTTACTTTTCACTGTCTGGGATGGGTGGGGTTTCGTAACGCCAGATGTCCCCTTCGCTCTCGTCTGGCTTGGCAGGGGGACGTCACTGTTCTTTTTGAAGACAGGAGGACAGTGGGAACTTAAGTTTGTCGGTGTGGGTTTTGGTTGTCCCATGTTTAACGTTGCCATTTTGGGGACCACCTCAGTGTGTTGGTTCTCTGTAGAGGCCATTCTGTGGACTCTGGATTTGTTGGAGAGTTTAAGAGGAGCTGTATTAGTTGGCGACTGCTGGACGAGGAAGTCATCAGAGCTGTCGTCAGTCTCATCCTTGCATTGATAGTCCTCAGTCCCAGATTCACTTGAACATCGTCTCCTCTGTAAGGCGTCTGGCAGCTTGGCCCTACATTGTTGCTTCTCACCCTCAGATTCTGATGTACTAGTACATATGCTCTTCTGTGGAAGCTTGTCTCTGTGTTTGTCCTTAGTTGCTGATTTAGATTCAGTTGGATGGGAGCTGTCTTCAGTTTCAATTGTGGGTGAATGTCTCTTTTCTGGGTCGGGTGACGTCTTGATCTCGTCTTGATAGTCGTCAGTCTCAGATGAATATTTCCTCCTCTTTGAAGTACGCTTCCTATTTTCCCGGCACTGGCTGTTATCTGATGCAGATTCAGTTGAATATCTCCTCTTATATGCAACGTTAGGTGATGTTTCGACCTTGTCCAGCATGAAGTCATCAGAGCTGTCTTCAGTTTCTGGGTCAGGTGACGTCTTGTCCTCGACTTGATAGTAATCAGTCTCAGATTCAGGTGAATATTTCCACTTCTGTGAAGTATATGGCCTCCTGTGGCCCCTGCTTTGACTCTTCGCAGATTGTGATTGGGTCTCGTCCCGAAATTGATTGTCCATAGTTGCAGATTCAGCATCACTTGAATATCTGCTTTTCTTTGAAGTATGTGGCTTCTTGTTCCTGCATTTATTATTCTCTGTCTCAGATTCAGAGCAATATCTCCTCTTGTGTGCATCATATGACGTTTTGTCCCTGTGTTGACTGTCTTCAGCCTTACATTCAGATTGACCATTCTGTGAAGATTGTGGACTTTTATCTCTGCGTTGATTGTCCCTAGCAGTTGATGTCTTCGTGCATTTATCATCCTCAACCTCAGTTGAATATTTCCTGTTCTGTGTAACATGCAAGTTCTTTTTTATGCTACAACTGTTATCAATCTCAGGCTCAGATTCCGATTCAGTTTCACTTAAATATCTCCTCTTCATTGATGCTTGTGACTGCTTTTCCCTGCATTCATTATCCTCAGTCTCAGATTCACTTAGGAGTCTCCTTTTAAATGTTGAATACTGCATCTTGTCCTTGTGTTGATGACCGACAGTCACCGTGGTTGGTGCCCAGCCATGTGGGCTCATCTTGGGGTCGTGACTGACAGCTGACGTTGGAGGGAGGGTCCTAGCTGACGTTGGAGGGAAGGTCCTAGCTGATGTTGGAGGGAAGGTCCTAGCTGACGTTGGAGGGAAGGTCCTAGCTGATGTTGGAGGGAAGGTCCTAGCTGATGTTGGAGGGAAGGTCCTAGCTGATGTTGGAGGGAGGGTCCTAGCTGACGTTGGAGGGAGGGTCCTAGCTGATGTTGGAGGGAAGGTCCTAGCTGATGTTGGAGGGAAGGTCCTAGCTGATGTTGGAGGGAGGGTCCTAGCTGATGTTGGAGGGAAGGTCCTAGCTGATGTTGGAGGGAGGGTCTTTTCCTCTTCCACTTTTAGTTGTATGTTTTCCTCCATCTCAACAGACACACAAGACCCCTTGTTCCAAAATATCTCTAATAGTTTCGGGATTGATTCAAACTCTTCTAACAGTGTTACAGAGGTGACTTTTACCTCATTCAGAGGTGAAGCAGTCGCCCGACACACTTTGTCCTTTGACTTTTCCGAGTTGCTTTGTGCAGAACTTCCAGGCTCTGTGTTTTGGGCCTGTGATGCAGGGACCTCAGTCTGGACCTGTTGTTCCTCTTCTGACCTGGGGTCAAAGTTCTGACTTGAATCTGCCAGGGAAAAGCATTGAGCGATCCGTATACGGCTATAACAATTGCTACCCTCTCCCGCAAACACTGGTTGCTTATCCTGCTGTGCTTCTCGCTTTGTCTGGCACAGGGAGCATAAGCCATACTCAAACCCATCTTCAGTTTTAACAAGGTAAGGACTGGAGCATGAGGTGTCTGAACAGCCGTTTTCTGCCATCTCCACTTCCTGTTTAATTGGCACAGGGTCGATTGGGCTTTGATGCTCCCTGCCCACAATCCCCGGTACATCCAACCCAGCCTGAGTCTTTACTTCATCTTTGTTTTCAGAGCATGGTTGGAGGTCAGAGTGAGGTTGGAGGTCAGAGTGAGTTTGGAGCAGGTCAAACAGCTTCATGGCTTCCTCAGATGAAAGGACAGTCATCTTAATGGAGGTCAGGGGGTCGGTTGGGAAGTCTTTCTCTTCTAGAACAGGTGTTTCTGTTTCTACAGGTGATCCTGAAAGAACAGGTGTTACTGTCTCCCTCTGAAGTTCTGTTTCTACCTCAACTTGTTCTGATTTGGTTTCTACCTCAACTTCTGATCTGTTTTTTTCTTCTGCTTTCTCTGGTCTGAACCGCAGAGACCATGCTACTCCTGGTTCTTTATCAATGTCATCTAGGTTCTCACTGATGTTTAACCACGAGGATCTAAACTCCTGCGAGGGGCTATCACCACATGCTACAATTGGAAACTTCTCAACTAATTCTCCCAAGTCAAGGTCTTTGACTGCAGAGAAGACCACTGAACTGTCCTCTTTTATGCATGAGGCAGTCACATTCTCCATGACCCTCTTATACTGTCTGTTAATAAAATCCAACATATTGCCTTTATCACCACCCCAAAAATGCTCAAACAAGGAGTGTTGGAAACTGTCCTTTGTCTCTGGGAGTGTTGCTAAACCCTCCAGGTCAGAGACCTTCTGCTTCAGCTCAGCTAACGAGAAGAGAACACTAACAGAGGACAAATCAACCGTGCTGACATTGCTGCCCTGCACACTGACAGAGCTCACATCAACAAGTGTGCGGTCAGTACTGATGTGCAGATTATCAGTGACCTGAGAGTCAATGTGGGAATATTGGTTACTAGGGGTTACGTTATCAGCTGTTGATGCAATCTTGTCCAGAGGAGTTGAAGACACCGGTGCACCTGTTAACGTTTTTTCAAAATTCTCTTTTGTATATGCATGCCATTTTAGCTTTGCTACTTTTGCCTTTGGCTTTGCCTTTGGCTTTGTCTTGTCCAGAGGAGTCGTCTGACCAGCCTCTGCGGGAGACATCGGTGCTGCTGCAGTTTTTTGGTAAATATCTTTTGTATTTTCATGCTGTTTTATCGTAACAAAAACACGCTGATCATCTTTCATGCCGTCCTCAGTGGTTTTGGGGGGCTGCCATGGCTCTAGTGGGGGGACGACAGCCACGAGGGGGTGGGGCGCAGGGAGGATCTTCACTGCCCAACACCTGGGGAGGGGCTTCATCTCCAGCCTGATGGCAGAACCCCCATCCCTGGGGGGCTGCAGCGACTTCACCTGGTCCTCCGCCTGTTCCTGGCAGGATGGTTGGGAGGGGGCTGGTCGGGAGGGGGCTGGAGGGGAGGGGGTTGGTTGGGAGGGGGCTGGAGGGGAGGGGGCTGGTCGGGAGGGGGCTGGTTGGGAGGGGGCTGGTCGGGAGGGGGTTGGTCGGGAGGTGGTTGGTTGGGAGGGGGCTGTAAGGGAGGGGGCTGGTCGGGAGGGGGCTGGTTGGGAGGGGGCTGGTCGGGAGGGGGTTGGTCGGGAGGTGGTTGGTTGGGAGGTGGTTGGTTGGGAGGTGGTTGGTTGGAAGGTGGTTGGTTGGGAGGTGGTTGGTTGGGAGGGGGCTGGTTGGGAGGGGGTTGGTTGGGAGGTGGTTGGTTGGGAGGGGGCTGGTTGGGAGGGGGTTGGTTGGGAGGGGGTTGGTTGGGAGGGGGCTGGAGGGGAGGGGGTTGGTTGGGAGGGGGTTGGTTGGGAGGGGGTTGGTTGGGAGGGGGTTGGTTGGGAGGGGGTTGGTTGGGAGGGGGCTGGAGGGGAGGGGGCTGCTTTTTGTGCTTTGCTGCCAGCCAGACGTGCTTTGAGGACCTCTGGCAGATGAGCTTTGGTTGTGTGAGAAGTAAGTGCTTGAGATGAGCTTTGACAGACAGGTGGGCTTTGTTGTGCTTTGATGCCAGCCAGACGTGGTTTGAGCTCTGCCAGATGAGCTTGGTAACTACCACTACCTCCACTACCTCCAGGCACACTGAGGTCTAGGCCAGAGGAACCTGAGGAACCACTCTGCTGAGCTTCTGGGTGGATCTTAGAACCCCGACCACGAGCAGATCCCCGAGAACCTCTACTTGAAGTTCCCCAAGAACCTCTACTTGAAGTTCCCCAAGAACCTCTACTTGAAGTTCCCCAAGAACCTCTACTTGAAGTTCCCCAAGAACCTCTACTTGAAGTTCCCCAAGAACCTCTACTTGAAGTTCCCCAAGAACCTCTACTTGAAGTTCCCCAAGAACCTCTACTTGAAGTTCCCCAAGAACCTCTACTTGAAGTTCCCCAAGAACCTCTAGTAGAGGTTCCCAAATAATGTCCCCTAGGGGCCCCCCTAGAAAGGGTTAGACCATTCAGTCTGTGTTGGCTACGGTAGTCCATGTCCGTCTCTCTGTATTGGTGGACCACAGCGTTTGGTGCTGGGATCCTGCTCTGCGATGGCTCATTATGGTAGCGCCACATTTCATACCGGGCTCTCCTCTCATGTTCCTGATAGTGGGCCGGCGCCTCTGCATCATAGCTTTGCCACTGCGGTTCCCTTCGCTGGGCATAGAAGGGATGTTCCCATTGGCTGTAGCCATCTGGCTGGGCATAGAAGGGATGTTCCCTTTGGCTGTAGCCATCTCCATTTGTACATTGTGGATCCATTCAGAATCTGGGGAATCCGAGATGATTGGGATTTAGCATTTTGACGGCTGTGGCGATGATGTGGTCCTCTCTGAGGGGAAAGAAGAGACAAAAACAATTGTAAAGAGAGGACAATGATTACCCTTCTACATTCCCCACCTATCATAACTACATTGTGTACAAAGCCAGTGGTGTTCTTCATAACAAAGCTGTTTACTTCCATCTCATGAAATAAGTCACACACACATGGTCTCATGGTCCTGGCGCCTAATAACAGTCTCACCAGTCTACCTTTGTAACAGTCTCACCGGTGTACCTTTGTAACTATGAAGAACAACAACCCTAACTACTGTGACGGGAAACTGACTGTATTCCACACTTGATGGAATTGTTTAGCCATAGGACTGTTTAGAATTAAGACTGCCCTTAGGGTAGCCCTAACCCTAACCCTACATACAGTATATCCGTTTAGTTTCACATGTGCTGGTATTTATAATGTCACATGCACTTGATGACTGTATATCCTTTGTATGCACAATGCAACATGGGCACAAGGGTCAGGGCCCAGGAGTAAAGTGATTGATTGAGGAACCCCGAAATGGTATGTTTCCCAGCCTAACGGCCTGGACTAACGATGATGGGTTAACTGAGGAAACAGCCTCGGAGGGAGATTTACTATCTCCGTTTGCGATATCTGGTTTCCTCCATACGTACATGTCCAGACAGCCTCTAGTCTAACAGATAATCTGACCTTTGTATAACCTGTTGAGTGTTGCAGTGATGATGGTGTGTTGTGTGGTATATTTTTTTACATAACTATCATGTGTGAGAGAGAGCCAGAGAGCCTTTTTAGACTTTTTAGACAGGAAGTCCATCACGTCGTCGGTTCTGAACCACATAGTGAACTGCACCAACTCAGTCACCGTGGACAAACGGGTCCGGGTCTACCCCAACACGAAGCCATGGATGACTGGGAAGGTCCAAAAACTGTTAAATGAGAGGGACAACGCCTTCTTCGCAGGGAAGCGCACACCGCTGTACAGCTCCACCAGGGCCAACCTAAAGCGCGGCATCAAAGCGGCCAAGGCAGAGCACAGAGAGAAGATTGAGGAATGCCTCCTGAGCAACGACTCCAGGCGGATGTGGCAGGGGGTTCAGCAGATGACAAACTTCAGAGCCAACAGGCTCACAGCCGCAGAGGACGACCCCCTGCTGGCGGGAAAGCTGAACACCTTCTACGCCCGGTTCGACGAGGGGCGAACGGAGGTAACCACAACACAGACACCACTCTCTCCAGCTCTCAGCAGCCTCACCCTCACAGAGCACGAGGTGAGACGCGTACTGAAGGCGGTGGACCCCAGGAAAGCCTCGGGGCCGGATGGCGTCCTGGGACGGGTGCTGAGAGACTGCGCCGACCAGCTGGCCGGGGTTTTCACCAACATCTTTAACCAGTCCCTGTCCCAGGCCACCGTCCCACCCTGCCTGAAAACCTCAACTATCATCCCAGTTCCGAAGAAAAGCACGGTGAGCTGCCTAAACGACTACCGCCCGGTGGCACTCACACCAATCATCATGAAGTGCTTCGAGAAACTAGTCCGGGCCCACATACTCACACGCCTCCCGCCCAACCTGGATCCATACCAGTTCGCCTACAGAGCCCACAGGTCCACAGAGGACGCCATAGCGACGACTCTCCACGCCACTCTATCCCACCTGGAGAGGGGAAACAGCTACGCGAGACTGCTCTTCGTGGACTTCAGCTCCGCCTTTAACACCATCCTTCCAGACAGGCTAGTGACCAAACTACTAGACCTGGGTCTATCACACTCTATATGTGCGTGGATCAAGGACTTCCTGACCGACCGCCCCCAGAGGGTGCGGGTGGGCCCCCACACCTCCACAGCCCTCAGCCTCAGCACTGGGTCACCCCAGGGCTGCGTGCTAAGCCCCATCCTCTACAACCTCTACACCCACGACTTCACCCCCATCCACCCCAGCAACTACATCGTAAAGTTTGCAGACGACACCACCGTGGTGGGATGTATCTCGGGGGGGGACGAGGCGGCGTACAGGGATGAGGTAGAGCAATTGAGCAAGCTGTGCAAGGTTAACAACCTGCTGCTAAACAAGTCAAAGACCCAGGAATTCATCGTAGACTTCAGGAGGAAAAAGTCCGAGATCCTGCCCCTGCTCATCGACGGAGAGAGCGTGGAGATAGTCTCAAACCTCCGATTCCTGGGACACAACATGCGGGATGACCTGGCCTGGAAGGACAACACTAAAGGCACCATCAAGAGGGCACAACAGCGGCTATACACCCTGAGATGCCTCAAGAAACAACACAGCAAGAAGGAGATGCTGGTGGCCTTCTACCACGGCGCAGTGGAGAGCATCCTCACCTTCGGCATCTCCAACTGGTTCCACAGCTGCACGGCAGCGGAGAGAAGCGAGCTACAGAGAGTCGTGAGAACAGCACAGAAGATCACCGGCGCCCCCCTCCCCTCTCTGGAGGAGCTGTACAAAACACGCTGTCTCAGGAGGGCCTCCAAGATCTCCAAGGACCCGACCCACCCTGGGCACGAACACTTTGTCAAGCTGCCCTCGAACAGGAGGTACAGGACCCCGGCCGCTAAGAGAAACAGACTGAAGGACAGCTTCTACCACAGGGCCGTCAAGGCCCTGAACACAGAAAAGGCCTAAGTTCTGGGCCCAGGACAGTCCGGACGGATTGTATGGCAGCTAGTGCTGAGGCACAAACATGTACATTTTCAAGCCTGCAAACTGTGACACTTTAAAATAATGTGAAAAAATACTTTCTTGTGAAATATGACAACCCTAGTTGACTATCTGTGCAGTATAGTACAGTGGATTGTGTACATAGCCTCTATTGATGTAAACCAGCTCCTTACCTTCTTGTGATTTTATGCATCTATGCTTTTTCTAAAATGTGTTTCTTTTTCCTTTCCTAAACACCAGGGGAGCCTCCCCTCCTAAATTTCGTTGTTTGGTACCTGTACTGTAGCAATGACAAATAAAGTCTATCTATCTATCTAAGTGCATTGGAGTTTGCTAGCCAGGAAAATAATAGAACAGGTGTTTGATTGTGAGGCCGTGAAGCATGAGAACAGAACATGTTGTTTGGGGTTAGGGGGGAACTGTGGGGCCGTATAGGGATTTGTGTGGGACTTCAACACTGTGCATTATCTATACTGATACGGGGACCGGACTGGACCGGTCAGGTTGGATGTGTGTGTGACGTCACTTGAGGTATAAAAAGCGCTGCAGTCTTAGCAGAGCAAACATTTTTACAGAATTTGGACCTTCATTGAATGTATGTTATTTGATATCAATAAAGACAATTGTTCATTTAACATTGGATCTGGATCAAGTATTTCTTCACCTTTCAGAATCAAGAAGATAATTATAAACAACAGTTGCAATGTCTCTGAGTTCCTATAAGAGAGGTGAGGGGAGCTGTGGCCCTCAGACCTATGCTCCATCAATGTTGGACTCTGTGTCTGTCTCTGCTTGCAAGCAAATAAATGATCGTATAACCTTTATCGTGGTGTACAAGATTGTATTACTTGTTTCTCATCTCTGAAGAGCTATTGGCAAATATTGATTGACTGTTGTGGCTAAACCCTAGACTTCCACCACACTATGAACAACAACCACAACAACAACAAAAACTAGAAGAACAATACCACACACATCCACCGGAGGGCGGTATTCGATCCAGGTTTATTTAGCAATGTTGATGGAACAACAACTGGACTAGTCTAGTTCGTCACTCTCGCTGTCTTTGTTTCTTTGCTTTGTTTTCTGTTCTGTCTGTCTATGAAATCTGTTAAGCATCCTTGGGTTTGAGAAAGGCGCTATACAAATCTAAGATATTATATATGTCTAATTTATATGTGTAGAGGGCTGCAAGGGAATTTTCCTGGCTACATAGTGTACAGGTTTTTTACTTTTGCCTGCTTGCGGCTCTGTCAGTATGTGAAGCGCATTGAGTTGCATCTTGTAAGAAATGCGCTATACAAATAAAATGTGATTTGATATTATTATATTATTATTTAGTTAGGGTTAGAGTTAGAGATAGGGTTAGATTTAGGGTTAGGTTGTAACACACCAGTGATCTGATCTTAACTGAAGATGACCAGAATTCTGGGAATGAGCCATCTGGGAATGAGCCGTCAAAGCCGTCACCCACCCAGACACTAAGGTGACCCCCCAGGGGGGAGACCGCCGTTAAGGAAGGATCAACAGGTTTACAACAATAGGACCCAGGGAGGAGGCTGGTTATACGACCTGTATGTAAATGATCACTGAGGGGTATGGAATGTACTGGGAGCTTGTCACCTCAACAATCACCTTCTCCTGTTATGGCAGTTTGATGTTTCCTATGTTTAAGTTGAAGTAGTACTGTTATGCTGCTGTAAAGAGTTAATTTAATAGCTTCTCCATGTGACTCTAAACTCTACCCCGTCTCACTGACCACACAGTTAAAGTTGTGTTCTGTGTAGATCATGCTGTACATAGCCCATCCCTGTGTATCATAGCCCACAGCCTGTATTTTTGTATACTTCACTATATACAACATATTTATCATATACAGTATGTATCATGTGTATCATAGCTTGTACAATTGCACATTGTATATAATCTCAATTTATATATACCACTGCACATATACATCCAGTCACCATTGTATGACATTGCACATCACGTTACCATTTGCACTTTACTGAATAGATACTGTAAATTCTGCTGTAAATACTGCTACTTATCACTGCAATATAATTGCTATTTGTTGCACTTCTGGTTAGACGCACAATAATTTCGTTGCATTGTCTTGTACTTTGTAATGACAATAAAGTGAATCTAATCTAATGTCGAGAATGTCAGCTGCAAGTGGACGCCAGTACGTAGTACCCTCATGTAACACAGGTTGGCGCCATTCTCCTTTATTTAACCTGGTCACGGATATATTATGTGAAGGTTAATTTGAATTTGAATAGGAACGTTCTTATTTGGCTCGACCAATCAGATGAGAGGGCCAGGCTCAGGCTGTTACTTATGGCGCTTTTCCATCAGCAGCCCAGCTCGGGTCGGTTCGGCCCGCTTTGGCCCGCTTTTGATCAGTTCTGGTTTTCCACTATACACAACAGACCCGGAGCTAGTAGGAGGAGTAGGCGATAGTAGGCGGAGTTACGCGTCATAACAGCGCGCCATGGTGGTGACGTATATTTTCACGAGACATAACACAGCAACAATAGCAGCATGGAGGAACTTGCAGCTATCGTATGCCTGTCCCTCGGCATGTGGTATATTATTAACCGTGGTTTTTTGGAGAGAAAAGAGAGAAGACAGAAGAGCGAAGACAGAAGGAAGGATACTCGAAAGAGGAATGCTGAAAAGAGAAAGAAACTTATGTGGGCTATCGTAAGGAGATGGCTACTACTTTACCTCACTAGGGTTGGGTACCGAAAATCGGTACCGGTATATACCGGTTACTTTACATTCGGTATTTACCGTACCGAATTGCAAAGGAGATTTCGGTACCTCATTTCGGTACTTTTCTATCTCGCCCCCTGGTGTCCGGTGTCATGCAACAGTCAACTGGTGACTCGTGACGTCACATCGCCTGTTAAATTTCCACTCAGTGCGTGTCGTGGTAGTAGTGAGCTGAGCAGTTGTGTTACGAGTTAAGAAGAGTGAGTGAAAGCATATATACTAAATTATTATATTATCTGAATTGTATTATTATTATTATTATTATTATTATTATCATTATCATAATCATATTATCTAATTTCGCTAGCTAGCCTAGCTACGAGGTCACCGAGAATGCCGAAGGCCCTAATGAAGCAGCGTTCTAAAGTGTGGCTGCATTTCACCCGACTCGACGAAAACAACGCGAAGTGCTCAAAATGCTTAAAATCATTCGCACTTTATCGCTATTATGGCGATGTGCTGTGCCTATGGTGTTCCTCAGTCCAGCGGCAGTCAAATGCCGGTAGATCCGTGTCTTGCTCTCTCAGCACCGCTTCCTGGTTGACGACTCCCGTTGACAGCGGGGGGAGAGAAACGTTTTACCAGGGAATTCGCTCCGCGCTGTGTCGTTCAGTTTCAGGTGAAGTGACGTGAAAACAATATTTGTTTACTTTATGTTTATAAATCTGTGCCATTAGACAATTATGTCAAAACAAAAAAAAAGTCAAAATGACAATAAAAAAGTCAAGAGAGGTGTCGTATTTTGCCAGAGAGGCAAATATGCTGATCTTTTTGCAAAAGAATTGCTGAGGTGGGAGTTTTATTTTTATTTATTTTTTATTTGAGTGTATATTTAACTGTAATATTATATATATGTATATTGTGCCTCAGTCAGCAGGAGTTTTATTTTCATTTATTTTAATTTGAGTGTATATTTAACTAATATATATTGTGCCTCAGCAATAAAAAAGTGAAAAGCTGTTTAATGTTGTCGACCGTGTTATTATTATATATATATGTCATTTCGCCGTTTCGGTACTGGTACCGTTTTTAAAGTATCGGTTAGGTACCGGTACCGGATAAAACCCAAACGATACCCAACCCTATACCTCACTGTAGCATCATTGTTATATTCAGCATAGAGATGGCTACTGCCTGATTGTCTGCATGTTTGAATCATTTCTATTGGATTTTGTTCTGCACATATGTTGTTCTACACATAATAAAGTCATGTTTTTTGACCCCTTAAAACCACTGCCTTCACTTGTCTGCTTTATGAACTGTAGCATCATTGTTATGTTCAGCATATGAGATGGCTAGTACTTTAGCATCATTATGCGACTGCTGTTATTTTGGGAAAACTTTTCTCTCCCCCCGCTGTCAGTTTCAACCAGCTGGCGCGGTGCTGCGAGCAGCAGCGGGTTCATTGAGTTTACGGTTAAAAGCATAACTTCTCGGGGTGTACAGCACTCTCTCTATTTCGGGCTAAACTGTGCAGTGTAGCCGGCGTCCTGGTTCCTCCAGCAACCGGACACTTCCATAAATAACAACAAATGTAAATATGTATAATACCACGTTCATTGATAAAATGACGCCAGGGATGGAAGCATACACGATTTGACAAGGAAATAGGATGTTCAACACGGGTTGGAATCTCTGTACTTGATTTATTAAGACAGTCAGCGAATGGTCCATCAGCACAGTATCTCAGCATCGGCATTCAACGACATCATTATACAGACAGGCTGATAGATACGAGTGCAGCGCTGTCTTGCTGGTAGTCAAATATATTTATTTATACAGCATATGTTACGTGACTGTTAGCCTACTTGCCGCTTTCAGTTCTAGTAGATTTGTAGTTTAGATCTCGCAACCAGGGATTGGGAAGCAATGTATTTCTACGAAAAGGCTGACTGACGCGGGGCTCCAATCTCCGCGTTTATAGAGTGCTCCGGTGTCTTGCTGGTAGTCAAATATATGTATGTATATATACAGCATATGGATGTTACGTGCCTGTTACCTGCCGATTTCAGTTCTAGTAGCCTATAGGCTAACTAAAGGGGGCGGGTCCTTCTCTCTCGGGCAGTGTTGCGTGTGTATGAGCGTGTGTGTGTTTGGTGCTCAGCTGAAAATGGTGGCCCGAAGCGGAGCGCCTTAACTTTATCGCACAATAACAAGGATAACAAACGAAACGGACAACATTTACACTAAGATGGAGACAAACTTCAGCGATATGATCTAACAGCCGGTCTTCAGGACGACATACAGACCCGTATGAGCTTACAGGGCTATCCCCTATCTATCTGAGAAAAGGCAACGCCAGAAGCCTACATGCTTGCACTGTTCAATAAAATGTTATACATCTAGACATTGTGGTATTTCTTTATATACGTATCCCAGCCTGCCTATCAATTGTTTCTCAATAAACAGTTATGTTCTCCTCATTGTCATACTCCCGAGTCCGATTAAGTATGATTTGACAGGCAGCTAAACGAAATGCCTTCACAACCAGCGAGACCAGGGGGGTATTCCATCAACGTCGCTAAAGGAAAATCCAGGTTTAGTCTGATAAATCTCGCGAGAGTTCTTAAAAATATCCAGGCATATTCTGATAAATCTCGCGAGAGTTATCAAAAATAAGCCAGGATTTTCCTTTAGCGACATTGATGGAATACCCCCCTGGTTATAGAAATGACGTTGTTTTATTGATTAAAAAAAGGGTAAAACTGGAAAGAGAAAATAGAAAACTCACATTAATCCCAAACAATTTAACAAACTTCAGTTAACGTAATGTGGAGTCCGTTCATTGATCGATGCTTTCTGTTCAGTTCCCAGTGAGGCGCCCGTTCAGCACTGGACATAATGGCATAGCGCGCATGCGAATCATGTTATATTATTATATATTATATAGCTCGCATCTAATCGTATCGGATGAGAAATAGACATTAAATGGCATATATAGGCCGCTACACAACAGTAATCACCGCGACAAACAGCTATATTATATTTTAATATGATGACCGGAATAATTCACGTTTGTCCGGTAAATCGGAATCTTCCCGGACACGGTGTCCGGCGGCAATTTTTTCTAACGGAAACCCTGACCCTGGTATCGAAGGGTAGCTAAAGAAGCGACCCGACCCGACCTGACGCGACCCGGGCAGACATATGGAAAAGCGCCAAAGAAGCAGGCCAGCCCGGGCTGGCCCGGCCTGGCCCTGTAATGGAAAAGCGCCATTAGTATCAATAAAGAGATTGTTCAATTATATTAACACCAGACCTGGATTGAGTATTTCTTCACCATTCATAATTAATATATATATATATATATTAATTGTATTATATAAATGTATTAAATATAATTGTATTATATAAATGTATGACAGTAAGTGTATTATGTAGAATAAGAATTGATGTGCTCTAGAATGTACATAAGCCTGCAGAGATGAAGAGCTCAGTCTATAACCAGCATGTTTCCATGGTGGATACTCCTTATCCTGCAGAACGGTGCATGCTTTATTCTGCAGAACGGTGCATGCTTTATTCTGCAGAACGGTGCATGCTTTATTCTGCAGAACGGTGCATGCTTTATTCTGCAGAACGGTGCCTGCTTTATTCTGCAGAACGGTGCCTGCTTTATTCTGCAGAACGGTGCATGCTTTATTCTGCAGAACGGTGCATGCTTTATTCTGCAGAACGGTGCATGCTTTATTCTGCAGAACGGTGCATGCTTTATTCTGCAGAACGGTGCATGCTTTAAAGTTAAATAAAAGAACCTTTCGAAACTTGTCTGGAAACTCTGTCTGGAGTGGAGAACCGAAACAAATCTACTACAATGACTACAACTAAAATGGCCATATGGGTAAAAAATACTGTTGAAAGGAGAAATGAAAGGAGAAATGGGTGATAGATGGTGATAAATGGTGTCATTTCAGCCAGACTGCTTCACTCCAACCTGTCAGCGGCTTTTTGTGGCGTCAGGAAGCGGTTTTCAGGGACTTGTTTAACGCGCATAGTTGCAGTTCAGGGAGTAATAATAATAATAATAATAATAATAATAATAATAATCCTGCAGGGGTTAGGGTTTCTGTCAGCTCAGTAAAGAGGCTCGCCTTCTGCAGTGGCGGCTGGTGCTAAAATGTTTGGGTGGGGCACAGGTTATGGGGGCATGCTCCACGGGGAAGAATATCAACTTTAAAATCTGGATTTACAGTCAATTTTAGCATGAGAATAGCTCTACCCCCCTCTACAGACCTCTTCATCCCCTCTACCCACCTCTACAGACCTCTCCATCCCCTCTACCCACCTCTACAGACCTCTCCATCCCCTCTACCCCCCTGTACAGACCTCTCCATCCCCTCTACCCCCTGTACAGACCTCTCCATCCCCTCTACCCCCTGTACAGACCTCTTCATCCCCTCTACCCTCCTCTACAGACCTCTTCATCCCCTCTACCCTCCTCTACAGACCTCTTCATCCCCTCTACCCCCCTGTACAGACCTCTTCATCCCCTCTACCCTCCTCTACAGACCTCTCCATCCCCTCTACCCTCCTCTACAGACCTCTTCATCCCCTCTACCCCCCTGTACAGACCTCTTCATACCCTCTACCCCCCTGTACAGACCTCTTCATCCCCTCTACCCCCCTGTACAGACCTCTTCATCCCCTCTACCCCCCCTGTACAGACCTCTTCATCCCCTCTACCCCCCTGTACAGACCTCTTCATCCCCTCTACCCCCCTGTACAGACCTCTTCATCCCCTCTACCCCCCTGTACAGACCTCTCCATCCCCTCTACCCCCCCTGTACAGACCTCTTCATCACCTCTACCCCCCTGTACAGACCTCTTCATCACCTCTACCCCCCCTGTACAGACCTCTTCATCACCTCTACCCCCCCCAGTTTTCTCTACAATTTCCTCTCTACAGTTTCTACACGTCAACGTGTACCGAAACACTTGTTTCCAACGTGGTCCTACGTTTCTCCTACACCAAGACACATACAAAGAGCATAGAAACATACAAAGAGCATAGAAGATACAATCAGAATACAGTCTGCCATTCCTTCTCCCAGCATCGATTTGGTTTTCCTATCATGACTGAAGGACAGATGATTCACTTACTTACACAAGTTTGACTTCGGTAATAGGTCCAGTTGCAATATCATCAAGTTGGGAACAAAAGATGCCTCCTTCTAATCCATTTGTTCAATTTGTTTACAAAGTCCGGTAGTGGTTTGCTGTGTGATTTGCTGTATAGTTCCATATTCCCCCTGCGTGTTGGTCGCACGGCAGCGGAGACGGTCGCTGATAATTAAGACCAGCAGTAGAATGTTGCCAATAGACATATTACACAAAACACAAAACGAACAAAACAAATAAAAACACGAAGCAAACATTACTAGCCGCCATAGCCATGGTGAAGCAGGTGAACGAACGTCTAAAGCTACGCCGGCCGTATGACATGACGTAAGCACGTACGATTCTTTGTGCATGTCCCAAAACCCCATAGACAAATGACCGAATGCCCTGAAGTTACCTAAATAGATTTTACATGCAAGTCTACGAGAACAGCCTAGTGCAATTTCGAGTAGAGTGAAAGTTGCCCTGAAAGGGGCGGGACTTGAAGCTGATTGGAACATACTCCACAGAACACTAGCTGATTGGACTATGATATACTCCACAGAACACTAGCTGATTGGACTATGATATTCAGAAGCAACACTGTCTACAAGTCATAGAAAAAAAATCTCTCTCTTCTCCCTTTGGTGGGGCATTGTCCAATTGCCCCTAATGAACCAGCCTCCCCTGGCCTTCTGTCTCACCCAGCGGTGTCGTGGTGTTGGAGGGTTAGTGGAGGATTCACAGAAACTGCTTCTCCACAAACATATAGTATGGTGTAACACCGTGGGGTTCGCTTTATAATAATAATAATAATAATAATAATAATAATAATAATAATAATAATAATAATAAACCCCAATCAACTCGAAATGCTGCGCACGTGAGCGTCTTGTCCCTTTCAACGCGCATAGTTGATATAAAATAGTTACGAAATAACATTTAAACTCATGTTATAAAATCATGATATATTTAGCTATTTAACAATAATGTTTGCATCAGTTAACAAATCTAAATCCCAAACTCTAAAACGACCGTTTATATCCTTCAGATAAAGCTCTGGTTTTCTCGCTCCACTTCCTGTTCTGGGTTAGTTTAGTTTACGGTGTTTAACTTTGTTACTCGACTTTGTTACAGTGATGTAGACAATATAGATCAATATATACAGAGATATATACAGAGATATGAGGCATGTACAGAGGTATGTACAGAGGTATATACAGAGATATAGTCAAATGAACAGACTTCAGATATCGGTGCCCATTTGATTTGTTTCCATGTAGGTTAGAAGGACCAGACATGAACAACCTGCAGGTCTGCTACAGTCTCACAACATGACGACAACAGAAGAATGAAGATGTATTACCTTGTAAACCTCAAACGATGTTCGCGCCCATGGTGGTTAACCCTATTAACCCCCTAACCCTACTAACCCCCCTAACCCTCCTAACCCCAACCCTACTTTCACACATCCTACTTTCACTTACCGATGTTAGATCCGTAATGACATCGTTGCTTCTCCTCTCCCTCCGCGTTTCACATCCGACTACCTTCTCTGTCTCTGTCTCTCTGTGTGTTTCTCTGGATCTCTCCCTCCCTCCCCGCCCCCATCCCCCCCTCTCCTAACACCCCCTCCCCGCCCCCATCCCCCCCTCCCCCCGTCTCCTAACACCCCCCTCCCCGCCCCCATCCCCCCCTCCTCCCCCCCCCCCCTCTCCTCATGTTACACAATAACATGTCATGGGGTAAATTGTACTCTAGAATCTAAACCACATGGATCAACATATCAAGTTTTTACCTGTTGACTTGAGCACAACATTCAATGAACTAATAAAGGCCTTTCTTAAACCAGCTTTACACGCTTGTTTACGTGGATGCTTTACACACTTGTTTACGTGGATGCTTTACACGCTTGTTTACGTGGACGTCTCATACTGCCTGTCCTTGGTCTGATCATGCAGATGAGCCCCAGTCTAAACAGCCATTAGAGAACAGACTGATAGAGAACAGACTGATAGAGGTGTTTAGAGATATCTCTGTCTGTCTCTGTCTGTCTGTCTGTCTGTCTGTCTGTCTGTCTGTCTGTCTCTGTCTGTCTCATATGGGGCATTTTTGTGTGCCTATCAAATATTGCAATATTCATTGTTTAATCTTAAACCTACTTTAAACTGCCCACTCTCAGTCAACATGTTTTCCAACCTGACTCCAGCATGTCATCTGAGCTGGCCCAGGGCCAGATTTAGACTCTGGCCAGGCCAGTTTAACTCCAGGACATCGGAGGAGCCTTAGGAGGAGCCTTGGCCAGCAGTCAGTAAAGGAGTGGTCAGCAGAGCAGAACACACATGGACACAGGACAGAGCCATGTACGGAAGATGATGTCAATATTGTGAGTTACAACCCACAGATGCCAAGTCTATTCGCTCTCTGTGAACTAGTATACAAGCTGTAACTTCCATCAGTACTTAAGACACTGAACCTCAAATTGCTCCCAGTGAGCAGGCCGGCGCCTTGTGTAGTATATTTTTGTTGTAACTCACACTTGTCTTTCAAAGATGGGGAGCCTAATGTCTAGAACAGAGGCCCCATTTAGTGAGCCGAACAGCAGCATCCTGGAGTGTTTACCTTAACCAATCATGGCTCACATTACGGTACATGTGGGAAAACTAGGGTTAGGGTTAGGTGCTACGTCGACTTGGTACATGCTGGCATGTCTAACCCTAACCCTAACTGTAGCACCCTAGCACCTAACCATAACCTTAGTTTTCCCACATGTACCGTATTCCCACATGTACCATAACACATATACTATGTATACATCATGCATTATTCAAACTGACTTCATCTGTAAACCTATCAGAGTAGAAATGTATGTAGTGTCATGTAAGGTATAAGATGTGGTGTGAGACAGGAGGGAGACAGACATGTGTGTAGTGTCATGTAAGGTATTGTGGGAAAAAATGTCTTTAATACAATAACAATGTGACAATGTTTACTGAAGACTGTGTGAATGAATGCAGAGCAGGATACTCTCATGTGATGAACAGAGGTTTTACGACTACTGATAAGCAGAGGGCTTCGGGGGAGAAGAAGCGCTGTTCCTTCTCACTCTGGGACAGTTATGTCTAATTTGACCAACTGTTGAACCTACTATGGCCAACCCCAGGGCAAACCGCCCACTGATGTTGTAAACCTATAAATATGGTCAACTGAGACTGCCCCAGTTGAGCCATTGTACTGAGAACCACATTTTTGTTGGCCGGACAATCGCTCCTTCTTGCAAGAACTAATACTAAGTTTAGTATTCTGTGTATTTGACTCTGACACTGTCTCTGTGTGTCTCTGTATGTAATAATAATATTAATGTGGGTTTTTTACTCTGATGTAAGCCCCGCTGTTCACTCAGACCAACAATTCATTAACCAAAGATGACAGACTCGAGTTCTCAGTTTCACTTGCTTGCAAGGAGAATGCTGAGCGGCAGTCTTTGCACGTCTCCAAAACACTCTGCCCGCTCACCACCTCCTTGCAGCCTTTTATTGTTATTCAGCGGTTACATCTTCCCGTCCGGAACATAAGGTTACATGTCCGTCCGGAACATAAGGTTCCGTGAGCTGTGTGTGTGTGTGTACGTTATCTGGAGGGGTGGGGCACCACGATAAAGGAAACTGTCACCTTATCAACAGCTACAGCCTGCCTGTCCTACCTCTAACCCAGCCTGTGTGTGTGTGTGGTAAGTCTTAATTCCCTATTCTTTGGGACACAATGTTTCAGAGTATGTCACAATTGTACAGTTTAAGCAAAGCAATACATTTCTTACGCAAAGTGCAAAAGGTGATTATGCCTAGGGATAAATATAATTAAAGCCTAAACAACAATGAATCACACATCTATTGTTTAGATGAAAGCACAGGTGGGTATACCTGCTGGGCATTGCTGCCTGTCGCACCTCCGACGGTGCCAGTGGGCTGACTGCAGGGTCGTCAGCCGGGAGCCACCCTTCACTGATGTTTCGCTCCTTTAATCCCGGAACATCTCAAGGTGGTGGAGCAGTGACAGTTATACAACATTGAAAACATATTGAACTCTAACAAATATCTTATATAGCGCCTTTCTCAAACCCAAGGACGTATGTCTCTGTGTGTCTCTGTATGTCTTTGTGTGTCTCTGTCTGTTTCTGTATGTCTCTGTGTGTCTCTGTATGTCTCTGGCTTCTAGACCTGTCCTTGTCTCTGTCTTTCCCCGTCTCTTATCCACTAGACCACCACTACCCCGCATACCCTCTGTATGTCTCTGTCTGTCTCTGTCTGCCTCTGTATGTCTCTGTCTGTCTCTGTGTGTCTCTGTCTGTCTCTGTATGCCTCTGTCTGTCTCTGTGTGTCTCTGTCTGCCTCTGTATGTCTCTGTCTGTCTCTGTGTGTCTCTGTCTGCCTCTGTATGTCTCTGTCTGTCTCTGTGTGTCTCTGTCTTGGCAGCAGTGTAATCTCCTCACTGATATCGTGGTGTAACAAGACTGTATGTCTTGAGCCTCGTCTCTGTGGGGTGATAAGCCTTGAGATAACAATGGAATAATGGCCTACAAGTCAAAGGTGCTAATCACCAGTACCCCCCCGCCCCCTAACCCTAACCCCCCCTATAGAGATGTAGAAACATGTGTTAACTGCTTAAACCAAGCTTTCTTGGTCCGTCCTCAGAATGATGACAACACCACACGTTTGTCTGCCAGGGCTGTTTAATAAGAACCATTACTGGACAAAGCTATCACAGGACGCAGCTGTGAGGAAAATGGGTTTAAGGAAGTGTGGGGGAGGAGGGAGAGAGAGGGAGGGAGAGAGAGAGAGAGAGAAAGAGAGAGAGAGAGAGACAGAGAGAGAGAGAGAGGGAGAGAGAGGGAGAGAGAGAGAGAGAGGGAGGGAGAGAGAGAGAGAGGGAGGGAGAGAGAGAGAGAGAGAGAGAGAGAGAGAGAGAGAGAGAGAGAGAGAGAGAGAGAGAGAGAGAGAGAGAGAGAGAGAGAGAGAGAGAGAGAGAGAGGGAGAACATCTGGGTGACAGGACAGAGGGGAGGTCAGGGGAGGTCAGGTGATCTGGGTGACAGGACAGAGGGGAAGTCAGGTGACAGGTGAGGTCAGGTGATCTGGGTGACAGGACAGAGGGGAGGTTAGGGGAGGTCAGGTGACAGGTGAGGTCAGGTGATCTGGGTGACAGGACAGAGGGGAGGTCAGGTGAGGTCAGGTCATCTGGGTGACAGGACAGAGGGGAGGTCAGGTGACAGGGGAGGTCAAGTGATCTGGGTGACAGGACAGAGGGGAGGTCAGGTGACAGGGGAGGTCAGGTGATCTGGGTGACAGGACAGAGGTGGGCCTGGTCCAGGAACAGGGTCTGGAACATGTGGTTGTAGAAGTCCGGGTGGTAGCGGCAGGCCCTGGTGCAGTCTGGGATGAAATTCACCTCCAGGATCTGAGGCTGCATGACGCGCTCACCTGACACAGGGATAGATCACACTGTTACATCACCTGACACAGGGATAGATCACACTGTTACATCACCTGACCCTGGGATAGATCACACTGTTACATCACCTGACCCTGGAACAGATCACACTGTTACATCACCTGACCCTGGAACAGATCACACTGTTACATCACCTGACCCTGGAACAGATCACACTGTTACATCACCTGACCCTGGAACAGATCACACTGTTACATCACCTGACCAGGAACAGATCACACTGTTACATCACCTGACCCTGGAACACTGTTATGGTGCTTTTCCACTACAGTGCCAGCCCGGGTCGACCCGGGTCAGCCCTGTTCTTTGGCGCTTTTCCATTGAGCGGCCCGTGTCAGCACGGCACGGCACGGCACGGTAAAATAGTTCTTGTTCGGGATGGGTAGCGAAAGTTGGGAAGGGTGCTTTTTTGCCAGGCTGCGTGTGACGTGTGACGCTGTGTCAGGTTGGGGATCGCTCTACTGTTGAGCGACCCTTTGGCGCCCCCTATGATGTGTATTGTTTCTCCGTCTGTCCTAATTGTCTGTGATTGTTAACAGCTGTGAGTGATTGTCTTGGTCTATTTATATCCCCCTGTGTTTTCCCTCTGTGTCGGTTGTTCACTTTACGTTGCGTTGTGTGTGGTGCTTGTCCTCGTAGTCTTACCGCAGTCTTATCGCTCCTCGTCTGCCTAGAAGATAAGTACCTATTGACTATTGTAAGTAGTTTGCATTGCCATATTATATTGACGGCGTTTTGGGAGACAAAAGCCAACTCCCCTTTTGTTTTGTTGTTTTTGATTTGTATTATTATTTACGCATTCCTCGGAGACTTGCTTTCTCCTCCTTTTGTTTCATCGCTTACTGTGCGGTTTATTATTCATGTTGCTCAAATAAAGAGTACCTTTATTTTGAATCATATCCCTGCATCGATCCATTCTGTTCTGCTCTGTTCTGCTCTGCACCTGTCATAAGATTCTCCCCCCCCCCCGCTATACAGATCAGCAGGGGGAAATGCGTGTCTCCTGACACGTTGAGCACTGTGCTTTTTTTGTTGGTGAACTACCGTAATCAACCTAAAAAAGTTCAACTATTCAAAAAGTGCAACTTCTCTGCTTTCAAAAACTGTTTGAATTTTTTAGATTGGGCATATAGTTCATGAATTACGGTAGTTTGAATCCGCTGTAGACGTTGCTGCGTATACTGTTCTGCTCTGCACCTGGGTCCAAATACATTGACTAACCGTAACGGCCAAGCTCCACCTGCTGCGTCGCGTCAACTCGCCATCGACGTTGCGTCAACTTCCCGTTGTCCAAGCTCCACCTGCTGCGTCGCGTCAACGTTGCGTCAACGTCAACGTTCTACTCTAGCTCCACTGGCATTTTTTGTATACGGGAGTAATTTCACCCTTGACTGCAATTATGTCCACAACAATAACAACATCATACAGAACATTTTCCAATCAGGGTAATATTTTATCTACATATTCCCAAATAGATAGTTGCTAGTTCAGTAGATGTTCAACTAATTAACCACTAATCCTAAACCTTGCCCTAACCTTAAATCTAACCCTATCCTTAACCATAAATCTAGTTACATATCAACAGAGTTGCAGTTGATAGTTTGAGCAGCTGTGGATCATCTATAAGGGAATAAAGTGTGACCCCCGTTCGTCGTCCATTCCTGCAACAAGAGTTCACCACAGGTGCGGTGATTGACGCCCCACGTGGGGCGTCTCATTGTGACGTCTGCGTCCATCCACCGTCAAAAATCAAACTTTTTTGAAAGTCTACTTTGGACGCAGCCATCGGACGCAACGCTGACGCGACGCAACGCAGCAGGTGGAGCACCTTTCATTGATTACAATGCATTTGATCCCAATTTCGGACGCAACGCACATTAGACTCAACGCTCGATGGCCATGGTGGAGCTTGGCCGTATCAACGCTGCACACCGTTGATTGGTCAATGGAAATCGTCATCCCATGTTCATAGATTTCATCACTAACCGCCATTTTTAAATACCACAACAGATTTCGCTCTAGGAAAATGTCACTTACTGTTTCTGTAATAACGTATTAATAAAGATTTGAAAAAATATGATAACCATCGTATTATCTTAGTTTAATGTCATTTCAATGCATCATAGAACTTTTATTTACAACAAGCATAACAAAAAATCGCTATTATGGCGATGTCCTGTAGAACTGAAAGCGGCAGTTAACAGGCAGGTAACATCCATATGCTGTATATATAAATAATGTTGGTGTCGACCGTGATAGCAGTGTCGTATCGACACCATTCAAATGGTTTCAGATTCCCTGTCCTCTCCCCTATCCGGACACGTTTGAATTGTTATCCTAACCCACGGTAAACCACAGTTATTAACCCGCAAAGGGTGCCTCCGGGCACCGTGTTTGTCCGTGAATAACACCGGCTATGGAGGTGGTACAAACACAATACTCCTTTGCTAACTTCAACATCGGTATACGGTAATTATGAGCCCTGAACCACCGCGCTGACACCCCGAGAAGATATGCTTTTAACCGTAAACTCAATGAACCGGGAGTTCACCCGCTGCGGCAAGCGTATCTATAACGAACGCGGAGATTGAATGAGCCCCGCGTCAGTCAGCCTTTCCGTAGAAATACGTCGCACCGTTATATATCTAACGTTACATGTTTTAAGGCTGATCTGTGCATGATAGTGCTGCATTATGTTGATCTATTTATATCGATCATATATCGATTCTTGCCAATTCCTTATTACCAGTGGAAAGGAAGAAGACTAAAACACTTTGAATGGGATAGATAGGACTTTCCGTTCAATGGAGGAAGCATGATACTCGCGAGTTCATCTCGCTTTTCCCCCCGTTGATGTATTAAACAATCTAAGCAATCTAATCAGAGCAGTTGTTATTGTGTAATATTATTGATGGATGTGCCATTTTTGATGGAGAGCAGTGAGCGGATGACTTGATGTGAGCATGTATTTGACTAATGCCGATAGTCTTGCTCCGAAACCGGAGCTGTCTACAGCGGATTCCACAACGTCTACAGCGGATTCAAACTACCGTAATTCATGAACTATATGCCCAATCTAAAAAATTCAAACAGTTTCTGAAAGCAGAGAAGTTGCACTTTTTGAATAGTTGAACTTTTTTAGGTTTATTACGGTAGTTCACCAACAAAAAAAGCACAGTGCTCAACGTGTCAGGAGACACGCATTTCCCCCTGCTGATCTGTATAGGGGGGGGGGGGGGAATCTTATGACACGTAACTCCTCCTTGTCCCGGGTCGCTCAGTATAATGGAGAAGCATTTCTCAAAGTACGGCACGGCACGGCACAGCTCGGATACAAATGCGGCCCGGTTCGGGTCAGTAGTGGAAAAGCGCCATTACATCACCTGACCAGGAACACAGTTACACATCACCTGACACAGGGATAGATCACACTGTTACATCACCTGACCAGGAACACTGTTACATCACCTGACCCTGGAACAGATCACACTGTTACATCACCTGACCCTGGAACAGATCACACTGTTACATCACCTGACCCTGGAACAGATCACACAGTCACACATCACCTGACCAGGGACAGATCACACAGTTACATCACCTGACCAGGAACACAGTTACACATCACCTGACCATCACCTGACCAGGAACACAGTTACACATCACCTGACCATCACCTGACCAGGAACACAGTTACACATCACCTGACCATCACCTCACCAGGAACACAGTTACACATCACCTGACCATCACCTGACCAGGAACACAGTTACACATCACCTGACCATCACCTGACCAGGAACACAGTTACACATCACCTGACCATCACCTGACCTGGAACACAGTTACACATCACCTGACCATCACCTGACCTGGAACACAGTTACACATCACCTGACCATCACCTGACCTGGAACACAGTTACACATCACCTGACCATCACCTGACCTGGAACACAGTTACACATCACCTGACCATCACCTGACCTGGAACACAGTTACACATCACCTGACCATCACCTGACCTGGAACACAGTTACACATCACCTGACCATCACCTGACCTGGAACACAGTTACACATCACCTGACCATCACCTGACCAGGAACACAGTTACACATCACCTGACCATCACCTGACCAGGAACACAGTTACACATCACCTGACCATCACCTGACCTGGAACACAGTTAGACATCACCTGACCATCACCTGACCATCACCTGACCCAGGAACACAGTTACACATCACCTGACCATCACCTCACCAGGAACACAGTTACACATCACCTGACCATCACCTGACCTGGAACACAGTTACACATCACCTGACCATCACCTGACCAGGAACACAGTTACACATCACCTGACCATCACCTGACCTGGAACACAGTTACACATCACCTGACCATCACCTGACCTGGAACACAGTTACACATCACCTGACCATCACCTGACCTGGAACACAGTTACACATCACCTGACCATCACCTCACCAGGAACACAGTTACACATCACCTGACCATCACCTGACCTGGAACACAGTTACACATCACCTGACCATCACCTGACCTGGAACACAGTTACACATCACCTGACCATCACCTGACCTGGAACACAGTTACACATCACCTGACCATCACCTGACCTGGAACACAGTTACACATCACCTGACCATCACCTGACCTGGAACACAGTTACACATCACCTGACCATCACCTGACCTGGAACACAGTTACACATCACCTGACCATCACCTGACCTGGAACACAGTTACACATCACCTGACCCAGGAACACAGTTACACATCACCTGACCATCACCTGACCCTGGAACACAGTTACACATCACCTGACCATCACCTCACCAGGAACACAGTTACACATCACCTGACCATCACCTGACCAGGAACACAGTTACACATCACCTGACCATCACCTCACCAGGAACACAGTTACACATCACCTGACCATCACCTGACCTGGAACACAGTTACACATCACCTGACCATCACCTGACCTGGAACACAGTTACACATCACCTGACCATCACCTGACCTGGAACACAGTTACACATCACCTGACCATCACCTGACCTGGAACACAGTTACACATCACCTGACCATCACCTGACCTGGAACACAGTTACACATCACCTGACCATCACCTGACCTGGAACACAGTTACACATCACCTGACCATCACCTGACCTGGAACACAGTTACACATCACCTGACCCAGGAACACAGTTACACATCACCTGACCATCACCTGACCCTGGAACACAGTTACACATCACCTGACCATCACCTGACCCTGGAACACAGTTACACATCACCTGACCATCACCTGACCAGGAACACAGTTACACATCACCTGACCATCACCTGACCCTGGAACACAGTTACACATCACCTGACCATCACCTGACCCTGGAACACAGTTACACATCACCTGACCCTGGAACACAGTTACACATCACCTGACCCAGGAACAGATCACACATAGCTTCATGGGAGTGTGTGTGTATGTTGGGAGTGTGTGTGTGTGTGTGTGTGTGTGTGTGCGCGTGTGTGTGTGTGTGTGTGTGTGTGTGTGCGTGTGTGTGTGTGTGTGTGTGTGCGTTGGGAGTGTGTGTGTGTGTGTGTGTATGTGTGTGTGTGTGTGTTGGGAGTGTGTGTGTGTGTGTGTGTGTGTGTTTGTGTTGGGAGTGTGTGTGTGTGTGTGTGTGTCATGTAGATAACTCAGAGGACAACAAAGCCAAAGAACTCTCTGTTCTGTGAGTCCCTACTCATAATCAAGGTCACACTCTAGAGCAGGGGTCCCCAAACTACGGCCCGCGGGCCGAACACGGCCCACCCCCACACTTGGACCGGCCCTTTGAACAACGTCGCCCCCACACACTCTCAACAATGCCAGAAACATATTTAGAAAATTAAACTTTAAATATATGTTTTAATCATATCATATCTGTATTTGATATTAAAGGTTGGCTTTCAAATTAAAATGTCCCTTAGTTATAAACTATTTTCATTAATAACATTATTAGTTAGTTTCACCCGCCCACAGAATGCGGATCTATAGCAGGTGCACGCGAGCTAGAACGAAAATTCAGAGAGATGAAAAATGGCCAAACGGTTGGTAAAGAGAAAAGTTGATTCAGAATGCAGGGTTTTTAACCAACAGTGCACAAGTGATTATTATTCTTAAATGCAAAGAAGTTTGTCAATAAATGTATGAATGTGATCGCGGAGGAGGTGTGTCCCGCAGTGAGTCTGTCCGCAAGTAGGCACCAGATGAATTGAAACAATGGGGGATTAGAGAATGTAGATGCCCAGCTGCAGGAGAAAACGAAATCATTTGTTCATGATCTGTGTCAAGCAGGGTTTTTCCTGTATAGAGAATTATGAGGAGGCCGCCCCCGTCATATTTCTTGCCGCCTCCAGCTCTCAACAAAACTCTGACGGTCGTATTTTCTACGGTGGATTTCTGTCATTTCTAACTGCAATTGCGGCATTGCGCCGACGTGGTGGCGGGGGCGCTGTTTCGCAAATAAGTTAGCTTTCGTTTTTGCTAGCGAAATAGCTGATAGTATGTTGACTGCTCAAGGAGAATACATATTTGAAAGTACAGAATGCCTGAGAGACTTATTATTGCATTATATTACATTATATTTTGATCATCTGGTGCCTGAATATTGTGTTTTCCTTTACATAAATAATGACATTTCCACCATAAATTGATGCAGAAAGGTCACAAATTGGTGCATATCAATTCACCAGAATGCAAGAAATTAAGTGTTTGATGCTTGTTTAAGGACCCCCAGACAGCCCTGCTTCATCAGGGCTCTACGCTAACCTTTTTCACTAGTCCTAAATGAAACATTTTAGGGGCACACAAATACATTTAGGAGCACAGTGAAAAATGTTATTATAACACGTTTTTATTAGTGATTTTGCCATTTTTGCACCAAAATCACACATTGGCCCATGCCTACAGCCCTACTAGACGCAGAGTTGATGGCATTGTATTATGGTAACTAGCTGTGTCAAGTTCTCCTGGTTAGCAGCATGTTCATTCATTCATCCATGTCATGCCTGTCAGCTAGCAGCTAGCAGCCCAGCCAGGCTTTAGGGCTAGGTCTGTCAGCTAGCAGCCCAGCCAGGCCATGCAGAGGTCTGTCTCCATGCTGCCCACCTCCCTGCTGCTGGGTCAGGCTACATCAGTCACACACGGTGGCCAGACAACTCCACATCTAGGGGTATTAAACTACCCCACATCCAGATGACCAGTCCCCAGCCCCATGCTGCCCGGGGTGGTGACATGTGGAGGTGGCCAGCCCAGCACGGTGCCTCTGCGGCGGCTAGCTGTTAGCACACCACCATCCCCGGGGGTCCCACCTCTCTGCCACACTCAAGTACAACATGTTGCATTTTCATGCCATTAGGCAACTTGCTTCCTAGGGTTTCCTAGGGTTAGAGATGCATTTGGACTTCTGGAGTACCTCCACTACTTTCAATGGGTTCTGAAGGTCTGAGAGCTTTCTACTTTCTACCCTGGGTAGTTAACCCTGGTTGTAACCTTGGGTTCAAATCTGGAGTGTGTGGGACCAAATCTGTAGATGTGGTGAGCTAATGAAGCTAATGAAGCTTGAGATGAGAAAAGGGCGCTTGTCTCTTTAAGGCCCAGGAGGGAGTTAGCGATTAGCAATGTTAGCTTAGCGCCAGTTTAACAGAAGTAACTTCACTTTTAACATGACTTCCCGTGGTCGTAGCGGGCTGGCTGACGGCTTAAAATGTGGCCACACGGTTCGCGCAGATTTATTTTTAGAATAAAAAAATAAAATAAAAATAAAAATAAAATAATCTGTACTCGCACAGTGTGCTCGTGAATTTATTTCTCTAGTCGCACAGATGTATTTTTAGTCGCAATTGCGAGTGAAATGGTCGCACTGTCGAGCCCTGTTCATGGGTCCCCCCGTGTATGATAAGGGTCCTCCCTCATGTATCAGACTGTAAAACTAATTATATTTCATTGACATATCACTATAGGTATAAATTCCATCCAAATTCAACTGTTTAGACTTTGTTTGCATCCACCAGTGCTCTCCTGCGCGCAATTACTTCGCGCAACCGCCTCCATTTCACTCCGTTCCATATTATTTTATGTTAGAGACCGACCCAGGCCCCCCATCACAGAAAGGAAAAATGATGTGGCCCTCACAGAAAAAAGTTTGGGGACCCCTGCTCTAGACCTTATCATCACCAAAGGCCTAGATATTTCACATTTAAAAAAAAAAAACATATTTAGCTGCATGGCAGGTGAACTAATACAAATAATCAACACTTCCCTTTCATTAGGAATCTTCCCTGAAGCCCTGAAAACTGCAGTTATTAAGCCTCTACTAAAAAAAGAACGGCCTAGACCCATTTGTACTAAACAACTACAGACCCATATCAAACCTTCCCTGTACAGGAAAAATTATTGAAATGGTTGCCCACGAACAACTTAGCAATTATTTGACCCTAAATGATCTCTTCGATGACTTTCAATCAGGCTTTCATAGCACTGAAACGGCCCTTATTAAGGTCTTTAATGACATTCGCGTAAACACAGACTCCGGAAAAATCTCGGTTTGGTACTACTAGATCTTAGTGCCTTTGACACTGTAGACCACAACATTCTAACAGATAGACTAAACACTACCTGGGTAGGACTTTCGGGCACTGCCCTAAACTGGTTTAGATCCTACCTACAGGACAGAAGCTACTATGTCTCCATTGGCAACTTTGTATCGGACCAAATTAAAATGACATGTGGGGTTCCCCAAGGGTCAATCCTTGGCCCCTTCTATTCAATCTCTACATGCTTCCATTGGGACACATCATAAAAAAGAACAAAATTAACTATGCGGATGACACTCAAATCTACATAGCCCTGTCACCGAACAACTATAGTCCCATTGACAATCTCTGTAATTGCATAATAAATAATAATAATAAATAAAAATAAACGCCTGGATGACACAAAACTTCCTCCAACTAAGGACAAAACAGAGATAATTGTACTCGGTGTACCTAACAAAAGATCGAAAGTCAGTGCAAAACTTGATTCTTTCTCTCTTCAAACTAAAAAACAGGTCAGAAATCTTGGTGTAATTCTAGACTCTGATCTAAACTTCAACAGCCACATAAACTCGATAACTAAATCAGCCTACTATCACCTAAAAAAAAACATAACAAGAATGAGAGGTTTCATGCAGTGGCGTAGCGGACGGGCCCGCAAGCGACGCACCGCGGGGGGGCCCCAGCCACTAGGGGGCCCCCTAACATTGGATCCAAATTTATTTTTATTTTTTTTATAATTAAAAAAAATATAAAACAAAGAAAATAAGTGGCCCTTCATTGTGTCAACCTTAATTTTAATATATAGGCCTATATTTAAAAAATATATACATAGTTAGCCGTATCCAATAGCAACATGACTTTGACGTCACACGTAGGCAGCGAGACACAAGGAAAATGAGCAAGCGAAAATACAATACAAAGTACAATAAGCATTCTTTAGGTGGTGGTAGATTCTCTATTCGGACATTATAGCCGCTATATGTGGGACTGTCGGTCCGATATTGTAAAAAAATCAAATAAAAATTTATGTTTACGGAAGTACATGTCTCAAGTATTATCTCGGCGGTTAGTCGAGTGAAAGAAAAACAACATACAGATGATAATTCACACAATATAATACCACGAAAGCGTACAGCACTAAACAATAACATTTATTTGGGCAGCATCATACTCAAACTCAGGCAGAAGGGCAGGGTCCGGCCAGGTTCACAGTCACAGGCTGTCAGTGCATCATACAGGTACATAATTCAGCATGGTTAGGCTATATATAGCTGTTTCTTTTTCTATTCTACTATTCTATTCTACTTCTGCTGTCTGCGTCTCCCTGGGTATTCCTAGACCAGATGGCAAACAGTAAAGACATGCCACAATATACCAGGACTTAAGAAACGAGATGTCCAACAAAGGATTTGACTAACCATGGCCAATTTTACGCAACAAGTAGACTCTGATGCAGCGGAGACAGGGTTGCCAGATGGGCTGTTTTTTGGTGGATTTAGAAGTTTTTAGATTGGTTAGGTTGGAAATTCTCAATCCCATCTGGCAACCCTTAGCGGAGAGTCTACAGCTTGTATGTTTACAGATATCACGCTGCTATGCACACCACACTTTGAAAAAAAAGTGTCAAAGTGTCTAAAAAAGAAATAAAGCTTGTACTTTTCTACTTATAATACATTCTACTGATGTAGTCTACCATTTGGTTTTAGTTATTGCTCTCACTTGTTTGTACCTTTTGCTAAGTCAAGCATTTAGAATGTAGAGTGCATATTGCGAAATTTCGCAACGTCAATAACGCATCGGCCTCTAAAAAACGCACGTTTTTTTTTTTTTTTTTTTTTTACTCCGTTGCGAAAGGGCCCCCGCCGCCACCTTGCGGGGGGGCCCCGGGATTTTGCGCTACGCCACTGGTTTCATGTCCAAGCAAGAACTTGAAAAACTCATCCATGCATTTGTTTTGAGTAGACTTGATTATTGTAATGGTCTACTAACAGGCCTATCTAAAGGAGCTGTTCATATATTGCAGCTCATCCAAAATGCCGCTGCTAGGGTCCTAACAAAAACAAAGACATTTTAACACATTACACCAATCCTGAGATCCCTGCACTCGCTACCAGTCTCTCAGAGAATTGAATTCAAAATCCTCCTAATTACATACAAATCACAAAAAGGTCCTGGACCAAAATACATATCAGATCTCCTCCCACCCTATATTCCCGCAAGGTCCCTAAGGTCAGCTGAGGATAATCAGCTAATCATTCCAAGAGTAAAAACAAAACACGGTGCAGCAGCTTTCAGTCACGCTGCTGCATGCTCCTGGAACAAACTCCCTGAAGAAATCAAACAGGCCCAAACCCTTAAAATATTTTAATCTAAGCTAAAAACCTTCATGTTTTACAGCAGTTATGATTAAACACAAACACTTCTATCAATGTATTTTTTCCATCAACTATTGTCTTATTAAATGTTTTATCTATTTACTTCTTATATTAGCTTTTATTCATTGTAATTTTTATTTTCTTACTATGCTGCTCTTGCTGTATTTTTAAATAATGCAAGTAAAGCACTTTGAATTGCCCCTGTTGTATGAAATGTGCTATACAAATAAACTTGCCTTGCCTTGCCTTGTGTTGGGAGTGTGTGTGTGTGTGTGTGTGTGTGTGTGTGTGTGTGTGTGTGTGTGTGTGTTGGGAGTGTGTGTGTTGGGAGTGTGTGTGTGTGTGTGTGTGTGTGTGTGTGTGTGTGTGTGTGTGTTGGGAGTGTTGGAGCTCTTGGTTGGTCAAGGTGGTCCTTGGCCTCCCCTTGGGGACCGCTGGGTACTGGTAAGCAAACTGGCTAGTAGTCGCTCTATTGGTAGAGGGCTGCAAGGGAATTTTTCCTGGCTACATAGTATACAGGTTTTTACTTTTGCCTGCTCGCGGCTCTGTCAGTATTGATTGATTGATTGACTGATTGACTGAACATTTTCATTGTGTGAAGCGCATTGAGTTGCATCTTGTAAGAAATGCGCTATACAAATAAAAATTGATTTGATTTGATTTTGGTTGGGGGAGGGAGGTGTGATAAATTATCTGGAGCTTCTGCTTTGAAATCTGCTGCTCCTCAGCCAAGACCTTGAGATGGAGAACAACAGCAGCTTCACAGCAGAGCCTCCACCTCCCCCCCCTCCTCCATCCCCCCCCCCCCCCCCCCCCCCAACCCTCACCTCCGGCCCCCTCCCTCCAGGACAGCATCAGGTCCACAGCGTAGATGGCTCTGGAGCCCTGGTACGGACAGAAGCCATACGGCGCTGGACGAGACGAGGCGGCCTGGAACAACTCTGCAAACGCCTTGAATACCTCCCTCTGAGAGAGGAGGGGGGGAGGGAGGGGGGAGGGAGGAGGAGGGAGGGGGGAGGGAGGAGGGAGGAGGGAGGGGGGGAGGGAGGGAGGGAGGAAGACAAACACAGAGAGAGAGATAGAGAGAGAGAGTGTGTAGGGGAGAGAGAGAAAGTGTGTAGGGGGGAGAGAGAGAGAGAGACAGAGATTAATAATGTAAACAACAACACAATAACCTTGATAGAGAATGGTAGAGGGTTAGGAATGGTAGAGGGTGAAAGGTCACACTAGAGAACAAACAGGAAGTCAGGCAGAGAGGATGTGTGCGCACCTGCACCTCCTTCCAGGGGTGTTGGGGGTACTGCTCCTCAAACATGGGGATGAAGTCATCATAGTGAACCTGGGGGGGGAAGAGGAGGGGGGGGAGGAGGGGACGACGACATTATCACACTGAATGGAGGCAAGGAGTGTACTTTCACTGTCTGTGTGTGTGTGTGTGTGTGTGTGTGTGATTAGCAGAGCCATCGTGGTATATCTTAAACATAACTATCATATGTGTTCCATCTGAGGCAGAGGAACCTCCCAGACCAGCCAGACAGAGAGGACAGATCCAGGGCCTGTTGATCTCCCTGTAACCACTATGATGTCAACAACATCCTCACCTGTAACCACTATGATGTCAACAATATCATCACCTGCAACCACTATAATGTCAACAACATTATCACCTGTAACCACTATGATATCAACAACATCATCACCTGTAACCACTATGATATCAACAACATCATCACCTGTAACCACTATGATGTCAACAACATCCTCACCTGTAACCACTATGATATCAACAACATCATCACCTGTAACCACTATGATATCAACAACATTATCACCTGTAACCACTATGATGTCAACAACATCATCACCTGTAACCACTATGATATCAACAACATCATCACCTGTAACCACTATGATATCAACAACATCATCACCTGTAACCACTATGATGTCAACAACATCATCACCTGTAACCACTATGATATCAACAACATCATCACCTGTAACCACTATGATATCAACAACATCATCACCTGTAACCACTATGATATCAACAACATCATCACCTGTAACCACTATGATATCAACAACATCATCACCTGTAACCACTATGATATCAACAACATCATCACCTGTAACCACTATGATATCAACAACATCATCACCTGTAACCACTATGATGTCAACAACATCATCACCTGTAACCACTATGATGTCAACAACATCATCAACATCATGGAGTTTGTTGTGAGATACAGTTATATAATAACATGATGAACAGAACATCAGGGGGTCATTCCACTAAAGGTGGATCAGTATAGCGGCGCTATAAATAAATGCGGCGCTCAGGGAACTCGAGATTGGAAATCAAGCCTCAGGTGATTCCTCGAACGAGGATCAGCCTTGTGTCATCAGTGTTCACAGAAGACAGGCTTACAAATCTTCGATATGGGCGCGTGCACGCAGACATAAAAAGCCCTGAAGTGTCGATCTGTCGAAATGAAGATACTCCACTCTGCAGGGGTACTACATTTGCGCAGCATTCCGAATTATTGATTTTTATGAAGACGGAAAAATAAGATGTAAAATAGTGCAATACTGCCGCAATTAACAAGGCGAGGGAAATGGTTTGGCAAGAAATTGCTGACCGATTAAATGCGTAGGTCATACTAGCCCCAGTTATTGTTATATGTTCATATTTTAATAAATGAATATTACTACTGTGGTGATATCCGCAGCAGGCTACAAACCGTCATATCGCCACAATGGCCTAGTGGTATTGACTGCTGCCATAGGATTTAATCGTCATTTTATATCAGTGGTTCGAATCCCTCTTCAGGCGCACTTTTTACTGCATTTCGTTGTCTGAATCTAATCTAAAATCTCATCAAAAAAAGTATTGTAGGCTATAAAATTATGGTGCAGGCTAATTTACAAGAACTGACACGATTACAATGGTGTTTGAAACCTTTGCATGAAATCTTCGGTTAAATGTAAAAAAAAATAAAAATGAATGACTTAGTCAAGTCTCGAACTCGCAACCTTTGGAACTCCAGTCCGCAGCCTTAACCACTACGCCAGCCAGACTGCTGTGATGACAGCAATGCAAGTTGAGACAATAACTTTTTTTTTACACTCTTTTCTTTATTGATATATCGATTTATCTATCACACAATCAAACTATCTATCGATCGATCACACTTTCAAAATATCAAATTATCTATCTATCACACAGTCAAACTATCTAATCTATCTATCTCGTGTGAAGTGGGAACTAATATTTCCTAGGGAGGAACTATCGTTCGGGATGTAGTTTCCGCCTGTGGGCCTTTTTTGACGCGCGTCTCACTATAGCCTGTGTTTTAGCCTGGTCGCGACCAGGCTAGTTATATCTGACTCAGAAGGAGCTCAACCAAGCAGCGAATTATTTGAGCCAGGTTGATGGCACCGAACGCAAGCTAACATTTTCGAGGCTTAAAACTTTATCGAGGCTTAGAACTTTATCGAGCTTCGTGGAATAGGGCCCTGGTTTAGATTTAGAAACTATGCAACGACTGTTGGAAAATATCCTTTTATGTTTATATTCTTCATGAATGTTTTAATAAAC
This sequence comes from Nansenia antarctica, assembly GCF_963989245.1. NCBI lineage: Eukaryota > Metazoa > Chordata > Actinopteri > Argentiniformes > Microstomatidae > Nansenia > Nansenia antarctica. The sequence goes on along the minus strand of NC_137678.1, from coordinate 52,778,680 downwards.
AACAAGTAATAATCAGCATAACTATGCAAATGCTTCCATTAATCAACTGTATTCAATTGTGCAGATGAATACAATGTGCTTAAAAGAACATGGTGTGTGAAATGAACAGGATGTCACAGAAGGTCACAGGATGTCATGGTCGGCTGAGAGAAGAAGCAGACGCTTCTCTCATATACAAACCAGACCCCCCAGAGATGTATATAATGTATATAATGTATCTCATGTAACATTTGGGCTGATAATAATAACAATAATAATTATATTATTATTAATAATAAAAACAATAACAATACTACTAATAAAAATAATAACAATAAACAACAACAATAATAACAACAACAACAACAATAATAATAACAATAATAATAATAATAAAAACTTCCTGCAAACGTTGCAGCTCAAAGTGCTCCAATTATTATATAATCATCATTTAATCATTTAGTCATTTAAAGGCAATATTAAAAAGATGGGGTTTTAGTCTTGACTTGAACATATTTGCTGAGGTTGCATCCCTAAGGTAAACTGGCAGTGAGACACAATCTGGGTGGATGAAGTGAGAATGCAGCCTCACCAAATCTCTTCTTTTGTACATAGAGAAAACCAGCGTCAAAAGACCTGAGAGCTCTATTGGGCTGATATGCCAGCAAAGGGTCTGGCCAGAAAAGGCCAGACCTATCAGAAAAGAGAAAGCCAGGCTAGACCAATCAGATAAGAAAAAGCCAGGCTCGACCAATCAGATAAGAGCCGTCTGCAGTGTCACAGGAGGTATAACAGCCCAGGTGTTTGTGTCAGAGGATCTGGACCATTCCTATGAGAATTGGATGTTACTTTGTATCAATAAAGAGATTGGATGTATGGTACTTTGTATCAATAAAGAGATTGGATGTATGTTACTTTGTATCAATAAACAGATTGTTCAATTAACATCAGACCTGTGTCAAGTATTTCTTCACCATTCATAATCCAGATGATCATTAGAAACATTAGAAACAGCACCATGTTTGATGATCATTAGAAACAGCACCATGTTTGATGATCATTAGAAACAGCACCATGTTTGATGATCATTAGAAATGCTCAGAGTGCAATATCTTTGGTCTCCCTCCCTCTCTGTCCCCCCCTCTCCCCCTCTCTCCATCCCCCCCTCTCCCTCTCTCCCTCCCTCCCTCTTCCTCTCTCCCTCCCTCCCTCCCTGTCCCTCCCTCTCCCCCTCCCTGTCCCTCCCTCTCCCTCCCTCCCTCTCCCTCCCTCTCCCCCTCCCTCCCTCTCCCTCCCTCCCTGTCCCTCCCTCTCCCCCTCCCTGTCCCTCCCTCTCCCTCCCTCCCTCTCCCTCCCTCCGAGGGTTCAAGGGGACTTTGTCACATGCACAGAAATACAAAGTAAAACCTGCAGTGAAATTAAATGAAAATGAAAGGACATGAGAGACATGAAGTGCTGAACATAAAGTGCTGTGTAGTAGCAACAGTATCCAGCACTAAATAAAGAGACTCATTTTAAAAAGGCAGTAGCCTAGCGCTCTCCCTCCCGCTCTCCCTCCCTCTCTCCCTCCCTCCTCTCCCTCACCTGTTTAAGCTCCACCCCCTCAGCGTAGTTCATCACAGTGAAGTGTTTCTGGTAGTCATCAAGGTGGTCCAGGGAGAAAGGCCTGGGGGGGTGGGGTGGACAGGGCATTAGAGAAGGGCCTGTGTGTGTGGTTCAGACAGACAGTGTGTGTGACAAACAGACAGATAAACAGTCAGACAAAACAGACAGATAAACAGTCAGACAAACAGACAGATAAACAGTCAGACAAACAGACAGATAAACAGTCAGACAAACAGACAGATAAACAGTCAGACAAACAGACAGATAAACAGTCAGACAAACAGACAGATAAACAGTCAGATAAACAGACAGACAAACAGTCAGACAAACAGACAGATAAACAGTCAGATAAATAAACAGTCAGACAAAGGGCCTGTCTTTCTGTGTCCTGTTGATGTTGTTGTACACCTGTTGTCTGATAAAAAATGTGATGATTATTAGAAACAGCACCATGTTTGATGATCATTAGAAATGCTCAGAGTGCAATATCTTTGGTCTCCCTCCCTCTCTGTCCCCCCCTCTCCCCCTCCCTCTCCATCCCCCCCTCTCCCTCTCTCCCTCCCTCCCTCTTCCTCTCTCCCTCTCCCTTGTTTGCCTGTTTTAACCTGCTGTGGCTTTTGCTCTTTTATTATGTTTTATTGTGTTTCTCAGGGCTCTCAAGTCTCACGCATTGGGCGTGAGACACACGCATTTCAACCCGTTCACACGCCACACCTTGTCTCACGCCCAATGCGTGAGACTTGAGAGCCCTGGTTTCTTCTTTATTATGTTCTCTATATGTAAAACACTTTGTGACCCTTGGTCTGGGAAAGGTGCTGTACAAATGTTTCTCCTGTCCAGATGGTGTGTTTCTGCGCCCACGCTCACTCCACATCTTCACTCAGGAAGGGAGGGTTTTGACCTCAAGTGACCTTCCTGTATAACTCAACTAACTAACTCAACAGTCTGTCTTTGTCTGAGATAAGCTGACAGACCAAGGTCTCTGCCTCTGGAGGGTGTCAGGGATGCTGGTTGTTGGTGTTTGCTGCCCTCTACAGGTTGGAGAACGATCAGCTGGTCTCATTAGGCCTGACCAGCCACACCTGCTGATGCCTCCAGTTGCTGCTAACAAAAGCCCTGCTTCTCCAGTCCTGCAGCCCTTCTTGCTCTCCACACTCACTATTCTGTGTTGTTGTGGCTTTTTAGGTTTACACTGACAACACGGCTTTCACTACATATTCCACTCATCCATACATACACATATAGGGTGTTCACACCGGCAAATAACTGTGCAGTCTGGAACCGGCCGGCGCATTCAGACCGCAACTCAATTGGTTCGGAGCCTGAAAAGTTGGTTCGCAGCGGGAACCAGAAAATAGTGGTTCTCAAGCGCGAACCAAAACGTAGAACAGTCACGTCCTCAGTGGGTGTGTCATATTCTAGGCTGCAGAGACCAGCAAGGAGGAAGTAGACAACATGTAATCTAATCTAAATCTATACGTGTGTAGAAAGTGTATTTTGTTTTGTTTAATAGAAAATTGTGTTTATTTCAGATACTGTAGTGGAAGATATTATCCTCTTTTCCAGTGAAGTAGCTGCCATGTAGTTGTGATTTTTTTTGTTTATCCCGCCCCTTCATCACCCAACGTTGATGACGCGGATGGTTCAGGTTACACTGGTGTGAACACGGGCTCGTTCGCCAGACAGCACCAACGTTCGGAGGTTCCGAACGCGAACACGAACCGGCACGGTTCTTTGCCGGTGTGAAAGCCCTAATAGTGATGGGGGAAACGAAGCTTTTGAAGCATTGACACATTCAGCACAATTGTGTTGGAAAAAGTGTTGATCGATCGATGCAGTCGATACAGCAGCTCCATAATGCTATCTGCTGGTCAGGTCATGGTATGGCGGCTGTATCGACTGATTCACAAGTCAAAATACAATAAGCCCACCGTCATCTGTGATGTCTTCAATAAAGGTGCTGTGACAAACTGTGTCGATGTGTATGTGACCATACATCCATATGTAGTCTTAAATGTTGGTGTGTCAAGTAGACTATAATAAATACATATATGAATAAATAAATAAATGCAACCGTTGTGTCCATATCTGATAGGAACAGAATAGAATAGCAAATTAACGCTTTTAATCCAAAAGCTACTTACAGGGACATTCCCCCTGGAGTAATTTAGGGATTTACTCAAGGGCACACTAGTGGTGGTGTTTCAGGCAGGATTTAAACTCACAACCTTCCGGTCACCAGTCCAATTCACTATTCACTAGACCACCACTATCCCCATGACATGTAAGGATACAAATCTGAATGACATTTCAGCATGTGTGGGACATGGCTGTTTGACAATTGGAGCAGATATAAATGGTCAACATGTCATAACAGGGCCAACATTGTTGGGACGTGCTCGTGGAACAGGGAAAGAGTGCAAAACAAGGCTATATTGTGGGAACTGGACAGAGATGCGCTTATGTGAACAATAAAATATGTATTGCTTGTGTAAATGAAAAGGCAACGTTTTTTGTGTATCTATCTGGCTAGTCTATATCATTCCGCAAACGAGGCAGTGTTCCAAGTTTCGTACTGCATAAAATGACGTGGAACTCACTCATATTCGAGGGTTGTAGTCCGAGTGGAGACATACGGACGCTAGACAGAATCCATTTATTGACAGACACAGAGATAGAAATAGACAGGAGATCGGTAGATATTGATAGATAGATATAGAACATACAAAGATAGTCATAGATTCATAATTGCAACATGGTCAGAGGTGCTTGTGTGACGTACGAAGCTTCGTTCGAGTAATCACGTGGTTTTTGCCAAATTGACACAAGCATCGATACATTTGTATCGACGCACATTGCGTCTGTAGGCGCCAGATATGGTCCTGTCATATGTGTTGTAATTCACTGTGTGGGCATGGGGTGGCGCTGTCACAATACCTGAGGCAGGTCTTTATAAGGTAGTACATTTGTTGTTATCGTCAGGTGTTGACCCCGGAAGGGCAAATAGGTTTGAACGCAAAGGCGCTGAGTTTGTGATTGTTATTGTTTTATACCAGTGATTAAGCCAAATGGAATGTGGCACTTAGTAACGCAATAAAGGTTTTTTATGCAGCAAACCAATGACTACGGATCGTGTATAACCAACAGAACACATCAAACTAGAACGCACGGCGCGTCAACCAGAGTCCGCGGGTTAGCATCTCAGTAGCCCAGTATTAGACTGTGCTCCTTTAACAGCGTCGGAAGATCGACGCCGTGTCGTGACTACTGCGTCGAACGTAACATCACTACATACACACACACCACTGACATACTGATGGACACACTCCATTTAATTTATGTTAAACAGTTACTTTGATCTTGAGTTAAGTAATACATATTTTTGTTAAATCTTTTTCCCCACTCCGGTCTCGGTCTCCCTCTAACAGACAAAATAACGGTCTCACCTCTCCTAGGGTTAGGGTTAACCTCTGACCTCTCCAGGGTTAGGGTTAACCTCTGACCTCTCCAGGGTTAGGGTTAACCTCTGACCTCTCCAGGGTTAGGATTAACCTCTGACCTCTCCAGGGTTAGGGTTATGTTAACTAATATGTTATGTTAACATAACCCTAACCCTGGAGAGGTCAGAGGTTAACCTCAGACAGAGTAGTTGTTATGACGGTCCAGATGCACATCGATTAGTTCGATTAAGCTCAGTTTGAGTAATTAATAATTCATAGGAAATTACCTTGCCCCCAGCCAGCTAGGTTTCCCCCTTTTTTCTTCTCTTTGATTTCGTTTATTGTTTTTAAGTAATGATGCCGTAGTTCAGTTAGCGGCTTTTCTTTGAACTACGCGCGAGCTCTCAGAAGTGTGTGTGCTCGCGCGAGTGTCTCGATATATCGATGCGTATGTGGGTGAGTTGAGAAGAGAGTTGAGACCAGCGAGTTGTTGGACGTTGAATGTTTGGAGACCAGAACCGGGGTACATTATTTAGTTAGTGTGAGTGATACAGCCGAGAAATAGTAACCAACGTTACTATACGTTGTTATTATAGAATGTTAATATAGTTTGGACTGTCAGCTGCCTTGTGTGCAGTGAAGAGGCGAGGAGGCGCTAGCTAGCTGCTAACGGAGCTTCCAACCGTAGCTAGCCATAGCCGCCCCACGTATCGCGGACCTTGGGACGCCGATTGCCAGGGACAGTGGGCGAGATACACTTGCCTCCACCGTCCCGCGTTCTGGGTAGCTGTGTGCGTGGCCCCCCTGCACCTCCCGCCGATCATCCCAGGACAGTTCCCCCATCAACATCGCTGTTATCCCCCATATCCCCTCCATCATTCCACATCACTGGACTCTCCCCTCTACGTGTCACCATCCAAGAGCTCCAACCTGGTACCATAGTTAAGATATCTGCCATTGCATTTATGTTTGTGTATTACGTATTCTAGGTTGTATTAAATCTACAGTTTGTTATTTCTTTATCCCTGTGTCCCTCCCCCAGTTATTTAGCCAAGTGTCCACCTATCTAAATTACATATATATTATTATACATAGAGGTATGCCAGAGCTTTACATCTCCGTTTCTAATTAGTTTATAGGTTTAGCAGTCATCATATTTAAATTCAAAAAAACTTTAGCTCCAACCGTTTCAGAATTATGAACTTCTAAAGAAGGTATGACATTTGGGCACCGGCGCTCCCGTGCTGCTGAGAGGGTTAAGTTTAACTTAAAATAGTGAAAAGAGGACAAGGGAGGCTAGTTTTCATTTGGTACTGTAGTGTACAGTCTGTAGAGTAGATTTGTCTATTTTTTGGCTGACGATCTCTTGGTTTGCTCACTTCCTCCGGATGAAATTACAAAATGATCCATATTTCTTTTTTCTCATGCTAGTATAGCCAGATAAAAGTATCAACCCACCTGTCAAAAGGCACCAGAATACACAAAATTGCATCTACTCTGTAAAAAATAATTGGGGGTGAGAACCCCCAGACCCCCTTTACATTATCCTAGTGTTTCACTTTTGTAAAGCACAATACAGCATGTGTTGCCTTCATTATAAGGCTTATATAAGGCTTTTAATTTTTTGCGGACAGATAGATTTGCTTTTTGTTTTTTTGGTCCAATATGGCTCTTTCAACATTTTGGGTTGCCGACCCCTGGGTTAGGTGATTCATGTCAGACAGATGTCATGTGACAGACGTCGGCACGGTTACCCAATACTCTGGGTATGAAGGGAGAAGCTTTCCACTTGTACTCTTGTTCAGGTTCTGTGATGTGTGCAAAGAACACGGACCCAGATCTGCAATAAATCCACCCTCAATAACCCCACCCTCAACTGATCCCTGACCCCTGAAGTCTGACGTCATTCATCCAATATCAGAAACACATCCTAACTTACGATAAATAAGCAGTCTATACATGTCTATATAAACATCTATACATGTAAGATGTCTATATAAACAGTCTATACATGTAAGATGTCTATGATATAAACAGTCTATACATGTAAGATGTCTATTATATAAACAGTCTATACATGTAAGATGTCTATATAAACAGTCTATACATGTAAGATGTCTATTATATAAACAGTCTATACATGTAAGATGTCTATATAAACAGTCTATACATGTAAGATGTCTATTATATAAACAGTCTATACATGTAAGATGTCTATATAAACAGTCTATACATGTAAGATGTCTATATAAACAGTCTATACATGTAAGATGTCTATTATATAAACAGTCTATACATGTAAGATGTCTATATAAACAGTGTATACATGTAAGATGTCTATATAAACAGTCTATACATGTAAGATGTCTATATAAACAGTCTATACATGTAAGATGTCTATGATATAAACAGTCTATACATGTAAGATGTCTATATAAACAGTCTATACATGTAAGATGTCTATATAAACATCTATACATGTAAGATGTCTATATAAACAGTCTATACATGTAAGATGTCTATATAAACATCACCTCTCTGCTATAAGGACTCAACACCTGACTCACTGCACTAACCCTGCCAGATGTCCTGCACTTTATAGTTGTAAATATTGATGATTTTGTCTTGTGGTTATGTGTGTACATTGTCCATTGTGATAGGGTTAGGGTTAGTGTGTATTACATGTGTAATGTGTGTATGTTTCATCCTGACCTGTTAGCGAAGCGCAGCCAGAAGACGTCGTAGGCGTAGAGGGTCAGAGGCTGCACAGAGCGCAGCAGCAACATGTAGCGCACGTCAAACTTCACGCTGCCCACCTCCGGCCTGTAGAACAGCACTGGGTCCTCCAGGTACTTACACACCACCTGACAGACACACACACACACAGACACAGACACAGACACACACACACACACACACACACACACACACACACACAGATATCAGTACCGTATCTATCTCTATATCATATCTATCTCTATATCAGTATCTATCTATATATCAGTATCTATCTATCTCTATATCATATCTACCTCTATATCAGTATCTATCTCTATATCAGTATCTATCTTTAGGTAGGATTATGTATCCATAGAGGGACTCATCTAGTGTAATAATAATAATTCATTATATTTATATGGCGCTTTTAAGGGTGGATAAGGGTAAGGGTCTGGTTGTGTGACTGATAGGGAGGGTGGGAGGTACTGGTGATGTCACTAGGCCCTGCAGCCCTGATAGGGAGGGTGGGAGGTACTGGTGATGTCACTAGGCCCTGCAGCCCTGATAGGGAGGGTGGGAGGTACTGGTGATGTCACTAGGCCCTGCAGCCCTGATAGGGAGGGTGGGAGGTACTGGTGATGTCACTAGGCCCTGCAGCCCTGATAGGGAGGGTGGGAGGTACTGGTGATGTCACTAGGCCCTGCAGCTGAGGTCAGTGAGATCCTCCTGTTTCCTGGCTCCACCTTAAACCACCATTAGAAAAAACACTGCTTATCTGATCCAGATCCAAGCTATCTGAAACACTAACACAAGTAGTTGAGAAATGCTAATAACCTGTTTTACTTCATACCGGTTCTGTATTGACAAACTGATAAGGGGTCCAGGAAGATGGTTTACATCAATACTTCCTTCAATACTCTCTCTCTGTCTGATGCTGTAGTCCAGGGCGTGTGGGTTACCTTGGGGGTGCTCTCTCTCTGTCTGATGATGTAATCCAGGTTGTTGGTGATGTGTGTGTCCAGACTGCGTGCCAGGTTCCACGGTTTACAGATCCAATGGTTGTCCTCTCCCCTACACACACACACACACACACACACACACACACACACACACACACACACACACACACACACACACACACACACACACACACACATACACACAGACCTTAAAAGTGTATTTGTACCGCTGTATGACGGTGCGGGGTTTCTCCTCGATCCACTGGAATATTAAAGTCAACCGTCCAGTGGAGAGAGGGAGTTGCCCCGTAGGTATATTCAGAATAAACAAGCCTGGCTCAGCCCCGGAGTTCCCCTTTTTACCAAGGTAGGTCTCAGAGCGGCGGCAACTTCCCCTTCTCTCCTGTCTCCTGACTTCACCTCTCTGACCAGATGTCTCCTGACTTCCTGTCTTTAGCCAAGATGTCTGATGAACAGCTCTGTCTAACCTCTCTGTTCTCTGCTGGTAATGTCTGATGAACTGAGGCAGCTCTGGCTAACCTCTCTGCTGGTCATGTCTGATGAACTGTGGCAGCTCTGTCTAACCTCTCTGCTCTCTGCTGGTAATGTCTGATGTCTAACCTCTCTACTCTCTGCTGGTAATGTCTGATGAACTGTGGCAGCTCTGTCTAACCTCTCTGCTCTCTGCTGGTAATGTCTGATGAACTGTGGCAGCTCTGTCTAACCTCTCTGCTCTCTGCTGGTAATGTCTGATGAACTGTGGCAGCTCTGTCTAACCTCTCTGCTCTCTGCTGGTAATGTCTGATGTCTAACCTCTCTGCTCTCTGCTGGTAGTGTCTGATGAACTGAGGCAGCTCTGTCTGCAGGTTGAATGTCTCAGGCAGCCAGTCGGCCCCCCGGCGCCCCCCCGCCCTCCGGGACACGGCAGACAGGCAGTCCTTCACCGTGACCACCGTCTCACAGGGGAACTGGTTCACCATCACATGGGGTCGCTCCTCACTCAACTTCCTGTAGGGGGGGGGGGGAGACAGGGGAGGAGGGGGGGGGGGGGGGATAGGGAGAGGAATGAAGACAGGGAGGGGAGAAGATAGAGACAGAGAGAGAGAGATAGTTTACTCTATGCAGGACAGAGAGAGAGAGAGAGAGACAGAGACAGAGAGATAGAGTTTACTCTATGCAGGACAGAGAGAGAGAGAAAGAGAGAGAGAGAGAGAAAGTGAGAGAGACAGAGAGAGAGAGAGACAGAGAGAGAGAGAGACAGAAACAGAGAGATAGAGTTTACTCTATGCAGGACAGAGAGAGAAAGAGAGAGAGAGACAGAGAGAGAGAGAGACACAGAGAGAGAGAGAGAGAGAGAGAGACAGAGAGAGAGAGTTTACTCTATGCAGGACAGAGAGAGAGAGAGAGAGACAGAGAGAGACACAGAGAGAGAGAGAGAGAGAGAGAGAGACAGAGAGAGAGTTTACTCTATGCAGGACAGAGAGAGAGAGAGACAGAGCGAGACAGAGAGAAATGACTCTACACAGGATAATAACACATTAATAACAGTATTAATTTCCTGACCCCTGACCTCTGACCTGTAACTGACCTACTGTCCTGTAACTGACCTGTAACTGACCTACTGACCTGTAACTGTCCTGTAACTGACCTGTAACCGGTCTGTAGCTGAACTGTAACTGACCTACTGACCTGTAACTGTCCTGTAACTGTCCTGTAACTGTCCTGTAACTGACCTGTAACTGACCTCTGACCTGTAGTCTCTGAGGTGAGAGAAGGACCAGAGGATGTCCGCCCCCTCCTCCTGACCCCTAACCTCTGACCTGTAATCTCTGAGTTGAGAGAAGGACCAGAGGATGTCAGCCTCCTCCTCCTGACCCCTGACCTCTGACCTGTAGTCTCTGAGGTGGGAGAAGGACCAGAGGATGTCGGCCTCGTCCTCCTGCTCTGTGAACTGGAAGCGAGGGTGACGGAGATTCTCCAGGACCTGCTTCATCACTGTGTACACCCTGGACACACACACACACACACACCTAATAAATGTCTCTTTTCAAGATAAAATTGCACATTTTAGAGAGGCCTTTTATTGCCTTTTATTGCCTAAGGCAGATCTGGGTAATACTCATGCTGTCTAATAAAAGGAGGTGCGCTGACTATACAGACTTAAAGACATCTGTGAACTAGTGTAAATGTATATATATATATGTATTTGTATATATAATTATATATATGTATATTAATATGTATATGAATCTGAACTTTAGTGTAAATGTATATACGGTATGTATATTAATATGTATATACTGTATATATATGTATATTAATATGTATATGAATCTGAACTTTAGTGTAAATGTATATATATGTATATTAATATGTATATGAATCTGAACTTTAGTGTAAATGTATATATATATGTATATGAATAAATATATATATATATACAGTACAGGCCAAAAGTTTGGACACACCTTCTCATTCAATGTGTTTCCTTTATTTTCATGACTATTTACATTGTAGATTCTCACTGAAGGCATCAAAACTATGAATGAACACATGTGGAATGATGTACTTAACAAAAAAGTGTGAAATAACTCTAAATGTCTTAGATTTTAGATTCCTCAAAGTAGCCACCCTTTGCTTTTTTGTTGTTAATAAAATCATTGTTTTGTTGTTGTTAATAAAATATATAATAATAATATTATATATATATATATAATAACATATTATTATTAACACATATTATATTTAATATTATTATTATATATTTTATTAACAACAAAAAAGCAAAGGGTGGCTACTTTGAGGAATCTAAAATATAAGACATATTTACAGTTATTTCACACTTTATTGTTAAATACATAATTCCTATGTGTTCATTCATAGTTTTGATGCCTTCAGTGAGAATCTACAATGTACCAAATAGTCATGAAAATAAAGGAAACGCATTGAATGAGAAGGTGTGTCCAAACTTTTGGCCTGTACTGTATGTATATGAATAAGTATATATATATTAATAAGTATATGTATACTGTATATACAGTATACACAGTGGGTTCGGAAAGTATTCAGACCCCCTTAAATCTTTCACTCTTTGTCATATTGCAGCCATTTGCTAAAATCAATTAATTTCATTTTTTTCCTCGTTCATGCACACACAGCACCCATTGTCAGAAAAACACAGACTTGTAGACATTTTTGCAGATTTATTACAAAATAAACACTGAAATATCACATGGCCATAAGTATTCAGACCCTTTGCTGTGACACTTGTATATTTAACTCAGGTGCTGTCCAATTCTTCTGATCATCCTTGAGATGGGCCTACACCTTCCTTGGAGTCCAGTTGTGCTTAATTATATTGATTGGACTTGATTGGGAAAAGCACACACCTGTCAATAGAAGACCTTACAGCTCACAGTGTAAAGTCAGATGACTTTCTCAAATGAGAATCATGAGGTCGAAGGAACTGACTGAAGAGCTGAGAGACAGAATTGTGGCAAGGCACAGATCTGGCCAAGGCTACAAAAAAATGTCTGTTGCACTTAAGGTTCCTAAGAGCACAGCGGCCTCCATAATCCTTAAATGGAAGAAGTTTGTGATGACCAGGACTCTTCCTCGAACTGGCCGTCCGGCCAAACTGAGCATCCGGGGGAGAAAAGCTTTGGTGAGAGAGGTAAAGAAGAACCCAAAGATCACTCTGGCTGAGCTCCAGAGATGCAGCGGGGAGATGGGACAAAGTTCTAGAAAGACAACCATCACTGCAGCCCTCCATCAGTCGGGGCTTTATGGCGGAGTGGCCCGACGGAAGCCTCTTCTCAGTGCAAAACACATGAAAGCCCGCATCGAGTTTGCCAAAAAACACCTGAAGGACTCCCAGACTCTGAGAAATAAAATTCTCTGACTTTTTGGTCTTAATTCTAAGCGGTATGTGTGGACAACACCTGGCACTGCTCATCACCTGCCTAATACCATCCCTACAGTGAAGCATGGTGGTGGCAGCATCATGCTGTGGGGTTGTTTTTCAGCTGCAGGGACAGGACGACTGGTTGCAATTGAAGGAAAGATGAATGCAGCCAAGTACATTGATATCCTGGACAAAAACCTTTTCCAGAGTGTTCAGGACCTCAGAATGGGCCGAAGGTTCACCTTCCAACAAGACAATGAGCACACAGCTAAAATAACGAAGGAGTGGTTTCAGAACAACTCTGTGAATGTTCTTGAATGGCCGAGCCAGAGTCCTGACTTAAATCCAATTGA
>NC_137678.1:52705722-52760722 GCF_963989245.1 Nansenia antarctica | reverse complement strand
TACTGACATACCGATCACTCACCCACACCCTACACTGACATACTGATCACTCACCCACACCACTGACACACTGATCACTCACCCACAGTGTTGCCACAGTTACTTTGAAAAAGTATTCTGATTACTGATTACTGATTACTCCTTTAAAAAGTAATCTAGTTACTTTACTGATTACTTGATTTAAAAAGTAACTAAGTTAGATTACTAGTTACTTTTTTAGTTACTATTGGCAGCTGCCTAGGCACCCGACCCCCCCCCCCCCCCCCCGCAACATAAAAATGAAAACTGGTTTTGCCAAAACTCACTTTATTTTAACAGTAACTTAAATTACATAATTAAACTTTAAACAATAACTTAAAACAACAAAATAAAGAGTCTTTCTTTGCCTCACCCAACATAAATACTTGTTTTTAAACAATAAAATAAATATAATCTTTATTTAACACAGTAACTAGCAAGGAGTGGTTTCACAAAACCTAAAACCTACCCTGACCATTCAGATATGATCCTAATATAATCCTAATCCTAAACTGGGTGAGTCTGAGTTTATCAATGAAGAGTGAACTCAGCTGTCAAGACTGGAAGGAGGCCATGAACACGCTATGGAGGCCATGAACACGCTATGGAGGCCATGAACACGCTATGGAGGCCATGAACACACTATGAGTGAAACAGTGGAAAGGGGCGAGTAAACCAGTGGTTGTATCTCATTAACAGAAGCTTCTCAAACCTCTTGTCAGAAAGTCTGTTCCTTCTAGGCGTGAGCACCAAACCTCCCAGACTAAAGAGCCGCTCTACAGGAGCGCTAGATGGGGTTGGAGTGTTATACTTCAAGAAAATGTTCTTAATGTTTGGATACTGATTCAGAATCTGAAGCTCATGCCCTGACCTCAAGTAGTCCATGACTTCCTTTTCTGCCGAGTAGGTCTCCTCTGGCTCCGCCTCAAAAGCAAAAAAGTCCATCTCGCCTTGGTTGGCAGTCGTGGTGGGTACACTGGCAGGGCTCTGTGCTGCAGGAGCAGTTTTGCGACATTCTGCTGTGAGAAGCTCCTTTACTTGCTCCCTCCTACCTTCATCTCTCAGCCATCGGAGTTTGAATTTTGGACAACTAGCAGCTGCGAGAAGGGCATCTTTGTTGTCCAGCACACTGGCAAAACGAGTCTGGATAGCCTGAAAGATATAATTTGATATGTTTATTATTATCTAGTTGTAGCCTATAAGGTCTATTATTTATACCTTTATTTACTAATTATGTATGCAATTAGTTTGTGCAACTGACAACCTACATACTGCAGTATGGTGTGACTCTGCTCCATGTTCATGAATAGTGCAATGAAAATGTATTTATTTATCTTTAAGATGGAACAACATAGCATACCTGCACTATGGCATCTGGAAGGCCTGCAGTCATCTTGGATAGGGTGTCTTTCACAGCAAGGGTCTTCTGCATCAGGACTTCAAGTGTGGGCAGTAAAGTCCCATACGGACAGTCACCTTGTAGGATATCCAGTGCTATAGTTAGAGGCTTCATGACGGTACAGTACTCATGCAGGTACTGGTACTCCTGGTCTTTGAAGCACTTCACTCCCAGCTTGTTGCACAGAGTAGTCAGCTCATTCATGGGGATTTCTGCGATTCTCTTTATGGCTTCGTAAAAGGAATTCCACCTTGTGGATGTCGGTACCAGGAGCTTTCTTTTGTTAACCTCCTCCACCGTTTCTGACGCAACGGTAGATCGGCTTGCTTTCGTCCAGAGAGCTGTGCATTTTGCTGTGCTGCTCCTATACACAGCCTTGCTCTCTGGTTTGGAAGTGATGTACTTCTCCACATCACTTGTAGAAATAAGGTTGAGGGTATGTGAAGCACACCTTTGGTGCGGGGGAAGAATCAGCTGGCCATCACTATCATCCTCAGCTGATAGGATTTCTGACACATCTAAAAAAGTGACATCATCCGTGGCCTCCTCCACCGTCTCATCATCGGACTCTGTGACAGCAGGCTGATAGACTTGAAATGCCTTGACAAAGTTAGATCCATTATCTGTCACTGTTGCTACTACTTTGTTGATTAGTCCATATGAAGAGTGAATGTTTTCGATTTCTGCACCAATAACATCATACGTGTGTCTACCGCGGATTCTCCTACACGCCAATGCAGCCTTGTTGCGGTCTAATGTGGATCTACTAATCCAGTGGAGCGTTACTCCCATATAGCTCCTATTGTTAGCTGTCCAAATGTCCGCTGTAGTTGACACATAGTCGACCTCGTTCAGCGCAGCCTTCAGATGTTTTTCCATCTCTGCATACTCCTTCTCCAAGTACGAAGAAAAAGATGTTCTGTGAGGTAGCTCGGCATTGGTAGTAGTGGGGATCTTGTTAATGATGGCACGGAAAGAGGGCGAGTCAACTGTGTTTATGGGCAGCATTTCCTCTACAACATACCGCCCGACCAATTTATTCAACTCTCCCACACTTACAGGTTGTGATTTTGTAGGCCTACTGAAGTCCAGCTTTTGTTGCTTGAGCGGTGTGGGACCTCCCGCAGAAGTCGAGGCCGCGGTCTCTGGGACTTTCTCCGCGAGCTTGACTGTGCTGTGCAGAGATTCCAAATGTTTCTTTAAATTTGATGTTGTGGTTTTACCACAGGACAATATTTTCTTTCCAGCACAGAGTGTACAACGAACATTTATGTTCTTGTCATCCTTTGCTGACACAAACTCAAAATAATCCCTATATTTCCAGCTATTTAACGCATATCTCTGTTCTCGCTCCATTATACGCTTCTGTTTACACTGTGCAATCAGCGTGGTGATACACGTGAGCGATTCTGCTGCACCTCGTGTTGAAAACGTGATCACTGACGTCACTCCCCAAGACGCGAGAAAAGCAATAAATGTTTGTTTACTATCGAACATTACAAAGAAATACTGCATTTAGCCTAAGTTATGAGGTAGTAACGCAATAGTAACGCACAGTCACTCGAATAAGTAACTTTAATCAGATTACTGATTTGGAAATAGTATCGCGATAGAATACTCGTTACTGGGAAAAGTAATCAGATTAGAGTATCGCGATACTTAGTATCGCGTTACCGGCATCACTGCTCACCCACACCACTGACATACTGATCACTCACCCACACCCTACACTGACATACTGATCACTCACCCACACCACTGACACACCGATCACTCACCCACACCACTGACACACTGATCACTCACCCACACCACTGACACACTGATCACTCACCCACACCACTGACACACTGATCACTCACCCACACCACTGACATACTGATCACTCACCCACACCACTGACATACTGATCACTCACCCACACCACTGACACACTGATCACTCACCCACACCACTGACATACTGATCACTCACCCACACCACTGACATACTGATCACTCACCCACACCACTGACACACTGATCACTCACCCACACCACTGACACACTGATCACTCACCCACACCACTGACACACTGATCACTCACCCACACCACTGACACACTGATCACTCACCCACACCACTGACATACTGATCACTCACCCACACCACTGACACACTGATCACTCACCCACACCACTGACACACTGATCACTCACCCACACCACTGACACACTGATCACTCACCCACACCACTGACACACTGATCACTCACCCACACCCTACTCTACTCTACTCGACTATACTGACTATCACATCCCATCTTTATTGTGCTTACTTTAGTCTTTTAGTTAATAATAAAACATTGATTGTTTCCTTCACCCATGACTACTCGTTCTGAGCCGGGTGAGTGACAGCGTGTGTGAGTGTGTGTGTGTGTGTGTGTGTGTGTGTGTGTGTGTGTGTGTGCGTGTGTGTGTGTGTGTGTGTGTGTGGACAAACCCCTTCGGCTAGCTGGTAGGTCTGGTTGTACTTCCACATGCGCTGCAGGAGCCGGTCCACAGTCCCGGGGTCAGGGGCGTCTCCCTGGAGCTCCAGCCCCATCAAAGCAGCCATCCTGGGCAGCAGACCTGGGATCTGCTGCAGCTGCTGCCTGGCGCTCTCCACGCGGTACGTCCATGCATGGTCCACCAGGAACACACTGGGGGGGGCAGAGGAGAGAGGAAGACACTATTTAGTTTGTGTTGTTTCAGTGTTCAGAATGGAAAAGTATACTGTATACTGTAATTTATGTATTAATTCATGTATTATTCAATTTAAGTATTATTGCTCTCACTTGGAAGTGAGGATAGGGGTAGGACATGATAAGATTAGGCTTCATCCTACTCCTTTTCCAACAGTGATAGCCTACCTGTATTTTCCGTTATTAGTTATTTATTTGTATTTTTTAAATCATGTTCGAAATAAAGATTCATTCATTCATTCAAACTACTTAAATGGGGGTGCGAACCTAGACACACTGACTGCATTCCTGCACTCCACACCATATTCCTGTATTAAGCAGCATAAGCTCAATATTCAGATTGGGCAAGAGTCATGTAAACACGTACCGAACCTGATTAAGGCCATATTCCTGTTAGAATCTGAATATTGTGACATGTAAACACCTTAAACAGCATATGACCCTTTTCGGAATATCCAGTTACGTCTGCGCATGCTCGATTAGCATGCACTCCTGGGTTGTGTTGTTGCTAGGGACAACTAGATACACTCCTGGGTTGTGTTGTTGCTAGGAACAGCATAGCAATCCTGGGTTGTGTTGTTGCTAGGGACAGCTAGATACACTCGTTGGCCATTTCTTCTCGCTCATCTTCCAATGTTGAGGACAAAGTGGACCAGCAGGACTGCAGTAGTTTATTATTCATACTAATTATGAACGATGATGAAAATACTTCATCAAGTTCTGATGTTGGTTAAACAATATCTTTTATTGTTAGAAACAACATTACATTCTCTGTATCTTATCTTTTATTGTTAGAAACAATATTACATTCTCTGTAACAACATTACATTCTCTGTAACAACATCACATTCTCTGCAGAACATGGAGATAGACAGTCAATGGTCACATCTGCCTCTCTGAGCGAGAAGTCTTCCTTATATGATGTCATGCTTTATGATGAAGTTTTCAACTTTCTTAGTCTATCTATCTAACCATAGCTAAGTTTACACAAACTAGAACTTCTTAGATAGAGACAAAGGGCCAATCCCAATTCCCTTTTCTACCCCTATGGCTCGTTTTCGAGTGTCACTCGATTCGAAGGCAAGGCCTTCGAACACGTCACAAGCCCTACCCCTTGAAATCTAAACCCTATGAATTGGGACAGCCCTTCACGGCGCCTACGTCATCAACAGTGGTTTAGACGCGGTACGGGTGACGCGTTGTGTTGCCGGCGAATTCTCACATCTCGCAATGCCTTCTTCAGCTGTGTTTATTTCTGTTGCGTGTGCTATAAGCATCTATGTTTAGACGTTCCTTTTTTAGTCTCTTCCGTCAGCGATGTATTTTTTGTGGACATCGCAATAATGACAATGAATGACTCCAACCAAAACACAGAGTATTAACCATCTGTCAGCGCACAATGTTCCTCCAAAGATACCCGTGACTCAATCCTCAGCCACCACATACACACGAGTCCATCAGTAGTCATAAAGCGTTGTCCAAAAATCACGTTACCAAGCGCCTTTCTCAGAACAATTCGTCGTCTAGAATCCAAAAATCAATCCATCGTGGTCAAAAACGTAGAAAGAGGATCTCTTGGGGACACGGCCACATTTGCCCGTGAAGGAGAGATGACAAATAAGCGGAAACATTTCTCAGTAGAGTCGAACGGTGATAGATCATCATCCTTTACGCGTATCCTTAACTGTTACATTTCGCGTGTCATATGCCATCAGACATGGAAATATGTCAATGCGCGGCTGTCATGCACAAATCAGCTTGTAACGTTAGACACACAGCACACAGCACATCGGCATGATAACGTTTTGTTGTTGTTGTGCTTGTTATAAAGAAAAGGTCTATAATGCATTGAAATGAATGATACAACCCATTAATAATATTACCTAATAATAACTGCTCGGATTAGATTGCGGGTGGAAATAGGTCAAAATGCGCATCATGTACAAGTCAGCCGAACGTTTGATAGATAACTTTACATATGTACCATCATCCACTGTCAAACGCCACAGGTAATAATTGATTTATGATTGTACATCTCTGAAATGCTCGACTGTCATGCAGCGTTGCGTTACTGTAACGTTAGACACAGCACCGACATAAAAGCTATTTTTGGGTTATGCGTGTTATAAATAAAAGGTCTATAATGCATTGTAATGACATTAAACTAAGACAATAAGATGGTTATCATAATTTTTCAAATCTTTATTAATAAGTAATTACAGAGAATTAAAATGACATTTCCGCATTGAATAGAGCGACATAAGATTTCTGTAGATGATTCGCAATGCATCCTGGAATCAAGGGGTAGCGTACCCCTATCCCTTCAAAGCTAATCTGGTCCTGAAATCGCTCGAAACTAAGTAATAGTTAGCCCTCCCCCTTACCCCTAGCCCTCGATGAAATATGAATTGGGACAGCCCTCGCCCTAAACGTGAACGCGCAAATCGAGCCATAGGGGTGAAAACGAAGGGCTAGGGGTGAATTGGGATTGGCCCTAAGAATGCTCTAAATGTCCCTATCCCACAGCCATGATATATTAATGTATGTACACAGCCATGCTGTGAACCAGGCTAAAAACCAGGGGAGACAGAGCCTTTGCAGCCGCTGCACGAAGCTCTGGAACAGCCTCCCCCTCCACGTACGGGCCGCTCAGACCCTGGAGGTTTTTAAATCCCTCCTAGAAACCCCCCTGTTCTCCCTGGCCTTGCCCCCCACTTAGCCATCGTTAGGTCCCTGGCTTTTATTGTTTTATTGTTTTAAGTCCTTTTATCTTCTCTTCTTTAATTTGATCATATCTTGTATTGTGTTGCATCTTATTTAATATCCTGCACTTTACCTGTTCTACACCTGTGAAGCACTTTGGTTCAGCTGCTGCTGTATGTAAACGAAATACAAATAAAGCTGACTTGACTGTTCACTAAATGGACCTCTGTTCTGGACATCTGGCTCCCTATCTTGTAAGACAAGGGTAAGTTAGGACAAAAATATACTACAGTGTTGTAGTTAAATTGTGGTTCAAAAGCGCAAGTAGGAGAGCACAATAACGGAGGACTATGTTGGAAACAAGCATTATGCATTATTAGCTGTGGGTTAAGACCCGCTCAACAACCACAACCAAGCTACCAACACTAACGTTACTATAGTAACACGCTACCAACACTAACGTTACTATAGTAACAAGCTACCAACACTAACGTTACTATAGCAACAAGCTACCAACACTAACGTTACTATAGCAACAAGCTACCAACACTAACGTTACTATAGTAACAACCTACCAACACTAACGTTACTATAGTAACACGCTACCAACACTAACGTTACTATAGTAACAACTATTGTCCCGCCGAACCACAGGAATATGCCAATTAACATGTAAACGGAATATTCCAGTTGCTACAGTGTGTACTAAACAAACACCTTATTCAGAATATTACAATAACCCGAATATTGACCTTAATCTGAATATGATGTGCATGTAAACGCAGTCAATGTATGTTTACCGTTTGACTCTAAACTGATACCGATTCTGTGCTCATGATGTAGCGAGAAAGTAAATGTTGACACACAGACACACGACACGTCCTCTCCTTCCTGGCTGTATAGCGCCCTCACCTGGACATTCCTGGCTGTATAGCGCCCTCACCTGGTCATTCCTGGCTGTATAGAACCCTCACCTGGTCATTCCTGGCTGTATAGAACCCTCACCTGGTCATTCCTGGCTGTATAGAACCCTCACCTGGTCATTCCTGGCTGTATAGCGCCCTCACCTGGTCATTCCTGGTTGTATAGAACCCTCACCTGGTCATTCCTGGCTGTATAGCGCCCTCACCTGGTCATTCCTGGCTGTATAGAACCCTCACCTGGTCATTCCTGGTTGTATAGCGCCCTCACCTGGTCATTCCTGGTTGTATAGAACCCTCACCTGGTCATTCCTGGCTGTATAGAACCCTCACCTGGTCATTCCTGGCTGTATAGAACCCTCACCTGGTCATTCCTGGCTGTATAGAACCCTCACCTGGTCATTCCTGGCTGTATAGAACCCTCACCTGGTCATTCCTGGTTGTATAGAACCCTCACCTGGTCATTCCTGGCTGTATAGCGCCCTCACCTGGTCATTCCTGGCTGTATAGAACCCTCACCTGGTCATTCCTGGTTGTATAGCGCCCTCACCTGGACATTCCTGGCTGTATAGAACCCTCACCTGGTCATTCCTGGCTGTATAGCGCCCTCACCTGGTCATTCCTGGCTGTATAGCGCCCTCACCTGGTCATTCCTGGCTGTATAGCGCCCTCACCTGGTCATTCCTGGCTGTATAGCGCCCTCACCTGGTCATTCCTGGCTGTATAGAACCCTCACCTGGTCATTCCTGGCTGTATAGAACCCTCACCTGGTCATTCCTGGCTGTATAGAACCCTCACCTGGTCATTCCTGGCTGTATAGAACCCTCACCTGGTCATTCCTGGCTGTATAGCGCCCTCACCTGGTCATTCCTGGCTGTATAGAACCCTCACCTGGTCATTCCTGGCTGTATAGAACCCTCACCTGGTCATTCCTGGCTGTATAGAACCCTCACCTGGTCATTCCTGGTTGTATAGAACCCTCACCTGGTCATTCCTGGCTGTATAGCGCCCTCACCTGGTCATTCCTGGCTGTATAGAACCCTCACCTGGTCATTCCTGGCTGTATAGAACCCTCACCTGGTCATTCCTGGCTGTATAGCGCCCTCACCTGGACATTCCTGGCTGTATAGCGCCCTCACCTGGTCGGGTCGGAGGCTTGCAGGCCACTCTCCCGGGTCACGACCACTTTCCAGGTGATCTCAGCTCCAGGGTTGGCGGTCTTCCTCTCGCCATCTTCCGTCTCCTCGTGTTCTTCTTCTTCTTCATCTTCTTCATCTTGCTGCAGCTGCATGATCCCAAACACCTCCCCTGCATCGTACACCTGATGTCCCACAGAGAAGAGACACACAACCCCTCAAACTACTGGTCTTACTACCGCGTAGGGTTAGGGGTAGGGTCAGGGATAGGGGTAGGGTCAGGGATAGGGGTAGGGTCAGGGTTAGGGGTAGGGTCAGGGATAGGGGTAGGGTCAGGGTTAGGGGTAGGGTCAGGGTTAGGGGTAGGGTCAGGGATAGGGGTAGGGTCAGGGTTAGGGGTAGGGTCAGGGATAGGGGTAGGGTCAGGGTTAGGGGTAGGGTCAGGGATAGGGTCAGGGTCAGGGTTAGGGGTAGGGTCAGGGGTAGGGGTAGGGTCAGGGATAGGGGTAGGGTTAGGGTTAGGGTCAGGGTTAGGGGTAGGGTCAGGGGTAGGGTCAGGGGTAGGGGTAGGGTCAGGGTTAGGGGTAGGGTCAGGGTTAGGGGTAGGGGTAGGGTCAGGGGTAGGGTCAGGGATAGGGTTAGGGGTAGGGGTAGGGTCAGGGGTAGGGTCAGGGATAGGGTCAGGGTTAGGGGTAGGGCCAGGGTTAGGGGTAGGGGTAGGGTCAGGGTTAGGGGTAGGGTCAGGGTTAGGGGTAGGGTCAGGGGTAGGGGTAGGGTTAGGGTTAGGGTCAGGGGTAGGGGTAGGGGTAGGGTCAGGGTTAGGGGTAGGGTCAGGGTTAGGGGTAGGGGTAGGGGTAGGGTCAGGGGTAGGGTCAGGGTTAGGGATAGGGTCAGGGGTAGGGTAGGGGTACATACCTCGTTTACCAGTTTGTAGTACAAGCTCTTCCAGTAAAGTGAAGGTATTCGTGACCCCTGCAGCGCAGGGAGGTGCAGAGACAGGAAGACGCTGAACTCCTCGTCCAGGTCTTCTTTTACAATGTGGGGGTCAGTCTCGGTGGTTAGGGAGGCAGGGGTAAGGTTTGTCTGGGTGGTTAGGGGGTCAGGGTTTGGGGTAGAGTTAGAGTTGGTTGTTTCGGTGGTCGCCGACTGCTCCATCTTTCACATGTGTTTATTTTCCCAGTAATGCACCGCGGCTCTGACAGCTGAGTGGCGGTGCATCATGGGAGATGATGTCTTAAAGGGCGAGGACGCTGCAGCAGATGCGCTACGACAGTTTTTCCTCTATCGCTTTAACACGGTCTCTCAATATGAAGTTAGATATGGCCCATTGCTGATAATGATTGTGAAGAGAGAAGAGTGGACCCGAGGTAGGAGGGAATCTCGCAAAGGGATGTAGGGGTCCAGACCGAGCCCCCCCTGCGGAAAAGAGAAGCACAAACAGAGAGAGAAAAGGATGAAGAGAGGAGAGACAGGAAAGGAAAAGAAGAGGAAAGAGAAGGAGTTTTTGATTGATTGATTGAAAACTTTATTAGAAGATTTGCAGAAGTAGGTACATGAAAGTACATATTACATACAAGGTCAACTAACAGGATAAAAACCCAAGAAAGCCACTGGCTTATTTCAATTGGGGTCCTTGATTCTCAATTCATCGTTACATGTAAGACAGACAAAAAAACTAGTACTATCTACAAGATAATACAGACAAATAACTATTACTATCTACAAGATAAACATACATCCATCATGGGAAGAACAATACAACAAAACATAAGGTATGTACAGCGGGTAGGACAGGTGGGGACATACACCACAGGTGGGGGCGGGGGACAAAACACAAAGTATGTACAGTGGGTAGTTCGGGTCTTTTAATCTGATTTTTGATTTAGAGGGTCCAGTTACGGATTGCAGCCTCCTGTAAATGTTTTTTGAGAGTGGTTTTGAAGGTGGGCAGTGTTTTGCACTCCTTTAAGATTATAGGAAGGGCGTTCCACATTTTTACTGCATAGTTTGCAAACGAGTTTAACCCCTTGTTTGTGGTGCAACGCGGTTGAACGTGGTTCGTGGAGCTTCCTCTGGTATTGTATGTGTGGACGTTGTTCACTTTTTGGACGTATGTTGACAGGTACTTGGGTGTCTTTGTGGTGTAGCGCAGTGGTGTAGTCTAGTTTTTTCTAGTGGGTATACTGTGATTTTGCCCTCCCAGTCAGAGCGACACCTGTCCCGTAGCGACACCCCATAAGCACCACCACACTCACTTATGCATACAGTATGCATCTACACCGGTGTTTGCTGCCTTGGGGGGGGGTGGCATGGACTGTACTTGTACCAGTGGCGTAGCGCAAAATCCCGGGGCCCCCCCGCAAGGTGGCGGCGGGGGCCCTTTCGCAACGGAGTGAAAAAAAAAAGTTTAAAAAAAAGTGCGTTTTTTAGAGGCCGATGCGTTATTGACGTTGCGAAATTTCGCAATATGCACTCTACATTCTAAATGCTTGACTTAGCAAAAGGTACAAACAAGTGAGAGCAATAGCCTATAACTAAAACCAAATGGTAGACTACACTACATCAGTAGAATGTATTATAAGTAGAATAGTACAAGCTTTATTTATTTTAACAAAGTGTGGTGTGCACAGCAGTGTGATATCTGTAAACATATCTGTAGACTCTCCGCTAAGGGTTGCCAGATGGGATTGAGAATTTCCAACCTAATCAATCTAAAAACTTCTAAATCCACCAAAAACCAGCCAATCTGGCAACCCTGTCTCCGCTGCATCAGAGTCTACTTGTTGCGTAAAATTGGCCAGGGTTAGTCAAATCCTTTGTTGGACATCTCGTTTCTTAAGTCCTGGTATATTGTGGCATTTCTTTACTGTTTGCCATCTGGTCTAGGAATACCCAGGGAGACGCAGACAGCAGAAGTAGAATAGAATAGTAGAATAGAAAAAGAAACAGCTATATATAGCCTAACCATGCTGAATTATGTACCTGTATGATGCACTGACAGCCTGTGACTGTGAACCTGGCCGGACCCTGCCTTTCTGCCTGAGTTTGAGTATGATGCTGCCCAAATAAATTGTATTGTTTAGTGCTGTACGCTTTCGTGGTATTATATTGTGTGAATTATCATCTGTATGTTGTTTTTCTTTCACTCGACTAACCGCCGAGATAATACTTGAGACATGTACTTCCGTAAACATACATTTTTTATTGGATTTTTTTACAATATCGGACCGACAGTCCCACATATAGCGGCTATAATGTCCGAATAGAGAATCTATCACCACCTAAAGAATGCTTATTGTACTTTGTATTGTATTTTCGCTTGCTCATTTTCCTTGTGTCTCGCTGCCTACGTGTGACGTCAAAGTCATGTTGCTATTGGATACGGCTAACCATGTATATATTTTTAAATATAGGCCTATATATTAAAATTAAGGTTGACACAATGAAGGGCCACTTATTTTCTTTGTTTTATATATTTTTAAATTATAAAAATAAATAAATAAAAATAATGTGGATCCAATGTTAGGGGGCCCCCTAGTGGCTGGGCCCCCCCCGCGGTGCGTCGCTTGCGGGCCCGTCCGCTACGCCACTGACTTGTACATCAAGCTGCCTCACGCTACAGAAACAGGAGATAGGCTCCTGCCCCCTAAGGGCCGTTAGGCTCGAGAACCATCGGTTCTCAAGGCTACTTATGTGGTCTTGACTACATGTCCACTTTCTCACCTGGTTCTTGCTGTCTCTCTGGTGTGCCGACACCATCCTGCTCTCTCTCCTCCTCCTCTCCCTCTCTATCCTCCTCTCTCCCTCTTTTGCTGTCAACCAAAAGGCAAATATAACAACCAGAGTATTTATAATTTAATAAGAGGTATACATTGAATTCATATCAAATCATAACATCATTCTAATTGAATATTGGGTTGCTGTGGAGTCAGATACTGTCTTTACTTACTCTCTCACCTGTAAGAAAATCGTATGTCCAACTACAAAAAACAGACATTTCCAATGAGTGAGGGTTTGTTCCAATGCTTCAATCCACTGTCCATGTACTGTAAATATACCATTATGGTATTACCATAAAGCCCAATTCTAGCAGAATAAGAAAGATTGTATATATACTTTAAGTAAAATAATAAAGTGCATCCAGTTAGCTCTTTAGCTGGCATGTGTGCAGCAGACTAGCTCATCTAATCACCTTTGAGCTAGCTAGCTAGTTCTTTGACACTTTTATTCACACCATGAAACTATAATCAGACACTTTCTAATCACAATAATAACGACTAATTTGAACCAACTTTCTCTGTCAGAACACAGTAATTATATTTGCTAACGTTTCAACTTGCTTACTTTCTTCTGCAGAGCTTTCACCCTGCAAAAACTCTCTCGCGTCGCTCGCGCACACAAAACAAAAACAAAACCATTCTCCAGCGACACGAAGCTGTGTGTGGA
Source organism: Nansenia antarctica (assembly GCF_963989245.1). NCBI lineage: Eukaryota > Metazoa > Chordata > Actinopteri > Argentiniformes > Microstomatidae > Nansenia > Nansenia antarctica. Next base: position 52,747,378 of record NC_137678.1, on the reverse strand, counting down.
GGTCTGGCCCGCCCACCCCAAGGCAATTGTAGGGGAAATACTGAGACTAGCATTCTGAACGACTGGTTATGCGATACCAAACATGTCAGAAAGTTCGAAGTAAGTGCTTCGTAACACAGACGGGGTGAATTTTATGAATAAAAGTGTGAAAGTTCTGTCACAAAACGCCGTTACGTATCCTCGCACATTTTTTAGTGGGTATACGCAAATCCTTGTCCTTTCCTAGTGGGTATACGGCGTAGTCCTGCGTATCACGTAGACTACACCACTGGTGTAGCGTATCTTGAAGACCAGGCCCAGTGCAAGCTGCTGCACTCTGTCAACTACTCGTAGCCAATCAAGGCTCAAAAAATGAGCAGCGGTTAGATGTGTCCTAGGGTTGAGGAAGCCTAACCAGTTTATTTTGGGCTGTCTGGAGTCTTGTTTTATGGGCCTTTGTGGTTCTATAGTACCATGATGTTACGGCATAGTCGAAGTGACATTGAATGAGAGCTCCTGATAGGGTCCTCAGTGTGTTTTTACTGACAAGTGAGGATATCCTGTACAAGAATCTAGTTCTATGGTTCACTTTTTTGATTACTTTTGCTGCCATTTTATCTCCGGAAAGATTTGCCTCTAAGATGGAGCCCAGGTATGTAATATCCTCTTTTCTTGTGATATTAATGTTACCCACTTTTATTTAAAAATGTTCAGCCTTTCTGAGTTTAGATGGGGATCCGTATAGGATGGTTTCAGTTTTACCTAGGTGTATTGATAGTTTATTGTCAGCTAGCCAGATGCAGATTCTACTCAGTTCAGTGCTTAGCGCTTTTTCCACCTGCAATATGTCCCTGTCAGAGACCAGCAGAGCCGAGTCATCCGCGAACAGGAACAAATTGCAATCACATGCTGATGACATGTCATTCACATATTAGGAACAGTAAAGGTCCCAATATGCTTCCTTGTGGAACGCCGCAGGTCACTGGGAGGGGGGGGGACAGTGTTCCGTTCACACTAACCACCTGTTCCCTCCCCTCTAAGTAGGACTGCATCCAGCTCACCGATGTTCTATCGAACCCAATTGCTTTCAGTTTATCTAACAATATGTGGTGATCTACTGTGTCGAAGGCCTTCTGGAGGTCCAGCATGACCATGCCGCAGTACTTGCCCGAGTCCACCTCATGGTTGATGTGGTCGTTCAAATAGAGAAGGCATGTGTCAGTGGAATGGGATGTTCTGAATCCTGATTGAAATTCATACATTAGATTTTTTTCGGTAAGGTACCTATCAACCTGTTCATAAACTATTTTTTCCATAAGTTTCGAGATGGAATTAAGAATAGAAACAGGTCGGTAGTTGCCTGGGTCTAATTTGCTTCCTTTTTTATACAGTGGGGTTACCCTTGCTATTTTAAAGTCAAGGGGGACGTGTCCCTGTTTGATGGAGAGGTTTATTATGTGGGTGATGATTGGGGTAATGGAGGCAGCTGAGTCTTTTAGAAATCTGGCTGGAATATTGTCATGGCCCGTGGCCTTTTCTGAGTGTAGAGCGCCCAGCTTTTTAAACACCTCATCGTTTGACACCATGGAGAGTTTAAAATCATCTTTGCGTACACCCAGTTTATTGTAGAACGCACGGATGTGCTCTACACCATAACGCCCTGAGTGGGGTGGTAGATTGTTAACTAATTTAGTGGCTATGGTTGTAAAGAAAGTGTTTAAGCACTTAGCCACATCCAGCTTGTCTGTAAAGAGAGAATCTCCAGATTTTATGCTGATGTTTGTAGACCTGGTTTTGAGTTTTTGACTGCAACCTAGTTGGCTATTAAGTAGCTTCCAAAGGTCACGTGGTTTGTTTAAGTTTTCTTCGATTTTGTTATCGAGGTATTTTTTCTTAGCAGATTTGGTCATGGTAATTACCTGATTGCATAGTTTGTTGCATTGTTTTTTAATTTTCTTCGTTTAAGTGTTTCACTAATTTTGATTTGCATTTTTGAACTTCAGAGCATTTTAGGTCTCTGACTTTCATAGCATTTAGAATGTCCGAATTCATCCATGGTTCCGATCGGGCTTTAACCCTGGTGGTTCTCATGGGGGCTATACTGTCAATCATATTTAGGAATTTGGTTTTGAAACCTAGCCATGCCTCCTCAACCTGTGTGCTTTTTAGTTCATCTAACCAGTCTTGATTCTCCAGTTTATGGTTTAAGGCCTCACTAGAATAGGATTTAAGGGATCTAGTGGTTACAGTTTTATGACCGCCAGCCTTGGGTTTATGTTTTTTACGAGTGCAAAAGATCATGTAATGATCACTTAGCCCACATACAATAACCCCACTCTTGGAGATTTTGGACTCATCCGATGTTAGAATGAGATCTATGGTGGTTTGAGTAGAAATACACACCCTAGTGGGTTTGGTAATTTGTTGGCGGAGTCCGTGTAATTCAGAAAACCTAGTGAAGGATTTGAAGACGGATGCTTCATTTCTGAGCATGTCCGTGTTCCAATCCCCAATAAGAATCTTTTCCACACAGTCAACGTCATCCAAGCACCCCTCAAGAATATCATAGAAATCATTCTGATCGGGAGGTCTGTAGATAGTGCCAACCAGCACCGGTTTTGCTTTGTTAAAGATAATTTCAACCCAAACAGATTCTAATTTGTCACGATTCAGGTCATACCGGGTGTTAAAGATAATATCGTTGTGAATGTACATGCAGACACCACCCCCATACCTGTTCCTGTCGTTTCTGATTACTGTGTAGTTTACTATTTCAATCTCTGGGTCTTTGATTGATTCATCAAACTTGGTCTCAGAGAAGCTCAAAATGTGAACCTTGCTGTCATGGAACATTTCTCTGATTTGGTCCAGTTTAGGCACAAGACTGTTCACATTAAGGTGAACAATATGCAGGCCCTTACTGCTGTGTCCAAAAAGAGTGTTCATGTCCTTGACTTGGAAATAGTCACCATTCAGGAGACCCTCTCACCAGGAGAATCGGAGCGAGAGAGGAACCATACGGGTGTGAAAAAGACACAGGGACTCAAATGTGTGAGTTGGATACCGATACCGGTGATGCCGACTGCAACTTCTTTTCCCATCAGCCTCTCTGCTGTCGGTCGTCAGTGTTGGAGGAGTCTGCCCCCCCTGTCAGAAGTGTGCAGAAACACCCCCCTGTTACTGCTCCCCCTCCAGACCCTCTCCTGGTCCCCCTCCCCCCTCCAGATGCCCTCCTGGTCCCCCTCCCTCCTCCAGACCCTCTCCTGGTCCCCCTCCCCCCTCCAGATGCCCTCCTGGTCCCCCTCCCCCCTCCAGATGCCCTCCTGGTCCCCCTCCCTCCTCCAGACCCTCTCCTGGTCCCCCTCCCCCCTCCAGACCCTCTCCTGGTCCCCCTCCCCTCTCCAGACCCTCTCCTGGTCCCCCTCCCCCCTCCAGACCCTCTCCTGGTCCCCCTCCCCCCTCCAGATGCCCTCCTGGTCCCCCTCCCCCCTCCAGATGCCCTCCTGGTCCCCCTCCCTCCTCCAGACCCTCTCCTGGTCCCCCTCCCCCCTCCAGACCCTCTCCTGGTCCCCCTCCCCTCTCCAGACCCTCTCCTGGTCCCCCTCCCCCCTCCAGACCCTCTCCTGGTCCCCCTCCCCCCTCCAGACCCTCTCCTGGTCCCCCTCCCCCCTCCAGACCCTCTCCTGGTCCCCCTCCCCTCTCCAGACCCTCTCCTGGTCCCCCTCCCCTCTCCAGACCCTCTCCTGGTCCCCCTCCCCTCTCCAGACCCTCTCCTGGTCCCCCTCCCCCCTCCAGACCCTCTCCTGGTCCCCCTCCCCTCTCCAGACCCTCTCCTGGTCCCCCTCCCCTCTCCAGACCCTCTTCTGGTCCCCCTCCCCCCTCCACACCCTCTTCTGGTCCCCCTCCCCTCTCCAGACCCTCTCCTGGTCCCCCTCCCCTCTCCAGACCCTCTCCTGGTCCCCCTCCCCCCTCCACACCCTCTTCTGGTCCCCCTCCCCTCTCCAGACCCTCTCCTGGTCCCCCTCCCCCCTCCAGACCCTCTTCTGGTCCCCCTCCCTCCTGCAGACCCTCTCCTGGTCCCCCTCCCCCCTCCACACCCTCTCCTGGTCCCCCTCCCCCCTCCAGACCCTCTCCTGGTCCCCCTCCCCCCTCCAGACCCTCTTCTGGTCCCCCTCCCCCCTCCAGACCCTCTCCTGGTCCCCCTCCCCCCTCCACACCCTCTCCTGGTCCCCCTCCCCTCTCCAGACCCTCTCCTGGTCCCCCTCCCCCCTCCAGGTCCCCCTCCCTCCTGACATCCCCCTGTCACAACTTCTACTCTACCCCCCAGCTGGGAATCACACCCACCCTGATGATCCCCATGCCAACATCCTCATGCCTCCTCCTGAGGAATTGGCCGGACCCACACCTGACATCTACGTCATTCCCTCTCAATCCCTCTCCTCTCTCATCATCCCTCCATCCGTCCCCTCCTGCGTCCCACTGTCTGCCTCTGACCCATGGCACGTGGCCGGGGGTCTCCCCCCACCTGTCACCTCTGACCCTCCTCAGACGTGGGGGGGGACGGATGCATCACCCGGGGGGGGTATGATGACGGTCCCTGGGGAGTTCAACAGGTTCGAGGGGAACATCCCAGGATTCATCAGCTACTTCCTGAACCCCACCCAGGTCCAGGAGGAGGACCAGAGAGGGAGGAGGGGCAGGGGGGAGGGCCGGGGGAGATGGACCGGGGGAAGAGCCACTAGAGCGAAAGGAGGGGCCAGAAGAGGGGGAGGAGGAGAAAAGAGAGCCACTAGACCGAAAGGAGGGTCCCGAAGAGGGGGAGGAGGAGAAAAGAGAGCAGCAGACGTTGGCCCGGCGGGGGTGGGGGTGTCCCAGAGAGGCTGGGGGACCTCCAGGACGGGGGTAGGAGGCGGAGTCATCGGCCGCAAACTCTACCTGAAGACCAGGGAGCTGCTCCAGCAGCCAATCAAGACCAGGGAGCTGCTCCAGCAGCCAATCAAGGTCCGTCTGAAGAGACAGGGGCGTGGCAAGACGTGGTCGGTCATGGGCGTGGAGGAGGAGAGGGGCGGAGCCTCTGGACGGAGCAGGAAGAGGAGGAGTGGAGGACAGCAGAACGCAGCGCCACAGCTTAACCAGGTAAGAGACTCTGGTATTACATATGTGACACAGTCTGATCATTCGGTCCACATGTCGGCAACCAATCAAAATGTTCGGACTTCTTTTTTGAAACACGGAACTACGTTTCAACGTTGTTGAGAAACACAACACAAACTCGCTAGTCAAGCCAAAATACTGCAACAACGCAATGGATTGGGTGAGTAACTACTTTACATTGTTAGCAGGCTCACAAAACAAGCTGTGTTAGTTGACTAGCATTTTTCGAAAGAAAAGTCTGATCATTACATCAGATCCCGACATGAGGACCAAATGATGTGTCACATATCTATATCGTTTTTAAAATGTGTTTTTCACAAGGTATGAATTCTAGCTATGGCACACAATTTGTATATCTTAGTAACAGTGACAAGAATATCTAGTAAACACGACAACAGTGACATAATAAACTGTGTTGTTTATACAGCAGCACCTTTATAAAACAATATTACAAAGTACTTAACAAATAGATAAAACATGAAAACAGAAATATAAGTAGAAACAGTCAAACGCAGACACGTTAAAAAGAAGAGCAACGTCACAAGAAAAGTAAAAATAGAAAAACTGTCAAACACTGTCAGCACTTAAGCAACATTTCTCTGTTCCAGGACGGTTTCCCAGTGATAAAGAGGCAGAGGCGTGCTCCCAAACCCCTCCCTTTTCCCCCCTACCCAGGCTCCTTTACCATGCCCTGACCTATGACCCACCCTCCAGCTTCTCTGCTCTTCCCACCCCATCCCCTCCTCCTCCTGCCCCATCCCGGTCCCCTGTCCCATCCCCTGCCCCCCCCTACCTGGCCCCTGCCCCAGCCCTCCTCCACACCGCCCCCCTGTCCCCCTCCCTGGACCTCCCCCCTCCTCTAGGATACTCCGTGTTGCAGTTTGACCGCCTGCTGGAGGACATCATGGCCATGGACCTGACCGTCCTGCCAACTGCCGCAACCGTGGCAACCCAACCCGACAACAACTGTCAAAGCAACAACGCTGCACTTCCCCACCGTGGTGCCGTTACCGTGGCTGCTCCTTGTTGTGCTGTAGGCCTGGTTGCCGAGGCGACGGGGGGGGGGGCGAGTGCTCGACGGGGGTGGGCGTGGAGACCACAGACCCGGGGAGGCAGCGGAGGGCGGAGGAGGGAGAGGAGCTGTGTGAGCTCCTGGACCACTTCCTGTGGTCGTTTGAGCAGCAGGTCGCGGGGGCGGCGTGCGTAGAGACGGAGGAGGGGGAGGCTCTGAGCTACACACACACACACCACGACACACCACACACACACCGCGGGCGCACAACGACAAGCCTGCCAGAGCCTTCTTACACTCTCATCAGGAGTTATAGCGGAGCCCAACACCCCCTCTCTCTCACCCACCACACGGCTCTCCCTCCTCCTCTACGCTCCCCTTCCCCTAAAGGTGGTGTCCAGCTCGGCTGTGTGTGCCGCTGTGTGTGCCGCTGTGTGAGCCGCTGTGTGAGCCGCCCTCGTGGCTCAGAGGAGGCAGGGAGAGGGGAGGGGCGGAGTCCATCACTCCTCCTGGGACAGGCAGAAGAGCTCACAATACCCCCACCCAGTCAGACCCTGACCCAGCCCAGCCAGACCCAGCCCACCCAGACCCAGCCCACCCAGACCCAGCGCAGCCAGACCCAGACCAGTCAGACCCAGACCCAGCCTAGCCAGACCCAGAACCAGCCCAGCCAGACCCAGCTCACCCAGACCCAGCCTAACCAGAACCAGCCCAGCCAGACCCAGCCCACCCAGACCCAGCCTAACCAGAACCAGCCCAGCCAGACCCAGAACCAGCCCAGCCAGACCCAGCCCACCCAGACCCAGCCTAACCAGAACCAGCCCAGCCAGACCCAGCCCAACCAGAACCTACCTAGTCAGACTACAGGCAAACCCAAGGCCAAGCGGGGCAGGGGCCGACCACCGAAGAAGAGGAGGATGATGATGAAGGAAACGCGTGCACCTCTGAAAAAGCCGATCACGACGCGCCACAGTGCGAGTGTGCGAGACAGAGGAAGGACCGGCTCGCCCCGTGCGAGGTCAGACTGGGGTGGAAACTGCCGCCGCCACTGGCTGAGACTCCTCGCACCCCCCCGAGGGCACACATGCCCCCCCCTAGCCAGCCGGACGAGGAGGAGGTCAGAGGAGGTCCGAGGGCAGGAGGACGTTGAGTGGAAGCAGGTGAGTCACACACACTTTTTCCTTTCAATTATATGTGTGAACCAACTGTACAACGATGTGTGTGTTTGGTGACATCAACACAGGGTTCGACATTAACAGTTGCCCGATTGCCCTCGGCAAGTAAAACATTCGCCGGGTTTGTTTGCGCGACAGCGACGATGCTGCTGGATCCTGGACGGACAGCGCAGGCGCCAGACCAGACTAGATGATCGTGGAGTGAAGATATTATTAAAGCGTACGCGCTGATCGACAGATAGGTGGATGCCTGCGCCGTCCGTTGTGTTAACTGTGTTATGACTTATTTATTAGGGGTTTGTCAATTAACTTGTATGCCTTCTTTTGCTGTAAATTGTGTGTATGATCTATATGATTGTTGTAGCGCAATGGTGTATTAATAATAAGAATAAGAATACAAATAAGAATAATATTACTATTATTCATTATAATAGTAATAGTATTACTATTAATACACCATATTAATAATAATAATATAATAATCATAAAAATAGTAATATAGTCAACTAGTAGTCAGTGCTTTCAAGGTGTGTCATTCTCAGGTAAAGACAAGGCCAGGTGTGGAGTCTCTTCCTGGGAGACGCCCACCACCAGCCAGCCGACCAACCAGGGCCCAGGAGCGCCCACCACCAGCCAGCCGACCAACCAGGGCCCAGGAGCGCCCACCACCAGCCAGCCGATCAACCAGGGCCCAGGAGCGCCCACCACCAGCCAGCCGACCAACCAGGGCCCAGGAGGAGGCCAACGCTCAGAACGCCCAGCCGATCAGACCTAAAAACATCCGTCAACCAAAGGTCACGACTCCGCCTCCACCTGCAGGGCACAGCAGCCGAGAGGGGGAGACACAGAAGAGGAGAGACAGGCGAGGAGGAAGAGGAGGAGGAGGAGGAGAAAAGAGGAAGACTCAGCCCGGTTCAGAGCCAGAGAGGAGGAGGGGCAGGAAGAGGAGGAGAGAGGAGTCGGTGGAGGAGGAGAAGAGGGAGGAGGACGACAGAGAGGAGTCTGGGAAAGGTGTGATAACAGCCAGCGAGGAAGAAGTTGATGTCATCACCCAGGTGAACCCGTCTCCTGAGGTCAGAGAGGTCCTGCAGGAGGGCGGAGAGGGGGAGAGAGAAAGAGAGGGAGAACGGACCGCTCTGTTTAGAGGGGGGAAGACGGGGGAGGACTCTGATGAGAGTGTGGATGTCGTAGGAGACGGAGGAGAAGAAAAGGAATGGGGAGTCAGACCACAGAACACACAGCAACACCTGAATCCACCAATAGGAGAGAAGAAGAAGGCACCGGCACTGCTGCGTTCTTGGATTGTAAGACTTCCTGTCGCACATTCCTCACGAGAGGTTACCGTGGGATCAACAGGAAGCTGGGAGGAGGAAGAGGAAGAGGAGGAGGAGGAAGTGGATGTAGTCGGGGTCAATAGCCCCTCCCCTGTCCCTTTCATCACGCTGCCTGGGGCCTGGGGGAAAGGGCTGAGTTCTGAGTTCTGAGTTCTGAGGAGGAGGAGATTGATGTGATAGGTTGAGAGTTTGACCATGGTCCCTCCATTGCTACCCTGTCCTCTCTGCTGTGAGGGAGGTGAGTGTTTCTGTCCATCACACACACACGCACACACACACGCCTGAAACACCACCACCAGCCCTCAGTTACTCCAGGGGGGGGGGGGGGAATGTCCCAGTAATTCGTAAATTGTAAGTCGCTTTGGATTAAAAGCGTCTGCTAAATGGCATTTTATTATTTTATTATTAAATTCTGATTCTCCCCACACACACTCTCACTGTCAGACTCTCACTCAAATACACAAACACTCACCTCTAACAGTAGGCAGGACACAAACTGAAGAGTGAGTGTATTGCTAGTCAGATCTCTTCACACTCACTAACTAACACTCACTAACACACTGTCCCTGTCCCTGTCCCCACAGACAGACTAACGCCTGCTGTAACGCCCGCCTGCCTCCCCAGTCACAGGAGAGAGTAGTTATGGACATGATGTTGATCCCAAGTGTTCACAAGGGAGCAATGTACATATTTGTCTGTTGACCTGTTCTGTATGTGTGTGTGATGCGTGATCAAGGCACAGGGTTATAACGTGTCTTTGTCTACGTGTCTACCCTTTGTCTACCCTTTTCAGCACTGTGGTTGTGTGTTTTACTCAGTATGTCAGTTGTTCTGTTTGTTCCAAATTCCTAATTATTATAATCGTTCTATACAGCAGTTGAACTGTTTGTTTGTTTTATTTAAAGATAAAAAGATTTTCTTACCACCTGTGTGTGCTTGTGTCAATCTGTGACATTGTAGTGTATGTCAGTAAACTGAACAGGGTATTGTGCTCTTGCTCTGTTCTTTGAATAGGTGGAGAGAGTAGCAGTGCACGTATAGAGCTAGTTAGGCAGGGTCCTTTGGAGAGAGAGATGGGTCTAGAACCCAGCAGAGAGAGAGATGGGTCTAGAACCCAGCACAATGACTGCGTTTACATGGACTGCGTTTACATGCACACCATATTCTGATTAAGGTCAATATTCGGGTTATTGGAATATTCTGAATAACGTGTTTACATGCGCTGGAGCAACTGGAATATTCCATTTACATGTTAATTGGCATATTCCTGTGGTTCGGCAGGACAATAGTTGTTACTATAGTAACGTTAGTGTTGGTAGCTTGCTTGTGGTCGTTGAGCAGGCGTTAACCCACAGCTAAGCCATAATGCCTGTTTCCAACATAGTCCTCCGTTATTGTGTTCTCCTACTTGCACGTTTGAACCACAATTTAACTACAACACTCCTGCTGATCCACTTTGTCCTCAACATTGGAAGACAAGAGCGAGAAGAAATGGCGAACGAGTGTATCTAGCTGTCCCTAGCAACAACACAACCCAGGATTCTCGAGGAGAATCGAGCATGCGCAGACGTAACTGAATATTCCGAAAAGAGTCATATGCTGCTTCAGGTGTTTACATATCACAATATTCCGATTCTAACAGGCATATGCCAGGTGTCTTAATCGGAACGTTAGTCCTTGTGTCGTCTCCCTCCTTCATGATATGTACCTTTGGTTTTATTTGAGGTTCATAAATTGTATTTGGGGTTAGTTGTTGTTGGCTCATTAGGTTGTGATTCACTTGCACTAAAATTCACCAGAATGCAGTAAATTAAGTATTTGTAACTACATTTTTCATGGTGGAGGACGCCCAGACCCCCCCTCTTAAATAGTGGCCTGACAGCTGCTATATTTGCCCTATATTTTCCGGCCTGAGTAGTTTTCCCAGTCCGGCCCTGCTGTTAACAATAATATCATTATCATGTTATGTAATGTTTGTATTGTCTTTACAGTGGCAGCTTTCAGTAATCTAAAAAGGTTTTAAATACCAGTTGCCAATTTATCAAAACATTCTATACACAGTACAGTATGCATGTCACAGTGGCAGCTTATGCTAAACCCTCTATCTAGATTAGATTCATTTATTTATTCATTCGGGGTAGATTAGATTCAACTATTACTGAGACAACAAAATGTAGTTCGGCATCTAACCAAATAGTGCTGGTTAGAGATACTTGTTGAGTTTCATATTATGGGTTTCCACCATTATTTCATCCGTTAGTCATCATTTTCATACACACACCCACACTCTTGAATGACAGCACAGGGTCTGAGTAACTGAAGTGAACATGAAGTTTATTAGTTAACCTGTGGTTCAACCTCCTACACACAACAACACATCCGAGCTGCACCACGGCCTGTGGCAGCCATGTTCCCTGTGCAGTGCTGAGGGGGCCGGCGGCCAGGCGGGGGGAAGCTGCCGTCTCTGTCCTCTGAGGGGCTCCAGCAGGCCAGGGTGTGTGACCGTGCTCCCTACCCAGCCCAGGTGAACCGAACAGGTCTTGAGTTCCAGGTGATACACCGCGGGTGTGTGTGTGTGTCTGTGTGTGGGGGGTGGTACTCTAACCTGATAAAAAGACACTGTGTGTGTGTTATATCAGTAAAGGTAGGTCTGTGAGTGTCAGTCTTGTGGTCAAGTCAGTATATGTGTTGTTCCTGTGCGTTAAACAGTGCCGTATTGTCTCTTATCGTACTTCCGGAGCGGCTGTGTGTATGTCAGTAGTAGTGCTACAAGGTCGGTTTGGGGCGACTGCTTGCTCTGGTCAGGGGCAGGTGAGGGATGGGAATGGGGGAGGGGAGAGGGAGTGGGAAGGTAGGGGGGGGAGTCTGGGCTGGGGGGGTTGCTGTCTGTGGGCTGGGTCGCCTCTTAGTGCTGGATGCGGCGGATAGACTGGATCTGGGGGGTCAGGCAGTGAGAGCCCCAGTTCCTCCAGTGCTGGTAGTCTCCACTGTGCCTCTCACACTCCATGATGTACTGCTGACCCCTGTAGCCGGGGTACTGGTAGCACACAAAGCTGGGGGGGGGGGGGAGACATCGAGGGGTTAGACATGAACACTAGGATTAATATAATGTTAAATAATAATATTGCTTTTTTAAAATTTGCCATACAATCAACTTGTCAATCAATTGTTGGGAATGTGGCATTTTTTGGCTCTAGAAACAGCGTCAGTCAGTCATAGTCGGCGCCACTGGAGCAATTAGGGGTTAAGTGCCTTGCTCAAGGGCACATGCAGCTCTCTCCTACTAACCCTTGAGCACAACACCGAGCACTAACACTAATAACATGAACACAACACTGAGTCAATGTGCACTCTGATGTGTGCAATGTATGTGAGCGATTGGGTGTGTGTGTGTTTATACGGTTTGTTGTGTCTAGAATATAGGCTGTTACTGTACTTACGCGCCACACTGCACGTGCATGGAGCCGACCTCGGGCATGAACCAGCCCATGCCCTGCAGGGAGGGGTAGTCGTCCTAGCCAGCTAAGGGCAGTACAGAGCCTGTGGAACAGCCTTCCTAGCCAGCTATGGGCAGTACAGAGCCTGGACTCTTTTAAGACAGGCCTTTGACTGTTGAACTGTGTTCATTCTTGTGATTTATTTTGTGTTTTTTTACTGTTTTTAACTTATTATGTTTTTTTTTGTTTTACTCTGTAGCACTCTGAGATTCTTTTGAATGAAAAGTGCAATACAAATAAAATGCATTATTATTATTTATAGTTAATAACACATTAGTTAGCTAGCTAAACTAGCAAAGTAGCCTGTTTGAGACAGGGTTTTTGACACGGTGTAATACTTCGTGCGGCCACAAGATGTGAGCTTCATTATGGGCTAGCCCAAGTGAATTGAGTTGAGTGCACTTCTTTAATTTGACAGACAGGTTGAATGGGTTAAAACTTGATACAAAGAACAAAGAACACTAATATATGTCTTGCATACACATATATTATAACCCCCCCCCCCCCCCCCCAAATTAAGAAAGTAGTATTTTTTGATTGATTTATGAATTAACTAATTATTCCAACCCCCCTTTTAGAAATGGTAGCTACCAGTGTGGTCTGTTCTGTTTATACAGCCACGCGAGGATTTCTGGCGGGAATAACAGAAGTCTGCGTCAGAGAATTCAAGACACTGTTGCCATTAGGAACTACCAAGCTCTCCCTTCCGACAATTATATGTGCGGGAAATTATTTAAACGTTTTCTACTTGTTCTTGTCGATAAATTGACATTTTAGTTTGCTTTATTTTGTGACTAACATATCGAACGACCTTCGAATTGCCTAACAGCCAAAGTCTGAGGTAAGTAGCAACTCAAGCTAAATTACTAGCTCGTGTAACGTTATTAAACCCCTCTAAACTGTCAGAATACGTCCCAGTTAGCATAGTTATCCTAGCAGAAGTGGTGGTTTAAATTGCGTCTATACGTCGTGCTGTCCTTTAACCCAGATACATTTTAATAAATAATAAAATCAAGCAGTAGTCAGTGTGCTGCTTGAATAACAGTATAGATGTATTGTCCATTGAAAATTACTCAGTACACAGCTGTTAATGTCTAAACAGCTGGCAACAAAAGTGAGTACACCCCATAGTGAACATGTCTAAATTGTGCCCAAAGTGTCAATATTTTGTGTGACCACCAAGTACCCACTCAAACTCATCTTATTATATGCTTATGATACGTTATATGCTAGCCAGCTATTTCAGCAATATAGCAACAAGCTGCAATGGTTCAAAACTTCACAAATGGTTCATGTTGAACTTTCAACAAGTGTCATGTTGTCAAAGGCATTGTGTCGATGAAATATATCCCGAAACTTCGATTAACGTTGGTGAGAGAAGTTTTTTGGGTTGTGGACAAGCTTGTCTAACGATATTAGCCAAACCCCAACGAGTGTTTTCATTTTCTGATTCCGTGTTTTTTTCCCACCATTAGGATGAACTGCGCCAACTAGCTAGTGTAGCTAGCTATAACTAACTGAGCTGGTTTCAATAGCTAGTGTGCTGTCTTCTCTGAGGAAGGTCTACCAGCTTGCTCGTATCTTTGTTCTGTTCTGTTCTTTTTGTTTGTTTGTTGAGGATTGTTTTTGATGTTTTTGTTGTCTTTGTCCTGCTTCTCTCTGTCACCTGTACAGTGTCCTTGAGTTTGAGAGAGGCGCTTTTAAATAAAATCTAGCTATTATTATTATTATTATTATTATTATAATTAGAATTGTTATACGGTTTTGGTTCACTTACAGTTAGTTTTATATCTGGTTAAATGCATACTAACTTCAAAAACTTGATACTATACTACTTACTACTATTATTGCGTCAGTTCCATTGCTTTCATTTTCGTTTTCCTGCCAGCACAGCACCCATGGCACAGTACCCATGCTCTATTTTGAAGCTAACATAATGTTACAGACCTGGCCAGGGGCAGGATGTCGAAGAAGAAGAGCACTCTTGAAAACCCCCGGACTGCGGAGCCTGAATCTGAGGATGCCAGTGGCACAGTGGATCTCAGCCTACCATGGCCATCTACATCCCTGCAGGTAGGTGGCAGTGACGTTATGTTTTCCACCATGAGGAGCACTCTCGCTTCTCAGATTGTACTTATACATTACTGACATAAACTATTGTTTATTTAATTAATGCTAAAAAACTATTCGTTTTAAGGGGTACTGGCTTTATGTCAGATACAATGAGTAGAGTAAAATAATCACCTGGAGTTCATATGTTAGCCTACATGTTGAGCAATAAGCAGTTTTTACTATTCTTCTCTCTGTTTTGTTATAAGTCATCTGGAGATGTGGGTATTATCGAGAGCATCACCCTGAAGAACTTCATGTGTCACTCTCTGCTGGGACCTTTCACCTTCGGACCCAATATCAATTTTGTTGTTGGCAACAACGGGAGTGAGTTTATCATTTGCTCCCATGACGGCATTGTTGTCCATCCTGAATGTCACAACAAGACGCTTTTCGTATTTTCTCTCCACCTACTATTGTATTGCATGTTTCTGTGTTTGTATTACTTTCTTGTAATCCCACACTGATTGGTTTGATTGCTTGCGTTGTGTGTCCTCTGTGTTGCACACTTCCATTTGTTTTTAATATATTGTTTTTAAACTGACAGGTGGAAAGAGTGCCATTCTCACTGCCCTTATAGTTGCCCTGGGTGGAAAAGCACAGACCACAAACACAGCATCCTCCCTGAAATGTTTTGTGAAAGAAGGAGAAAGGTAACTTTCTCACCCGGTCATCAGTACTAAATCAGTACTAACCCTAAATCTCTCAGAAGCACTAATAGGGCTTTCACACCGCCAAGGAATCGCGTTCGCGAACCACGTCTGGAACCGGCAGGTGTGTTCCGACCAAAAATAAATTGGTTCGGGGGCCTGAAAAGTTGGTTCGCAGCGGGAACCAGAAAATAGTGGTTCTCAAGCGGGAACCAAAACGTAGAACAGTCACGTCGTCAGTGGGTATGTCATATTCTAGGCTGCAAAGACCAGCAAGAAGGAAGGAGACAAAATGTAATTTAATCTAATCATTAGTGATCAAAAGAATTATAAAAAGTTTCCTCATTCGCACACGCGCGAACGCACATTTCGTAAGCCATTTCTATTCCAGTAATGGAGCAGGTTAGTAAGAGAACGTATGGAGAAAGTGTCTTGTTTTGTTTCATAGAAAATAGTGTTTATTTCAGATACTGTAGTGTAGTGGAAGATATTATCCTCATTTTCCGTGAAGTAGCTGCCATCTAGTTGTGACATTTTTGTTTATCCCGCCCCTTCATCACCCATCGTTGATGACGCGGATAGTTCTGGTCACACTGGTATGAACGCAGGCTGGTTCGCCAGACAGCACCAAGGTTCGGAGGTTTCAGAACGCAAACGGGAACGGTTCCTTGCCGGTGTGAAAGCCCTATCAGAGGGGCTGGCTAATCTCTGAAGCCTTCTTCCTCCACGAAGCTGAGAGGCAATATATCTTGGCTTATCATTGAGGCATTGAGCTTTTGCCTGTTCGGTTCTGGTGGGCGTCACAGCGGTGCTTTGAATTGGCAAAATATCTGATGCGACATTGCTGCTGCTTGTCCCCCACTGGGAGTGTTTCTTTGTGCTTGAAGAGCATATGATTTCTCATGGGAGCGTGCACTGATAGAAGAGCTTGATATCACTTAATTTGCATTGCACATGGAATTCATCAGTTTGGTGAAAATACTTCCAAACTTTCTGCGTTTCAGCATATCATTTAAAACCTTCTATTAAGCCTGTCCATGATAAGGAAACTAATGTATCATGATGTCATGTAGATGAACTATCCTTTTAAACATTCACCCATAACTGGCAACTGTCCGAGTTGAATCACTGCCTTGGGTGTTTTCAGTCATACAGTAGGTCACCTGAGCTGCAATGGTGTTGCGTAACATCATATCCACACCATCACACTTGCTAAGAAAAGCGTGCCTCTTTGGGGTGCCATGTTTATAATGCACGATCATATTGAAAATGCCTTAGTCAGCATCAGAAGCTCTATTAGTCCTAATAGGTCTGGCATTTAGGGTCGCCGTCAATTTGTAACCACCAAAAAAGGCTTGATGTCACAAAATAACAACACCTTTTTTACATAGTGTCCTTGAAATAGGGCATCTTAATTGTGAAAAAAAAAAAAAAAAAAGCTTACCCTGTTTTGTCATCTTCTCTTTTTCCAGCTCTGCCGGTGTTTCCATCACACTGCGGAACAGGGGGAAAGACGCCCACAAACCCGAGTTGTTTGGCTCGGCCATCATTGTGGACCTCAAGATAACCCGCAAGGGTCTGAGGACTTACAAAATCAAGAACAAAAGTGGTAAATGTCCCAAAAATGTAGGGATACACCTCTTCAGTCTGTGCATCTTTCATTCAAGCACGCATTTGAAGTCACTGGATATATGCTTGTAACTTCAGTGTGAATCTTTCCTTTAAATCAATGCACCAAGCTTGTGAGTAGCACAGGGTTAATTTGGGATAGTGTGGCCCGGGGTGGTCCAGTGGTCTAGCACCACGGCCTACAGTGCACACATTATGTCCATGTCGGCATGGGTTTGAATCCGGCCTGTGCCCTGCTGGCATACCCTCTCCTTACTTTCCTGTGTATCTTCACTATCTCTATCCAATAAAAATGACATATCAGAGTGCGATTGCCCCACTCAGAAAAAATATAACCATTCATTTGGGATAGTAATGCATTCCACACGTTCATTTACTGAAAATCAGATGTAACTTTTACACTGGGTTCTGACTTGCAGGTCAGGTGGTCTCCACGAAAAAGGAGGAGCTCATGAACATTCTGCATACCTTCAACATCCAGGTACTGTATGACTTGCTCATCACCTGCTACCTTCCTATTATAATGTGTTGAAATTATTTGATGACGCTGTATCACTGACACTGGAATCGATGAGTATTTATTTTACACGTTACAAATATTTTTGTTGTTGTTCTTTTTCTTTTCCCATAAGGTGGACAATCCTATAACTATCTTACCTCAAGGGATGAGCAAGCATTTTCTGCTTTCCAAATGTGAAGGGGAAAAGTACAAGGTATGACCCAAAGCCCTCAGTAATAGTAATACCACTGACATGTTAAGATGTCCAATGCAAATGTTATAGCAGTGTGAAATGCAAATGTTTTGTTACGGGTAGAAGACTTCCTAGGTTTTTTACCACTGGATTTCAAGAGTTTGAAATAAGAACAGAGGCGTATTCCATCAACGTCACTAAAGGAAAATCCAGGCTTATTTTTGAGTCTTGCAAGCTTTTCAAAATAAGCCTGGATTTAAAAAGAAATCTTGCGAGATGTACCAAAATAAGCCTGGATTTTCCTTTAGCAATAGAAAACTGCCGTTACATAGTTAGGGTGGAATCTGGTGTGGGAATCTATTTCTTATCAACAAAGAGAGTACTGACAAATGACTGCAAACTTCTAAAAGCTTTATTTTAATGCTGCAGCAGGGAGCACAGTTAAGTCACACTAGGTAAGCACGCCCCAAGTGTCCCCATGAGCATCAGTGGCATGCCCCCTTATACAATTAGTTTAGCATGTACACTATTAATGTTACAACAGGATATACAAAACGGGTCAGATGATCCCCAAGATGCTGAAGCTACAAGACTCTTCATATCAGCAGTTATGATGTCAGCAGTTATGATATTAGGCTGAGGGGTAACATCAACACTCTTGAACAATCTCCAAATAAGGACACTGCGCATCTCAAGGACATGTGTTTTGCACACAACCCTTCCATTCAGCATGCTTCCGCATACAATGGGGAATTACAGCAGTAGAACAGTTCAGTGCAAATACAGTACAGGTCACAGTAATTTAAGTTAACCCTTCCTGTGGTGACTTGATTTGTGTAAATCTTGCATTGATGTCAATGGGAAGTATGCGTGATGATCCAACTTAAGCGTGTGGATCTCTAGTTAGAGTCCCACTCTTGGTGATCTGATTGTGTTTTTGTCCCTAGTTCTTTATGAAAGTCACACAGCTGGAACAGATGAAGGAGAATCTGAACTACATCATGATGACTAAGGATGTCATCTTGACCACAATAGCAAAAAAAGAGGAGGTAGGCATTGTCTTGACTTGATTTATGATCGACTGTGTGTGTGTGTGTGTGTGTGTGTGTGTGTGTGTGTGTGTGTACGCTTATGTCTTTCCGCATCTCACACAGTCACCAATCCTTTCTCTCTCGTACATCTATTCATCAAAAATCAGCTTTGAATCTAAGCCACCTATTGGTCCTGATCAAATCAATGTTTCTTAACAAAAACACATTTGTGCCTGAGAGCTATTAACTGTGTTGACATTCCGTGTTGTCTGTGTGCTCCTGTGCTTCAGAACTTGGACGACCTCAGAAAGACGTGTTTGGAAAAACAGGATAGGTGCAAAAGCCTGCCGTCGCTGGAAGACTTTTACCCTAAACTGAACGAGCTGATGAACCAAATGGCCTGGGCTCTGGTGAGATCATAGACCTTCAATAGAAATATAGAGATAACTGAACAACTTAAACTCTAGTCCCACAATTTCAGATGGTGTTAGACTGGCTAATAAGCAACTACATCCCTATGATACTAACAATACTAAGAATAACATTTTATTTTCTGGTACCGAGACGATTTGCCAGAGAGAGAGAGAAATCTAGTAGTACACTATGCAAAATATGAGTGTCCAGTTCCTACTTAACAATAGAACAGCCATGGGTGGGTGAGTAAAATAAATGTTATATCTTTGCACTCGATAAAACAATGTTTGTGTAGGAGGCAGGCTAATTTACAAGCCGGCCAACTAGGGGTCGTTGTATGTAAATAGCAGCTTCCCGTTGTAAAGACTATGGTCATTTGACCCCAGAGGCGGTTCTTATAGTAGGTAAAAAAGGCACGGCTGTCCTAGTGTTCAGTGATTTCTTACTGACACCACTTGCAGGGCTTAAAGTTCTCCGGCACGGTGCCGGATTTCCGGCGCGGGGGAATTTTTAGCAATTAAAAAAAACAAAAAAACATGCTATTTGTTTACATCGTAATTTAAAGAGTCATCTTCAGCAAAGAGACAGTTCCGCCTACCAATGGTATCACATTGCTCAAGCCAACCAACGACTTCTAGCCAATCGGAGGCAGAGTAGTGGGGCGGGCCTTAAGAAGTTTTAATGAGTGTAATGTTAGCTTGTAGAGACGTTCGCTTTTAGCAGCCCGCTATCTCGCTAACTTTAGTAAGAGTCTATTCAAATGGAAGCCAAGTTTCTTAAACATGGCGAAGACACAGCTATACTAGAACGAGGAGTAAGGAATAAATGGCGCTGGGCATGGATAGAGGAGAGTAGTGAGGGGAAGCCTTATGGACGTGGTGCCTCAAACTGAGGGAGCCGGGTGCTTTTTTCTGTACGCCGTGCTCAAAGAAACTCGTCTACGGGAGTATAGTATATACTATAGTATATATACATAGTATAGTATATAGTATAGTAGTGGGAAGAAGGTTATTGCTCGACATGCCTCAGATCCCGGTCACCAAGCTTCGGTTCGAGCGCTTGCTCATACAACAACCTTGCCGGGAGCGACGGCGACAGGTACCACTTCATCTTCAATGACCGACCGTGTTTGCGAGCAAAAGATCTGAGTTTGCGCGTTTATAGCTGAACATGATCTGTCTTTCACAATGGCTCAGCCACTCGTCGATTTGTGCAAGAAGCTATCAGAAGACAAAAATGCACTGACAAAGCTGTCCGTTTCCAATAAGCACGCCAGCTATTTAAACACACATGGCCTTGCCCCGGAATTTAAAAAACGGCTGTGTGAAAAGCTTAAAAAAGCAACGTTTTCAATGAATATCGACGAAGCTACTAATCTTAACATGGACAAAATCCTCAATGTCCTTGTTCGATTTTTTGATGATGATCTGGCCAAAGTAACAACACAACACCTAGCCAGCAGGAAAGTAAACATCGCCAACTCGTCAGCCCTCATGCATGACTGGTCACTAGTCATCAGTATTCTACTTGATGGAGATCTATTGATCTATTGTTTTAGTGATAGTGGCTTAATAAGTGATGCAATCAGTTTGGCCTTAAGTGATTTAATCAGTTTGTGACCCCCCTCCCCAAGAAAAAGTTTCAGGCACAGGATTTTTTTCCCACTTTAAGCCCTGCACTTGTGTCCCTCTGTGCCAGGTGACAGAGATGGAGAAGGAGGTGACGCTCCTGAAGGACAGGCTTGAATCAGAGGAGAAGTCCACTGCCAAATACGATCAAAAAGTGGACGAATGGAAGGTAAGGTCGACCTCTTATTTACAGGCCAAAACCCTAAGACGAGTTATGGCTCCAAACCTGTGGTCCTACATTTCAACTTGGTCTGGCATTTTGATTAACCTTCCAGTTCAATATTCAAAACCTACAGTTATTGGTAGTATTTTCCATTATTTAGACCAAAAGTGATGGGTTGCCCTGTTGGTTTATGTTTTCTCGTTGCCATTTTTCCCTCCACTGATTGTAATCGCTGGTGCTCTTGTTCACCTCAATTCCTGTCCAGGCCAAGGTGGTGGAGGCGGAGAGGAAGCTCCAGGAGATCAACGACCAGCTGGAGTCCAACACTGTGAGGGTGCAGGAGATGCAGCCCCAGCTGACTGAGCTGGGGAAGGAGGGCCAGAAGAGCAGAAAGCTCTCCAACATCGCTGGGGTGAGCTTTAAACAACAACAACCACAACATAGAGCAACCACAACAACAACAACAACCAAAACAACAACAACACAGAGCAACAACAACAACCACATAGAGCAACCACAACAACAACAGCACAGAGCAACAACAACCACAACAACAACAACAACAACAACAACAACAACAACACAGAAACAACAACTGCCGTAACAAGACCAGAGCACAGAACGACCACAAGGGCTATGATAGCTGAGATGACCAGGGGGGTATTCCATGAACGCTGATAAAGGAAAATCCAGGCTTGTTTTGATAATTTGCGATAATTTCACTCTGAGTTCCGTTCCCTGAATGTGGCTGAAAGAAATTGCTATTGAGTTACCATGGCAATTTATGCCTCAGAACTAACCTGATGTGTGTTAAAAATGTGTTACAGGCGGAAACAAAATCCCGAAAGACAGTTCCGTCAAGAGACTTTTTGGAAACATTATGTCCGACCTTTTTAGATAGATTGATAGTTTGATAGATAGATAGATAGATAGATAGATAGAGAAAAAAGGTATAAATAGATAGGTATCTGTATCAGCTTGCATCAAAAATAGCAGAGCGGGGTGTCTGGCACAGGGGTTAAGGCAGCTAGCATTCAGAAGGTTGCTGGTTCGATCCTTGCCTCAGGAGAGAGTGGTTGACTTTAATTTAATGTGTGGGGGCATTTAACATTTGGGGGTGCATTTAACAGAATCCTTCATGCAAATCGATTTACAATAAATACATCTGTCTAAGTAAGTGAATCATCTATCCATCAGTAATCATAAGAAATAATTATCTATGCCAAATTCAGGGGCCAGCTACAATGCTAGAAGAACATCATTACTAGTCAGAAAGGCTTCAAACACCATTGTAGTTATGTCAGGGGGATTTGAACCCCCATCTTAAAAGAACACTATGATCTGACGGCAGCAGTTAATACCACTCAATGTCACTCAATGCCATCCCGATGATCTGATCCTGCATAGCATGCTGCTAATATAACCACAGTAGTGAATGTTCATTTATGAAAAAATTTAAATAAAACAATTAGTAGGGGCTAGTAGTACGTACGTCTTTAATCTGTCAGCAATTTTTTTGCCAAGCCATTTCCCTCGCCTCGTTAATTGTGGCAATATTGCCCTTTTTTACTTCTTAATCTTCTTCTTCATAAAGCTCCATAAGTAGAGTGCTGCGCTGTCATTTTCCAGTCATAGTATCTTCTTTTCGTCAATTGTCTGTTCTGGGCTGCTTATTACTACTAAAGCCAGCATTTCCAAACCAGAACTGAGTTACCATTGACGAGACAAGCCGGAACTGGATTATTGGAACGAGTTGAGTCTTAAATCACAATCGAGATTAGCTTGAACCAGGCTTTTTCAACGAATCGCTGATGTAGTTATCAACGTACGTGGAATACCCCCTAGGGCTATGATCGTTGAGATGAGAGCACTGTATTATGCGTAACCATAACCCAAGCTGTAACTAGCCATTAGGATCCATCCGTAGCTTATGACGATACTACAAATCCCTTGAACTACAACCTTAAGAACTACAATAGATTAAACAAGACCTTTGGGGGTTTCTATCAACACACAGGAGTTGGCCCTCTCTTGTTCGCTTGATCGTCTTAGTTGTTGTGACTCTTTCCCAGACCAGTGTGCGCAGATCCAAGACCAACCTAAGAGACCTGGAGAAGGACAAGGATCAGCTCTCCAGGAGAATTGATAAGCTCAAATTGAGGTAGCACTTCCACCCCCCCGTTCTCCTTTACCTCTTCTTCCTTTAACTGATACCACTTTCTTTCAGACTGATTACAAGTATAAGTCTTACTTTTGGGTACTTGCCAATACCAAATACTGTTACCGAGTACTTAATAATACCACTACAGTTCTAACAATGACATTGAAAACAAATATTAATATATAATTATAACTATAATATTTTAGCTGGTAATAGACAAGCTAGTCTGACATTGTCAGAATTAATCTATTGTCTATTGCCTTCAAATCACTTCATGAAATAAAGTAAACAGGCTGTTGATGTACTTTTTCACAATGTGAAACAGCTTCAGTAATACCATTATTGTGCCGTAATACCATTGTTAATGCTCAAACTTTGTGGCCGTTTCTATGCTAGTAACAGAGTAGCTTGTAGTAAGAAAATGTGTTTAGAAAGTGTTTTCCTATTTTTCTTCATACAAAATAATGTATATTTATTTCAGACACTCTAGTGAAAGATATCTTAATTTCCAGTAGGGGTGTAACGGTACACGTATTCATACCGACATTTAAAAAAAAATATACAGCTATATCTTAAAAAATAATAATAATAATGTTATCATATTTTTCGTATTATGGTTTCCAAATTAATCTTAATTCATATATATTATGTTTTGTGAATGTTTACCCTGCTGTACCAGGAATCTGCGGGAGAGTAATTTGGCATAACACCGTAAAGTGGTATCAGGGGGGATGTATCGGGGTAGTTTTACGAATACGAGTTTTACGAATATGAGTACTGGTATCGGTATCGGTGCATCCCTACCTTTCACACATATTTTCTTATAATCATTCTTCTTGCTTTCAAAGTTTCTTTCATTTAATGTCATGGCATGGGAGGGGAGGGGAATGACTCTGTGACCACTTGGAATTTATCTCTCCAATTTCTCTTTTCTGTCTCCCTGTCACCCACCCCCAGTATCAGCCAGGCTTCGGAGACCCAGGTGCGTGCTGAGCGGATGGAGCGGCTACAGACGGAGCTGGACGCTCTCAGCTTCCAGGACTCCACCTTGGGACAGCAGATAGACCAGTTTCAGCTGGCTGTGGCCCGCGCCAAGGAGGAGCAAACCCGCATGTTGTGAGTATACCTCACAACGTGGTCCTCTGTGGCTCAGTTGGTAGAGCATGGTGTTAACAACGCTTAGGTTGGGGGTAGGGATGTCCCGATCCGATCCACGGCATTAAAGACGACATGAGTATTTGAATGTTGGTGCACCTCAAGAATGAGAATGTGACAGGAGAAGAGTGACTGATCAAACCACAACAACAAACGCTGCTAACAGCTAGCGGCTAACAGTGATACATAGCTACGAAAGTCTAACTGCGTTTTTATAACATCACAACATGCTGAGAGAACATCGACCCGCTAAAAACACATAACTACAATAATGGACCTATCGCTAAGCCACACCCCCTTTGAAAACTCAGACAAACAAACAACGCCTCACTGACAGTGACTGACTGACCGACCGCGACTGAATGACATTCACTGACTTGCAATGGTGGGAGTTGGCACATTTCTGATTTACCACAGCAAGTAATAGACATGTTTTTTAAAGATGACAAGAATATTTAGTCTAGAAGCTTTTCACCATCAGATATTTGCAAGTTGTTTGTCCGAGTTTTCTGCCTGTTTTGACTTTTGCTGTGATATGATTGGACAATTTCTATTTTGGGGCGTGGCTTAACGATAGGTCTATTAGATGAACACACTGTCCTTGCTTTTGCGCTCCACTATATTCGGCAACACCTGGACAATCGAAACACCTACGCCAGAGTCCTGTTTGTGGATTATAGTTCAGCCTTCAATACCAACATTCCTGACCTCCTCCACAATAAACTGGCCCAGCTGAATAGCCACCCCTCCATCTGTCAGTGGATTACTGACTTTCTCACCAACAGAAGACAGTATGTCAGGATGGGCCCTCACCTGTCTCAGCGCCGCACAGTTAACACCGGTGCTCCTCAGGACTGTGTGCTCTCCCCCTTGCTCTACTCCCTGTACACCAACGACTGTACCTCTGGTGACACATCTGTCAAGACCATCAAATATGCAGATGACACCACCACCATGGTTGGCCTCATCACTAATAATGACGAGACTGCCTACCGGAAGGAGGTCGGCCGCCTGGTGTCCTCGTCTGCAGCCAATAACCTGGAACTCAACAACACCAAGACAGTGGAGGTGATTATGGACTTCTGGAAAAAAAACTCTACTCTCCACTGGTCATCAATAACTCCCCTGTCACAATAATGGATGAATTCAAGTTTCTGGGCACTACCATCTCCAACAAACTAAAATGTGATAACAACATCACCCATTTAGTTAAAAAAGGCCAGCAGCGTTTGTTCTCCCTCCGTCAGCTGAAGAGACTTCACATCAGTCGTCACATCCTGGTCCAGTTCTACAGGGCCGTTATAGAGAGCATCCTAACATCTTCCATCACAGTCTGGTATGACTCTGTGTCTGCTCGATCCAAGGCCAAGCTACAAAGAGTCGTACGGACAGCTGAGCGGATCATCAGCTGCCCCCTGCCTCCCATCACAGACCTCCATAGCTCCAGATCAGGCTGACCCCTCACATCCAGCTCACAGCTTGTTTGAATTACTCCCTTCTGGACAGCGGTACAGGGCCATCAGGTCAAAAACATCACGCCACTTGAACAGTTACTTTCTTCCCCAAAGCCATAGCCCTCCTCAATAACTCCTGATCATTGCACCTTGCACTTTACATGTTCTTGCACTAAGTTGTACAGTATATTTGTTCACTCATATTGGTACTGTATATATTGTCTTGAGTATTGTTGTATTGTCGTCTTGCTGTTGTATGTACTGTAGCTTGTTCAGCATGGAGAATACCAAGTCATGTTCCTAGTGCACTGCACATGGCGAATAAAGTTGAATTGAATTGAATTGAATTGAATTGAACACGTCCTAAAACGAAAGTATGTTTACAAGTCATTATCACTTACCGGTAGCCTACGGCAAACGAGAACAGTGAATCCAATTCACAAATGTAGTGATCGTTAAACGTGATCGTATATTATATTGAGTGGCTGCTTTAAAACTTCAAGTTGCCTGTTATGAAAAAAAAACGAAAACCAGATGTTGTTGACACAATAAGTTTCACTTTTTGACCCCTTCGATTCTACGACTGGTTTAGGGTCTCACCAGCGGGTGTCACCAGGCTACACTTTAAAAAAGGGTGCTATAATTGCATGCCATTTGTAAGAGAAGATAAATAGAATAAAAACCTGAAGGCACTAAAACTAGAAATCAGACAGTAATTATTAATTTTTTTACAATGCTGAATGCTGCTAAATTGTTTTAACTTGGTCACTGAGTACTGCAGAGTACTGTTTTTGTTGCTTCAATAAAGGCTGGCAGTCTTTAATAGCCAACTGTTGTTGTGGACTATATAATGGGGAAGTATTTGTTATTATTCAGGAGTAAAAAAATAAATACAAATATCGGATTGATATCGGAATCGCAGATACCTGAAGCCCAGGTATCGGTATCGGTAGTGAAAAAGTGGGATCGGG
The DNA here is from genome assembly GCF_963989245.1 of Nansenia antarctica. NCBI lineage: Eukaryota > Metazoa > Chordata > Actinopteri > Argentiniformes > Microstomatidae > Nansenia > Nansenia antarctica. Next base: position 52,721,170 of record NC_137678.1, on the reverse strand, counting down.
ACATCCCTAGTTGGGGATTTCATTCCCGCTGGGAACATATATACCTAAAAATGTATGCACTCACTGCAATGTAAGTCGCTTTGGACAAAAGCGTCAGCTAAATGGCATAAGAGGAAGAAGAGTATACTAACTTCGTGCCCAGGTTAGTGAGTATACTGAGTATTGAGGGAACAGGCTCCGCAATATATATCGCTGGGGGCTCCAATTTCACAAAGAGACATAACTGGGATTGAATACCGCCAACTAGCGTTTGCCTGATGTGCAGTGCATTTTCATATTGTTTTACTTAACTTTGTGTAATCACCTACCTACAAACATATCAGAGATGGTCAGATGGTGCTGCATGGCTTAATTGGTACCGTTAGAGCATGGCACTAGAAATGCAGGGTTAGGGTTAGGAACTGAGACAGCTGAATGTTTGTCTGTCTCAACCTAGGACGGAGGAGCAGAACCTGAAGCAGTCTGCGGATGCCATCGTCAGGAACCTACCGGGACACCCCATGGTCCATCGCTCGGACCGGCTGCGGCGCTTCGGGGAGAAAATGCCCGCCTTACTGGCTGCCATAAATGATGCCCACAGGAGGGGCCAGTTCAGGAAGAAGCCACTGGGACCGCTGGGTAAAGCCCAATTTATACTTCTGCATCGAATTTACGCGCGGCTACGCCGTAGCCTATGCAAGGGCTCTCCCAATTTATAGTTCGGCATAATAGCGGCATAATAGCGATTTTTTTTTTATGCTTGTTGTAAAGAAAATGTCTATAATGCATTGAAATTACATTAAACTAAGATATAAGATGGTTATCATAATTTTTCAAATCTTTATTAAAAAGTAATTACAGAAAAAGTAAATGACATTTCTTAAGGCTTCCGCATTTAGGCCTCCGAGAGAGTCGGAATCATGTGCTACCAAGCGGACCAATCACAGTTCTTACGGTCTGCGTAGGTGTGCCGCGTAATTACATTTTTGGAGAGGTGCGCGTGAGCCTACGCAGGCTACGGCGTAGATTTTATGCAGAAATATAAATTGGGCTTAAGAGTGTGTGTGTGTGTGTGTGTGGCTGTGTGTGTGTGTGTGGCTCTGTGGGTTTGGCTGACTGTGTGTGTGTGTGGCTCTGTGTGTGTGTTTGGCTGTGTGTGTCTCTGTGTTCTTCTCTCTGTGTGTCTCTGTGTTCTTCTCTCTGTGTGTCTCTGACTCTGGCTCTTTCTGTCCCCATCTCACATCACCAGTCTTTTTTACCATTTGGCATTCTCCCCAAAGAATGTAAGACTGGCGCTGCACCACGCTGTGAACTTGGTGGCACCACTATGTCGTTGTAAAATACAAAAGTGAAAGCGTTATGATGTTCCTCAATGAATTCAGTGTTTTTAGCTGTAGTTTTTGACTTGAATTAAACGCAAGTCGGGTTCTGATAAAGAAATCCAGCGCCACCTTGTTCATACATTATGTGACAGCAGCTGGTGAAACCGGGAAGAAGTCGGCAACCAATCAAATTGTTCAGACTTTTTTATTCTGAAAAATTTAAATAAATGTCAATGTTGTTGAAAATCAATGACACACTCGCTAGTCAAATCAAAACATTGCAATGCAATGGATTCGGTGAGTAATCCCCACTACTACCTAGTTAACTATAACACTACTTTACATTGTTAGCAGGCTCACAAAACAAGCTGTGTTAGTTGACTAGTGAGTGTGTAATTGATTTTCAACAAAGTTGACATTTATTTAACTTTTTCTGAATAAAAGTCAGAACATTTTGATTGGTTCCTGACTTGTTCCCGGTTTCACCAGCTGCTGTCACATATGTCCTGGGAAGAACCCTGCCGTTCCTCTGTGTCTTACGCTAGATCTACAAATAGTTCTCTCTCTCTGTCTCATTCACATGGTCCACATGGCATCTTGGATGAAGAACAAGTTCTCTCTTCCTCTCCTGTCCTTCCTTCCCTCCCTCCAGGTTACCTTTTCCGTCTGAAGGACCCAGAGCTGGCCCTGGCAGTGGAGGCGTGTCTGAAGGCCCTGATGTTGGCTTTCACCTGTGACAACCATAAGGACGAGAGGGTGCTGCAGGGCCTGATGAGCAGATACTACCCCGCAGACACGAGGCCTAACATCATCACCAGCCAGTTCTTCCCCAACCAACACGACACCAGCAGGAGGTTGTTTTACCTGTTTGTGGCAACTTTTATTTGTGTAACGCACATTTCATACACCGATGCAATACAATGGGCTTAACAGAAAGAAAGAAAGTTTATATATACATGTATATTAATTACTCATGTAACCGTGTGTGTGTGTGTGTGTGTGTGTGTGTGTGTGTGTCTGTTATCTCTCCATGCATCCATCCGTCCAGGGAAGTCTACCACCCAGACTACCCTTCAGTACTGCAGGCCCTGGAGATAGAGGACCCAGTAGTGGCCAACTGCCTCATCGACCAGAGGAGCATAGAGACCGTCCTGCTGATCAAGGTAAGAGCGTGGCACCACAGGCTTGGCAGCCACAGTTAAAGGGTTAGGTTACTATTATAATTCTGTGCAAACCAGCTATTATGTGTTATTAGTGTACATTTGTCAGGTTTTATCCTATGTTTTAATATGTTACTGTTGTTTTATCTCGACTGAGTACTAGTTTTTATTTGATTAAAGTATTTTTTTTATTGTTGTCAGTCGCTTTGGACAAAGGTGTCTGCTAAATTCCCTAAATGTAAAAAACTAAACAAAAAATAAACTAAATGTTGGAAATCTGTTCCAAGTCACCCATGGGCCAGTAGTGACTGCAACTATGACTAGGGTCTCTTTATTTTGCTACAGGAACCGCAGGCTAAAGTTAGCTCACACCAACGCACAGGTGTGAAATGTGTCCCCCTACTTTAGCGAAGTGACAATTGCATTCTAAAATCAATGCATCTTAAAACCATATCCTCTGTGATGTTACTGACGTTGGCTTTTAGGAAGATAAGAAAAACCTTATTGTGTGTGTGTGTGTGCGTGTGTGCGTGTATAGCACAATAGCGCAGAGGCTCGCAAGGTGATGCAGGGACAGCCTCCTAGGAACTGCAGTCATGCCTTCTCGAAGGACGGAGATCAGATTCTCGGAGATCAGACGGAGAACAACCCCTTCTATCCCTCTGATCAGAAGAGGGCCTCCTACCTCAGCAGTGACGTCGAGGAAGAAATCAGGTGTGTGTGTGTGTGTGTGTGTGTACGTGTACATTCATGACTGCATGTAACTCATACCATATTCGCAGATCTATTAGTTTTGAAGAGATCCCTCATACTTGTTCTCTCTGAGCCCCCATTTTTAATCTCTGCTTTACGTTTTCTCTCTCTCTCTATCCTCTTGACTCCCCCTTTTACCCACCCCATTTCTTCTTCTATCCCCCCCCCTTCCCTTACTCCGTCCCTCCCAAGTGCCAGGCACCTGTGGGGGGAAATAGCGAACGATTTCGCGACCCACATATATCGCTTAAAGCAGCAGATGAAGCGGGTGGATGAGGACGTCAGGCAGAACCAGGGACTCCTAAAGAGGGCCTATGATGACAGGAAGAAAGCTAAGGTACACCCACCTAATATATAACACTATCTGCCATTTAGCTGATGCTTTTATCCAAAGAGACTTACATTACAGTGAGTGCATACATTTTTCAGTATATAGTATGGTCTGGACTGGTTACTATAGCAACTTAATTCTTCCTTCTTCTAGCGTTATGGCTGCCAATGGCCCCTGGTCCGGGCATAGATAACTTTTTCTTGCGATGACTGCTGGATAGATGATTCACTTTCTTGGACAAATTTATTTTTTGTAAGTCGCTTTGGATAAATCCATCTGCTAAATGCCAAAAATGTAAATGTAACATAAATTCTTTGTAACATCAAATAAAACATGTCCTCTCCAAATGATGTCGACCTCAGTTCTCCTTATGTCATCTTATCGCAAGACCTGAAACCTGTTGCTGCGGAAGAATTCTACAACCATTTAACATCTGTCTTCCTTTTCCTGCAGTTAACGAGTCCCTGAACTCATTGAAGGATACATAGTCACTTGATTAGCACTTCTGCTCCTCCAGATAGGGAGCACTGTACTACTAACAGATTTTACACCATCTCATGATCCCATCTCCTTCTCCTCCTCTCTTTTCCTTCTCTCTTTTCCTTCTCCTCTAGGATAAGTGGTTCCTCGTGGAGATGGAGATGAGTGATTTGCGTGACTTGCAGAACGTGGAGGAGCCGCAGTCGGAGGACCTCAACCCACTGGTGGGTCGTAATGAACATCAGTGTCTGTTCTTATGACGTGTCTCAGATTGGATGGAACTCATGGACTTTCTCCACATCTCTTCTGTATTACACACACACACACACACACACACACACACACACTCCCCTATAGGAGGAAGAGCTGCAGGAGATCATTGTGAAGATCTCTGTGTCGCGTGCTGAGAAGGATGCCGCTTGCGTCCAGATGGCCCAGCTGAAGGCCTCCAGCGAGGAGGCGGAGCAGAGGTACAGACAGCACAAAGACACCATCACCGCTGTGATGGAGGAGGCCGAACCCATCAAGGTCAGTTTAACCAACGCCTCTGAGCATTCTGGGAAAATTAGTTCTCTAGAATGGCAGTAGAACAGGTGCTAGATCTGCTAACTCTGGACATTTCAGGCTGCATTCAGTGTGAAAGATGGTTTATAGCTTAGATTGCCTTTAATTGTGATGGATTAAGGTGTGTAAAGTCTACAACTAGTTGAAGTGATACAGGATGTTTATATGATGTCAGCCTCTGGTTCTAAAATCTGCCAAAAACTGGCCCCGACATGTGCACCACACAGATACTAAACAGTCATAATATTGATATACTGTATGTTTTTTTGTTTTTTTCTGCTGGAATTGTAAAAAGGAAGGATGCAAGTTTTTAAAAGCATTAAACGAGAGATAAAAAAAACAACAACAAAACAGATGTAATCGAGAAGATCCAGCTTCAAACAGGTTTTTTAAAACGGCTCAGGAGGACTTTTACTAGATATGGTTTATAGTGATGTGTTGTAGACGGAAGGTGTTCATTCTAGTTAGATTACTATGAAAACACCTAAACCCTGAAAACATTGTTTCGCCACGTTATCTATTGTGATATCTATATATCCACAAAAATATTGGATTTCAGTGATATCCTTCATGTCTCTTCCTTCATATTATGCTGCAACCAAATTGCCCAGCCATTCGACTATACTGTATGAAGGAGTTCTCAATCCTAATCTGAATGGCTTGTCCATCCCTCTGCGTTGTCAGGGGGAGCTGGCTAGGACAGACCAGGAGGTGGAGAAGAGCAAGCACCATAGGAAGCACCACGAGGAGAGACGCAAGGCCCACATCAACAGCATCCAGGCCCTCTGGACCAGCATTCAGGCCAAGGAGCAGGAGCTCTTGGTAGGACCAATTATTTTACCTGTCAACATCACTTGTATAATACCGTCATAACTAGGGGTGGGAATCGCAAGGTAACTCACGTATCGATAACCGTACAATATATTGCCCCCCGTATCGATAGTATCGCGGTACATTGATTTTGCGATAATCGATACATTGTAAGACAATTCATCAACGATACATCACAATATCTGTGTTAACTGGTATTTCACAACATGGTTTCAGTGTTAGCAGCATTCGGCAGAAACCTTCATTTTCCACAACACTGTACAGGCGAAGGTTTTTTGCAAATAAACCCAGCGATAGACTTGGCAGTAGTCTGAGCCCTCGGGGAGTTAAAGGGAAGCGTTGTTTTGAAATATAATCGTTCCAGACTTTAGATGTCGTATTAGTTTTTCCCCGCTTTGCGCCATTTCAGCCATTCATCTTCTTAATTTTGATAACATCACAACATGCTGATAGAACATCGACATGCTAGAAACACATAACTACACATAATTAGATGATCACACAGCCCCAAACACTAACACATCCCAAAACGGAAGTATTTACAAAAGTCTCCCTTACCAGTAGCCTATGGCAAACGAGAATAGTGAATCCAATCCACACATTTGATCGTTAAACTGTTGTTTATTATATCGAGTGGGTACTTTAAAACCTTCGTGTTATGAAAAAAAAACTAGTCTGCGAATGGTTTATACCTAGGCTGCACTCGTAAATTCGCTCTGGAAATCTGATCAGCAGTCATGGAATTCCTCTTGTCCAATCAAATTACTTTTGATACAGTAGACATACCCCATTTGTATGTCTACTGTATGTCTCTGTTCATCTCTGCCTCCAAACATTGAGTGTGCATGTGTGTGCTCCAGACCGCCGTAGAAATAGCTTCTGAGATCTGCCCTGAGCGGTTGGAGGTGCGACGCTCGGCCAGGAATCTGGACAGCGAGATCAGCCGCCTGAAGGTGAAGATCAGCACCCAGCAGGGAGACCGCGAGACGGTCATCAGGTAAACTACTGTTGACCCACCTGGGTAAACACCACCACTAGTGTGCCCTTGAGCAAGGCACTTAGCCCTCAGTTACTCCAGGGAGACTGTCCCTGTAACCTCCAATTTGTAAGTCACTTTGGAGAAACTGTCCACACAATGATGACGTCTCTCCTCCCTCCTCAGGCAATTCCATGAGGCCCATCAGAGCTACAAGACCTTGGCCCGGGAGGTAAAGAGCCTCAACCGCTTCACCCAGATGCTGGGCACTATCATAAACGAGAGGCTAACCGACTACACCACACTGAGGACGTAGGTGGATCCCACAGACCGCATCTCTCTCTTCTTGTCCTATTAGATAACAGGATAGGATAGGGGAATGTCACACCGTGTTTCTATCAGACACAGGTATCAAGTCTGTTATGCCCTTTTCACACTGCTGAGTAGGGTTGGGTATTGTTTGGGTTTTATCCGATACTGGTTCCAAACCGATACTTTATAAACGGTACCGGTACCGAAACGCTACTTAAATCGGTACTTTTGATTTTAAAAATGTATATATATATAGCTCAGTGTTTCCTCCAGGATTTTTCACATTAGTGGCGGGGTGGTCACTTATCCGCGTGCACACGCATGAAACGCGCACGCGCGTCAAGACGTAATTTCACCAAAAACTAGAGGGTGGCAAAAATAAAATAAAAAATAAATTGCGGTTAAGCCATTAATGCGGCGATGTTTTATATAGCAGGTGATCAAATACCAAGATATCCTGAGGCTACAGCTGCAGCAGAACGCGCATACAGCACTGAACATAGGTTACCGTATAATATACATGTGACTGACAGATATGCACACACACACAGTGAAAGATAATCAGCTCATCAAATATGAAGTACACAAGAGTACACACAGAACCGGGAACACGCATACAGCACTGAACAACATCCGTAGAATATAAACTGTCACATACATACACACACACACACACACACACACACACACACACACTGAAAAGACATCAGCTCATCAATACGAAGTAGGCCTACAAGAGAGTACACGCACAAAACCGGCTAACGTTACTCACTAACTGTTCAAAGTAAAATCACAGTGTGACAGTCAGATGGAGCATTTGGTATATTTGGTACATAACAAGGTATGCAAGGTAATGCATATTATCAGCTGAGAAAACCAACTTTTACCTTTGATGACACCGACATGAGCCTTGTTTTCCCGTACCTCCGCCGTTCTGTTCGTGAGGATTTTAGAGGCAATAGATTATTTTTGCCCCACGCATATTGCCCTGTAATTAGACCATGTGACCACAGCTCCCTTGTGTCTCTTATTGTCCAAATGTTCCCTGAATTTTAGCTGCTTGTTTTTCCAGCATGTAAATCCGTTGTCAATAAAAATTCGACTGACCTTCTTTTCCCCTGCCAATACTGTGTCGTTGCTAAAGTGATGGAGAGAGGGACAGGGAGAGGGATTTCCTGAAATCCAAATTTCCCGCTAAATTCGGACCAATCACAAAACAGTTTTGCAAGCGCGTTGCCTTGCACGTGTTGAGAGCGGTTCAGTCTCGACTTCAGTGCGAACACAAACCAAAGAGGAGGTGCAACATTGTAACATATTGTAACTTACTACTCCCTAAATCGGAACGAAATATAGGTCTCAAAGCGGGCCTAAATCTAGCTTCAATCTGCTTTTTTACTGTTCTCCGGTCATAATACCTCGCTGCCTTTCTCGTTGCGCAGCCTGAGGAGAAAACGTTGACTTAGTGGACTGAATCAATTAGTGGCGGAGAAAACTTATTTGTGGCGGCCCATAGAGGAAACACTGTAGCTATATAATAACACGGTCGACAACATTAAACAGCTTTTTACTTTTTTATTGCTGAGGCACAACTCTTTGTCACTCAACTGCTCAGCTCCTCACCACTACACGCACTGAGTGGAACTTTAACGGGCGGTTGACTGTTGCATGTAACGTCCGTTTCGGACACCAGGGGGCGAGAGAGAGGAACCGAAACGAGGAACCAAAATCTCTGTTGCAATTCGGTTCGGTAGGTACCGAATGTAAAGTAAGCGGTACCATACCGTTACCGGTTTTCGGTACCCAACCCTACTGCTGAACCCAAGCTAGGTTAAACTGAGCAGAGCCAAGCGGTTCAGGTCGTCACAAAAGTGTAAAAAGCGCATAACAGTCTCGTAGAGGTCACTGGGTGGTGCTGCAGGCAAGCATAAGGTCCTGTATCAAATTTGAATTTGATATTGAATTCAATTGTCGCTCGCCTCTCTCCAGGTCACTGTCATGTCGCTGTAAGTTATACTTTGACGACGTGCTATCACAGAGAGGCTACACAGGAAGGATGGTGTTCGACCACAAGAAGGAAACCATGATCATCTCGGTAAGGACAAGCCACAGCTCCTTCATGTATTTGCCAGCCTACAGTTTATGAACTATATATATAGATAGATGGATAGATCTCTCTCCCTCTCTATACATAGATCACTAAATAAACTTCTTCTCTTCACTCTCCCACTCCCTCCCTCCCTTTCTCTCTCTCTCAGGTCCAGCCAGGTCAAGGTGACAAGGCGGCCTTGAGTGACATGCGGTCCCTGTCCGGAGGAGAACGCTCCTTCTACACTGTCTGTTTCCTCCTCTCCCTTTGGGCCATCGCCGAAGCCCCCTTCCGCTGCCTTGATGATTTTGACATCTACATCTACGGGGTATCTATGGTGACATTTTACATTCATGAAATTAACTGGCTTTTAAGTCTTGACCCATTTATCTTGTGTTAGCGTATATTTGTGAGAAGAGTATGTGACTACATTTGAAATGGGACTAACTGACTGTAACTGTAATTAACTGTACATAGCTCATAACTGTGTATACCTCTAAACTGCCATACTGTACCTATCACTGTTCTTTATTTATGTAAACCAGCTCCTTACCTTCTTGTGATTTTTTCTTTTTCTAAAAAGTGTTTTTCTTTTTTTTCCCTTTCCTAACACCAGGGGAGCCACCCCTCCTAAATTTCGTTGTTTGGTACCTGTACTGTAGCAATGACATAAAGTCCATTCATTCCATTCATTCATTCATTCATTCATTCATTCATTCATTCATATCACTATTTGCACTTCTGGTTAGATACTAAACTGCATTTCTTTGTCTGGTACTTGTAATCAATGACAATAAAGTTGAATCTGATCTAATGTAACTGATCTAAAGTGTCTTTGGCACTTTTTAGGACATGGTGACCCGGAGGATATCCATGGACATGATACTGAAGACTGCCAAAAGCCAGCCCTTCCACCAGTTCATATTCTTCACCTCGCAAACCATGAGGTACTGTCACGTCCCATTACCGTAGTTTCCGGACTATAAGTCGCTCCGGAGTATAAGTCGCACCAGTAAAAAAATACGCCACGAAGAAAAAAAACACATATAAGTCGCACTGGACTATAAGTCGCATTTATTTAGAAATTTATTTCACAAAATCCAAGACCAAGAACAGACATTTAATCTGGAAAAGCAAGTTATTCAACTACACAATAGCACACAGAACAACAGGCTGAATAGGTGTCCGGTATGTTAACGTGACACATTAACAGTTATTCAGCTACACAATAGCATAAAGAACATACCTGGGAGGCTGAATAGGCTAAATTAACATAACAAGCCAGCTAGTCCAACAAGCAAGTTACCAGTAAACAAGTTCACCAAGCTTCCGTTAATGTTTCAGTTAATTTCTTCAGTGGTACAGGAGCAGCATATAGTTGTCACAAGCCCAGAGCGCCCTCTCGCGGCTGTAGACGGTAATGTAAAACTATGAAAAAAAGTGTGACTTATAGTCCGGAAAATACGGTACATTTGTTTGTTTGTTTTTCTTCTGTCATCACATCTCTTGACAATTTTGGGTTTTGAATTGCCTCAAAGAAGTTAAAGAATGTAAACAATTATATATTTTAACATCAAGAATATCCATATCTGGGGTGTAGCTAGGCTAATTTAGCATGAGGGCATTGTTTAGCTAGGCTAATTTAGCATGAGAGCACAATGTAGCTAGGCTAATTTAGCATAAGGGTATTGTTTAGCTAGGCTAATTTAGCATGAGAGCACAATTTTGCTAGGCTAATTTAGCATGAGAGCACAATGTAGATAGGCTTATTTAGCATAAGGGCATTGTTTAGCTAGGCTAATTTAGCATAAGAGCATTATGTAACTAGACTAATTTAGCATGAGAGCACAATGTAGCTAGGCTCATTTAGCAAAATGTGGTTAAATGGCTGGTTTGTCTTCCCCTAGTTCACCGGGAGTTGATCCGATGATCCGAATCCTCCGCCTGAAAGACCCTGACCGTGGTTAGGCTACCACTATATTACAGCAGGGGTAGGCAACCTTTTTGATATGAAGTGCCATTTTAAAATGTTCTTGTTAGTCAGTGTGCCAACCACAATATCAACATTAATTATGACTCGACATCAAACCAAACAGACCAACTGATCTGCAATTTTATTCCACAACATGAACAACAATTTTCAGCAAAGAGCTATGTATGCAAAGCCATGTATGCTAAATAAACAGGCCTAACAGTCAACTAACTGAAACTTGAACAAAATGACCAACATAACATCTAAGACAACTAAACGTTGTGATGCGTAGCACAACTTTAAGCAAATTGGAGCGCTCAATTTTTGTTGTAATGCTAACTGTGCTCCCATGGTTATCATTTTAATAAGTAGGCCTAACTGGATGGTGATTATACAAGGGTCTTACTTGTATGAATTATAATTCATATTTATATAATTATTTGGTTGTTACTTACATTTTATTCTTTTATTCCAACCACAACAAACTTTTTTTTGGGGTTGCAAAGAGCTATGTATGCAAAGCCATGTAAACAGTCCTAACAATCAATGTGATCCCTGGCCCTGTTTTCCTTTGCTCAACTCCATTATCTGGGGGTGGTAACATGGCATGTCATTCACATCTACGCTCTCATCAAGTGCGAGGCTAAACACCGTCGCATCTTTCAAACCAGCGGTCTGCTGCGCTTTCACGTTTTCTGCTATTTCTCCTATTCTTCGTTCCACACTTCTGGCTGACACTGGGATGTCTTTTATTCTTGATTTTATTGTGTCTTTGTTTGATAAGCCTTCAAACAAAACATCTGAGCTACAGAGGAAAGCCTCCTTAATATATTCTCCATCAGTGAATGGCTTTCCACGTTTCGCAATGCAATGAGCAATGCGAAAGCTTGCTTCAGTTGCGTGATTTTTAGCAGTGGCAAATGCTTTAAAGGTGCTGGCCTGCTTCCCATATATTGACACAGCACGTCTTATTGATTCGGCCTTGTCTGTTTCATCCTTGAACGACTTCTGATGTTTGGTCTCATAATGCCGTTTAACGCTTGAAGTTCGGCAAACAACATTTTCGTGACATAGGACACATACAGCACGGTCTTTCTGGGACACAAAACCCCACTCTTATTATATATTATTATTATATTGTTATGTGTGCTTAACAGTAACACTTGTATTGTATCGAATTCAGAATTTTACTTTGAAAATAGGCGCCAGAATACGGCTCTCGTGGAGTGGAAGAGAGACTAGGGCTGCATTCGTAAATTCGCCCTGAGAGCGCCGGAGCGTCCCCGAGACTGCCTCTAGTCCAATCAAATTACTTGGTCCCATTATGACGTTGAACCCAGTGTGCGCGAATTTACGAACGCGGCCAACATAAAATAAAAACATTCTCCCATTCTCGCACTTATTGCTTGCGTGCCACTGTTTAAGCTGTCGCGTGCCACTGCTGGCACGCGTGCCATAGGTTGCCGACCCCTGGTCTAGATTGTCCAGGGCCTAGAACCTAGGTCTTTGCTGTGTTCAGGGCCTGAATGGCCCTGGGGTAGAAGCTGAGCTTCAGTCTATTTGTCCTTGCGGACATGGTCCTGAACCGCCTGCCCGAGGGCAGCCGAACAAAGTGTTCGTTCCCAGGGTGGGATGGGTCTCTGGAGATCTTGGAGGCCTTCCTGAGGCAGCGTGTGTTGTACAGCTCTTCCAGAGAGGGGAGGGGGGCGCCGGTGATCTTCTGGGCCGATCTCACGACTTCTCTGTAGCGCTTTCCTCTCTGCGGCTGTGCAGCTGGAGAACCACACGCAGATGCAGTAGGTGAGGATGCTCTCCACTGTGCAGCGGTAGAAGGTCACAAGCATGATTTCCTGGGTCTTTGACTGGTTCAGTAGCAGGTTGTTAACCTTGCACAGCTTGCCCAGCTGCTCCACCTCATCCCTGTACGCCGCCTCGTCCCCCCCCGAGATGCAGCCCACCACGGTGGTGTCGTCTGCAAACTTTACGATGGAGTTGCTGGGGTGGACGGGGGTGAAGTCGTAGGTGTAGAGGTTGTAGAGGATGGGGCTTAGCACGCAGCCCTGGGGGGACCCAGTGCTGAGTCTGAGGGCTGTGGAGGTGTGGGAGCCCACCCGCACCCTCTGGGGGCGGTCAGACAGGAAGTCCTTGATCCATGCACAGATAGAGTGTGATAGTCCCAGGTCTAGTAGTTTGGTCACTAGCCTGTCTGGAAGGATGGTGTTGAAGGCAGAGCTGAAGTCCACAAAGAGCAGTCTCGCGTAGCTGTTCCCCCTCTCCAGGTGGGATAGAGTGGAGTGGAGAGTCGTCGCGATGGCGTCCTCTGTGGACCTGTGGGCTCTGTAGGCGAACTGGTATGGATCCAGGTTGGGCGGGAGGCGTGTGACTATGTGGGCCCGGACCAGTTTCTCGAAGCACTTCATGATGATTGGAGTGAGTGCCACCGGGCGGTAGTCGTTTAGGCAGCTCACCGTGCTTTTCTTCGGGACTGGGATGATAGTTGAGGTTTTCAGGCAGGGTGGGATGGTGGCCTGGGACAGGGACTGGTTGAAGATGTTGGTGAAAACCCCGGCCAGCTGGTCGGCGCAGTCCCTCAGCACCCGTCCCAGGACGCCATCCGGCCCTGAGGCTATTCTGGGGTCCACCGCCTTCAGCACGCGTCTCACTTCATGCTCTTTGAGGGTGAGGCTGCTGAGAGCTGGAGAGAGTGGTGTTTGTGTTGTGGTTACCTCCGTTCGCCCCTCGTCGAACCGGGCGTAGAAGGAGTTCAGCTTTTCCGCCAGCAGGGGGTCGTCCTCCGCGGCTGTGAGCCTGTTGGCTCTGAAGTTTGTCATGTGCTGAACCCCCTGCCACACCCGCCTGGAGTCGTTGCTCAGGAAGCATTCCTCAATCTTCTCTCTGTGGTCTGCCTTGGCCTCCCGGATGCCACGGTTTAGGTTAGCCCTGGTGGTGCTGTACAGCAGTGTGTCCTTCGCTGAGTAGGCGTTGTCCCTCTCCTTGAGCAGTTTTCGGACCTTCTCAGTCATCCATGGCTTCGTGTTGGGGTAGACCCGGACACGTTTGTCCACGGTGGCTGAGTTGGTGCAGTTCACTATTAGGGCTTTCACACCGGCAGTTCCGAACGCCGGTTCGCGTTCACGTACCGAAACCTCCGAACGTTGGCGCTGTCTGGCGAACGAGCCCGCGTTCATACCAGTTCATACCAGTGTATCGTTGACATGCACACCTACAGGCTTTTGCATCTCTTTAAAAAGAGAGGAGGTGTGATCGGCAAAAAAGTGATGGCAATCCAGGAAGCCATGGACAAAGTATGTACATTTATTCCAGAAAAATATTTGATAGAATAATGTACCCCAATTCTTTGTACTCTAATATGTGTTGCATGATGGTGATTAAAATCAAATGTAATTGTGCTCTTAGAACATAGTTAGTCTTCTTAGAACACAGCTGAGCCACCTAAAGGGGATGGTCCAGTGAGCTGATAGATGGATGGTGTTGATCTGTGTTTGATTGGTTTTCCTTGCTTCTGTTCCTTCAGGAGAGGACGCTCTTCTGGAATACCTCAAGACCAAAGCAGTGACCATCGAGTACTGAGCCTCACTGCTGCTAATGAACTGTTACCCACAACCACCAGCCCCCAACCCTAACCTGCAGTGATACGGCTTTGCTTACGACAGGTGTCGTGTGTGTCTGTCTGTCTGTGTGTGTGTTTGTGTGTGTGTGTGTGTCTGCCCCCCCCCCTTGTCTACAGTTCTCAGCCTTCTGCTTGGGAGCGTCATGGACACAGGAAGTCTGGTTTTCTCCCAAGTTACAAAATGGAGAAACACATTTCTGATCAACCAGACGGACGTCAGCGTTCTCCTCCTAGCCCACCTCCCCCCCCCTTTCTGCCGCCATGTGATGCAATAACGAGACAGTAACAGAGACACAACCCCACAGGAAGTGGCCTTCAGGAGGAAGAATCCCTGTACAGAATGTCTGATGTTGGAATTGTGGTTATGATTCCGTTGTTGTTTGTTTTGGTTATTTGTTTGTTTGTTTTCCGTTCTCCCCGCTGTGCTGAGGCAGTCCTGCTGTAGCATGGCGAGAGGAAGGCAGTGGGGGCGGCGGGGGGGTCTGCTGTTAGCCACTCCTGGTACCGGCCCTCTCCTCTCCTCTTCTCCCCCCCCCTCCTGACCGGGGCGACTCTCCCAGTGTAGTTCAGGCCTCTAAAGAACTACAACTCCCAGAGGCACCATCTGGTGAGGACTAGGGATGTAACGATACACTCAACTCATGATTTGATTCAATACGATTCACGATACCGGGTTCATGATACGATTTTAGGTAGGTTGTAACTGCAGAACACAAACTACGCAATGAATGCATATTTCCTTTTCTTTATAAAAACGAAAGCAAAGTCAAAAGTAGATTAGGGCTCTGCTGTCCCTATTAACCCTATTATGAATTATTAATAAACATTCCACCTGGATTTATTTGAGTTTCTATGGCTATGAAAGATTCAGAAAATGTCTTAGGAGTAAGTGCTTTTGCCGTGGCAGTTATTTAACATTACTGTATGTTATGAGTGTGTAATAACAGTTTTAAGGGAAGAAAAAAACAGACTTGGATTTTACAGGTTTTTGGTAAAGTGGAAAGTGTGATTACACTTAAACAAAATATTTAGCATGTTCATGTTCAATTGA
>NC_137678.1:52690722-52700722 GCF_963989245.1 Nansenia antarctica | reverse complement strand
AACTCTGACCAAGCAGTAAAATAAACATTTAGAATTATCTTTATCTGTTGTTAGGTAAGATTATGGTATATACCAGTTAAATGATTAGTTAGACAGGTCCTGGTCTGGTTAAATGATTAGTTCTCTGACTAATCATTTAACCAGACCAGACCAGGACCTGTCTAACTAATCATTTAACCTGACCGGGACCTGTCTAACTAATCATTTAACCTGACCGGGACCTGTCTAACTAATCATTTAACCTGACCAGGACCTGTCTAACTAATCATTTAACCTGACCAGGACCTGTCTAACTAATCATTTAACCTGACCGGGACCTGTCTAACTAATCATTTAACCTGACCAGGACCTGTCTAACTAATCATTTAACCTGACCAGACCAGGACCTGTCTAACTAATCATTTAACCTGACCAGACCAGGACCTGTCTAACTAATCATTTAACCTGACCGGGACCTGTCTAACTAATAATTTAACCTGACCAGGACCTGTCTAACTAATCATTTAACCTGACCAGGACCTGTCTAACTAATCATTTAACCTGACCAGGACCTGTCTAAAAACAATGCTTGGGGTTACACAAAGAAGGTTCCATAAACATTGAATCAAATAATTAATATCTCATTATCCTCATAATAGTTCTGACTAGATTGTGTGATTTAGCTGTCTACCCTTTTGTTAAGAAATAATGAGATAATAATAATAATAATTATTATTATTATAAATGCTGTGCTCAAATTGTAGTGTCTAGTTAGTCTACTATGTACACTGCATTAAATAGGTTCAAATAGATTTAAAAAGGTTTGGTCTGTGAGTGGCACTTCCAATCAGTAGAGGGCGCTACACACAGAAACAACATGTTCAGTCCCTCTTCTCTCCTCTTGACTTGGTTTATTCTCTCGTTGTCAGCATTTCCGACCTCTGAACCCGGATGTGGAGCGAACAGCAGCAGTAAACACATGTTGTAGGAAAAACACTCAGAACTGCGACGATGGAAATGAACAACACGAAGACAACAAACTCACAAGACCTCCTGTCGTGTGGCAGAGGCGGAGGTCTGTCCTGTCTGCTTGCTCTTCTCCAGGGGGGGAGGAGTGTGTGTATGGAGGTGTATGTATGGAGGTGGAGGAGTGTATGTATGGAGGTGTGTGTATGGAGGTGGAGGAGTGAATGTATGGAGGTGTGTGTATGGAGGTGTATGTATGGAGGTGGAGGAGTGAATGTATGGAGGTGTGTGTATGGAGGTGTGTGTATGGAGGTGTATGTATGGAGGTGTATGTATGGAGGTGGAGGAGTGAATGTATGGAGGTGTGTGTATGAGGGGCGGCTGTGGCTCGGGAGGTAGTGCCGGCCTCTAATGATCGCAAGGGCAGATCGGCGGTTCGATGTTCCATTTACGTTGGTTAGCCTCCTCTGTCTACATGCATCATATAACTGGTTGTTTGTGGTTGATATGAGGGGTATGTAACCATGGTGACGTGTTGTCCTGACAGGTTGATATGAGGGATGTGTAACCATGGTGATGTTGTGTAACCATGGTGATGTTGTCTGACAGGTCTCCATGACAAGCTGCTGTTGAAGCCCAAGACTCTGCAGACAGAGAGGCTCCCCAGGAGCAGCGGTGAGTTAAGCCCAGTTTATGCTTCTGCGTAAAATTGACGGCGTAGGCTACGGCGTAGATTTACGCGCACCTCTCCAAAAATGTAACTACGCGGCAATGCTTACGCAACCGTAAGCTCTGTGATTGGTCCGCTTGGTAGCACATGATTCCGACAAGATTCCGACTCTCTCGTCGGCCAAAATGCGGAAGCCATGACAGAAATGTCATTTACTTTATCTGTAATTACTTATTAATAAAGATTTGAAAAATTATGATAACCATCGTATTATCTTAGTTTAATGTCATTTCAATGCATCATAGAACTTTTATTTACAACAAGCATAACAACAAAAAAAACGCTATTATGCCGCTTTGAGCTCCCTTGGAACTCAAACGCCCTATGGAAGCGTCAGGCACAGCCTTCCTATAAGGAGCGCGATTCACATTTACGAGATGTACAATCCTGTTTATTTAGAAATAAATGATTAGTTACAGGGAGCCCCATGGCTGTTCGTTGGGTTTAAATTATATTTATGATAGACATATTTAATGTTAAGTTATCTATAAGAACTGTGATTGGTCCGCTTGGTAGCGTCACATTCCGACTCTCTCGTAAATGCGGAAGTCATGACAGAAATGTCATTTACTTTTTCTGTAATTACTTATTAATAAAGATTTCAAAATGTATGATAACCATCTTATTATCTTAGTTTACTGTCATTTCAATGCATTATAGACATTTTCTTTACAACAAGCATACCAAAAATAAGTTTTTGAATCGCTATTATGCCGCTATGAGTACACTGACCGACGCGGTCCGTGGACCAACGTAGAACTATAAACTTGGAGAGCCCTCGCGTAGGCTACGGCGTAGCCGCGCGTAAATTCGACGCAGGAGTATAAATCAGGCGTACACAGACGTGTGTGTGTGTGTGTGTGTCTGTGTCTGTGTGTGTGTGTGTGTGTGTGTGTGTGTGTGTGTCTGTCTCTGGGTGTCTCTGTTTGTCTGTGTGTGTGCATGTTCATACGTTTGTTGTTAGAGGCCTTCAAATGGCTGGTCTATGTAAGAGAAGGGCCAAACAGTTAGCAGAGTACTGCTCAGTATCTGCTATTATTGGTAGATGCTAAATATGGAGAAGGCGGTGCTTCTTGTACCCATGAGTAGGGTTGGGTATCGTTTGGGTTTTATCCGGTACCGGTACCTAACCGATACTTTAAAAACGGTACCGGTACCGAAACGGTACTTAATTCGGTACTTTTGATTTTTTAAAATGACATATATATATAATAATATATATATAATAATATATATATATATAATAATAACACGGTCGACAACATTAAACAGCTTTTCACTTTTTTATTGCTGAGGCACAATATATATTAGTTAAATATACACTCAAATTAAAATAAATGAAAATAAAACTCCTGCTGACTGAGGCACAATATACATATATATAATATTACAGTTAAATATACACTCAAATAAAAAATAAATAAAAATAAAACTCCCACCTCAGCAATTCTTTTGCAAAAAGATCAGCATATTTGCCTTCTCTGGCAAAATACGACACCTCTCTTGACTTTTTTATTGTAATTTTGACTTTTGTTTTGTTTTGACATAATTGTCTAATGGCACAGATTTATAAACATAAAGTAAACAAATATTGTTTTCACGTCACTTCACCTGAAACTGAACGACACAGCGCGGAGCGAATTCCCTGGTAAAACGTTTCTCTCCCCCCGCTGTCAACGGGAGTCGTCAACCAGGAAGCGGTGCTGAGAGAGCAAGACACGGATCTACCGGCATTTGACTGCCGCTGGACTGAGGAACACCATAGGCACAGCACATCGCCATAATAGTGATAAAGTGCGAATGATTTTAAGCATTTTGAGCACTTCGCGTTGTTTTCGTCGAGTCGGGTGAAATGCAGCCACACTTTAGAACGCTGCTTCATTAGGGCCTTCGGCATTCTCGGTGACCTCGTAGCTAGGCTAGCTAGCGAAATTAGATAATATGATTATGATAATAATAATAATAATACAATTCAGATAATATAATAATTTAGTATATATGCTTTCACTCACTCTTCTTAACTCGTAACACAACTGCTCAGCTCACTACTACCACGACACGCACTGAGTGGAAATTTAACAGGCGATGTGACGTCACGAGTCACCAGTTGACTGTTGCATGACACCGGACACCAGGGGGCGAGATAGAAAAGTACCGAAATGAGGTACCGAAATCTCCTTTGCAATTCGGTACGGTATATACCGAATGTAAAGTAACCGGTATATACTGGTACCGATTTTCGGTACCCAACCCTACCCATGAGCTGCATACTGTCTGTTTTACAGTATTGATACTGTATCTGTCAATCCACTGGTATCATCATTTGGTGTGAATAACATCCTGTGTGTAGCATAACTGGTTGTTGGCTCAGCACTACTGTAACTGACTGTTTCCATAATGTCAAATGCACTGATAGTATTTATGTCCTTTAGATATTGTACATGTATGTGGACATAAGCGCTTGTAAATTGCATTCATGTACGAAAGGCACTATATAAATAAAGTTTTACTTACTTACATAAATAAAAGCAAATGTGTGTGTGTGTGTGTGTGTGTGTGTGTAGTGCTGGAGCGTGTGCAGAGCTTCCTGCCCCAGATGGCCCAGGCCAACGAGAGGCTGGAGGTCCAGATGCAGAACGCCCCCCCGGGCCTCTACGACATAGAGGAGGTGGGGGGGGCCGCCAGGGTCATAGAGATGGTGAGTGTGTGTGTGTGTGTGTGTGTGTGTGTGTGTGTGTGTGAGTGTGTGTGTGTGTGTGTGTGTGTTGTGTGTGTGAGTGAGTGTGTGTGTGTGTGTGTGAGGAGGACGACATAGAGGAGGTGGGGGGGGCCGACAGGGTCATAGAGATGGTGAGTGTGTGTGTGTGTGTGTGTGTGTGTGTGTGAGTGAGTGTGTGTGTGTGTGTGTGTGTGTGTGTGTGTGTGTGTGTGAGTGAGTGTGTGTGTGTGTGTGTGTGTGTGTGTGTGTGAGGACATAGAGGAGGTGGGGGGGGGGGGGGGGGGGGGGCCGACAGGGTCATAGAGATGGTGTGTGTGTGTGCGTGTGTGTGTGTGAGGACAGAGGAGGTGGGGGGGGCCCACACGGTCATAGAGATGGTGAGAGTGTGTGTGTGTGTGGAGAGGGTGGAGAGGGTCATAGAGATGGGTGTGTGTGTGTGGAGGGGGTGGAGAGGGTCATAGAGATGGGTGTGTGTGTGTGGAGGGGGCGGAGAGGGTCCTAGAGATGTGTGTGTGGGTGTGTGTGTGAGGAGGTCAGAGTGGTGGCCTTTCAGAGATGGAAAAGTGAGGCATCTGAACCTCATGAATAATAATAACAATAACAATAATGATAATAATAACAATAATGATAATAATAATAATATAACAATAATAATAACAATAACAACAACAACAATAATATTAATAATAATATAATAATAATAATATAATGATATTACTAATATAATAATAATATAATGGTAATAATAATAACAATAATAATATAATAATTATAATAATAATATGACTAATAATAATAACAACAACAATAATAACAATAATAATAATAATAATAATGCAACTGAGAGACAAGATCCAATCAGTAATGACATGTCTCTCTCCTCCCTTCCCTCCCTCTCTCTCCTCCCCTCCCTCCCTCTCTCTTCCTTCCCTCCCTCTCTCCCTCCCCTCCCTCCTCCCCTCCCTCTCTCCCTCCCCTCCCTCCTCCCCTCCCTCTCTCTTCTATCCCTCCCTCTCTCTCTCTTCCTTCCCTCCCTCTCTCCCTCCCCTCCCTCCTCCCCTCCCTCTCCCATCCCTCCCTCCCATCCTCCCCCCCTCCCTCCCTCCCTCCCCCCCTCCCTCCCTCCCCATCACTCTCTGTCTCTCAGGATGTGTCTGTGGTTGAGCTCAGCGGTTCAGACAGCGACTCAGAAGGAGACAGAGAAGGAGAGGAGGAGGAGGAGGAGGAGGAGGAGGTGACGGAGGAGAACCTGAAGCTGCCGGGCGACAGAAAGAGGAAGAGGGGGGCCAACATCCAGGTCCTGGAGGGGCAGGGGGAGGACTAGGGACAGGGAGGCTGCTGGGACAGTGGAGGGATGGAGGGTTGGACGTGCGTTGGGACAGTCACGTGGAGGGATGGAGGGATGGGATCGATGGGATCTCTGCGCCTTATGGACTGACGTGGGATCAGCCGTCCCGCTCCAAGGCCTCTCCTCCTGAACCTCTACGAGCCAAACAACACTGACCCTGAACCAGTTATGATCCTTCACGAGCCGCGACCCAAACCTGGACGTTCACTGGACCGTGTTAGATATATACAGTATATCTCAAAAGTGAGTACACCCTTTAGATTTTTGCAAATATTCTGTCATATCCTTTCAGGGGATAACACTATCTTAATGAAACTTTGATATAACTTAAAGTAGTCAGTGTGCTGCTTGAATAACAGTATAGATTTATTGTCCATTGAAAATTACTCAGAGGATTGCCAGCTGTTAATGTCTAAACAGCTGGCAACAAAAGTGAGTACACCCCATAGTGAACATGTCTAAATTGTGCCCAAAGTGTCAATATTTGGTGTGACCACCATTGTTATCTAGCACTGCTTTAACCCTCCTGGGCATGGAATTCACCAGAGCTGCACAGGTTGCTACTGGAATGTTCTTCCACTCCTCCATGACGACATCACGGAGCGCACGGATGTTGGACACCTTGCACTCCTCCACCTTCCTCTTGAGGATGCCCCACATGTGCTCAATTGGGTTTAGGTCTGGAGACATACTTGGCCAGTCCATCACCTTAACCTTCAGCTTCTTCAGCAAGGCCGTTGTCATCTTGGAGGTGTGTTTAGGGTCATTATCATGTTGGAAAACTGCCCTACGGCCCAGTTTCCGAAGAGAGGGGATCATGCTCTGCTGCAGGATGTCACAGTATATATTGGAATTCATGTGTCCCTCAATGAAATGCAGCTCCCCAGTGCCGGCAGCACTCATGCAGCCCCAGACCATGATGCTTGACAAACACATTTGTCTTGGTACTCCTCACCAGGGTGCCGCCACACACGCCGGACACCATCTGATCCAAACAGGTTTATTTTGGTCTCATCAGACCACAGGACATGGTTCCAGTACCTCATGTTCTTGGATTCATTGTCTTCAGCAAACTGTTTGCGGGCTTTCTTATGCATCGGTTTCAGAAGAGGCTTCTGTCTGGGGCGAAGGCCATACAAACCAATTTGATGCAGTGTGCGGCGTATGGTCTGGGCACTGACAGGCTGACATCCCACTTCTGCAACCTCTGCAGCGATGCTGGAAGCACTCGCACGTCTATTTTTGGAAACCAACCTCTGGATATGACGCTGAGCACGTGGACTCAACTTCTTTGGTCGACCCTGGCGAGGCCTGTTCCGAGTGGAACCTGTCCTGGAAAACCGCTGTATGATCTTAGCCACTGTGCTGCAACTCATTTTCAGGGTGTTGGCAATCTTCTTATAGCCAAGGCCATCTTTGTGAAGCGCAATAATCCTTTTTTTTCAGCCGCTCAGAGAGTTCCTTGCCATGAGGTGCCATGTTGTCCAGCATTCAGAGAGAATTGTGCCCAAAACACCAAATTTAACAGCCCTGCTTATCATTTACACCTGAATCCTTGTAACACTAACGAGTCACATGACACCAGGGCGGGAAAACAACATCATTGGGCACAATTAGGACATGTTCACTATGGGGTGTACTCACTTTTGTTGCCAGCTGTTTAGACATTAACAGCTGTGTACTGAGTAATTTTCAAAGGACAATAAATCTATACTGTTATTCAAGCATCACACTGACTACTTTAAGTTATATCAAAGTTTCAGTAGGATAATGTTATCCCCTGAAAGGATATAACAGAATATTTGCAAAAATCTAAAGGGTGTACTCACTTTTGAGATGTACTGTATATATATGTTATGGTACATGTGGGAATACGGTACATGTGGGAAAACTAGGGTTAGGGTTAGGTGCTAGGGTGACTTGGTACATGCTGGCATGTCTAACCTTAACCCTAACCCTACCCCTAATCCTAACCGTAGCACCCTAGCACCTAACCCTAACCCTAGTTTTCCCACATGTACCGTAACATATATATATATATATACACTGTTTAGCTGATGCTTTTATCCAAAGCGACCTACATTGCAGTGAGTCCGTACATTTTTCGGTATATACGGCCCCAGAGGGAATCAAACCCACAACCTAACCTGCAATACCCACGGAGGACCACTGGTGTTCACAGACGATGTGGGGGACACTTGTGTTTGTTTGTACCAAATCTCCTGATTGTGTAAACCAGACGGTGTTTGTGTTGTTCCAGTCAGGTGCTGTGTGCCTGAGGAGATCTGACCTTGTTTTGAAGTCCTGGGTCCAAGTGATGTGTGTATCCTGGGTCATCTCTATCACTATGACATCACCATATACTTTCATCTTCAACAGATATATATTTTTGCTGTTACTGTAGCAGAGGATCAATATGTGTTTTTATAAAATGTCAGAAGAAGAAGAAGAGAGGGTAGGAGGACTGAAGGATGATGATGTGGAGCTTCACTGATCTGAGGGTTAGACCTAGGTCTAGACCTGATCTGAGGGTTAGGCTGGGTTAGACCTCGGTCTAGACCTGATCTGAGGGTTAGGGTGGGTTAGACCTCGGTCTAGACCTGATCTGAGGGTTAGGGTGGGTTAGACCTAGGTCTAGACCTGATCTGAGGGTTAGGGTGGGTTAGACCTCGGTCTAGACCTGATCTGAGGGTTAGACCTCGGTCTAGACCTGATCTGAGGGTTAGGGTGGGTTAGACCTAGGTCTAGACCTGATCTGAGGGTTAGGCTGGGTTAGACCTGATCTGAGGGTTAGGGTGGGTTAGACCTAGGTCTAGACCTGATCTGAGGGTTAGGGTGGGTTAGACCTCGGTCTAGACCTGATCTGAGGGTTAGGCTGGGTTAGACCTGATCTGAGGGTTAGGGTGGGTTAGACCTAGGTCTGGTCAGTGTAGGATCATAAAGTGTGTGAGCTGTGAAAATAGCTTTCCCCAGATTTTTATGTTTAACTTTCTGTCTATCAAAACCATGTTCTGTAAGTATTTCATAATAAAGATGTGTGACACCCTGGACTGTTGTGTGATTGAAGGACTCTCCAGGGCTGGGGCCTCATTTATAGAAAGTACTTAGATAAAATGTTGATCTTACCCGTGTCGTACGTAGAAAACCACGTCAACTTAGTATTTTATACAATTTCAACTTGAGTCAATTTGACGTGGAAACGATCGTAGCTCTACGTCGTGTATTCACCTTGCGTACGCACATTACCTACTGGTTATGCGGAGTTATTACAGGCATGTGAGCCGTACTGCCTACTGTAATTCATGCAAGTGGCTCGTAATAAAATTACAGCCAAGAAAATGAGTTGAATTCAAGATTTAAAGGGAACTGATGTTTATGATTGTATTTCAGTCTTTCTTTATATCCCTCCGGAGCTGTCTACCTCCCCTTCAACATGCCTAGTGCGTTCCACAACGGACCTTGCCCGGCCACGCGCTCAATTATACTGGATTTTCAATGTTTTCAATGTCACCTGATAAGAATAAGACCATTATATTATTACAGTATAAGCAGCACTCGAGATGAATAAAAACTGTCAAAATCATCCCCCTTCTAAAACTGCCATCCCCCCTTTCCATCCATAATGTCATTTTATCAATGAACGTATTACTGCTATTTCAAGGTGCGAGGGGGCACGCACACATGCAATGACATGTTTACCAAGTTACTGACACTGAAGTCACTGACGCTGTGGGGATGCTAACATTCATATGATAAAATCCACCACCTCACCTGATTTTATTTTACAACTTGAGTAGCCTACTGAGTATAAGCATTTGCCTGGTGAGTTGTCATGATCAAACCTTACAAATGCAACTTACCGAGAAGCCACCCTTCGCTGCCCTCTCCCGCTTCCAGACTACCCTATATTATAGCACTTGTCTTAATTCACCCGCTATAATTGAGCCGCTATAATTGAGCCGCTATACAAACCTCAATCACCTGCGTTCATTTTACCTGCATTGGTATTTATAGAAGGAAGCACGTACGCAATTTGAAACAAGCGCAGCCCGTTTTATAAATAATGCTTACGTCCGTTTAGAAAAATGTGCTTACGTGAAAGTCAAAGATGACGTTCAAGTACTTTTTTATAAATGAGGCCCCCTGGACTACCCTCACACTCACAGACTCCTCTCAACACTGAAACACATCTAACACCGGCTGCGTAAATTCACTCTGAGAGCGCCGGAGTGCACACTGGGTTCAACGTCATAAAAGG
>NC_137678.1:52640722-52683222 GCF_963989245.1 Nansenia antarctica | reverse complement strand
TGTGTGTGTGTGTGTGAGTGTGTGTGTGTGTGTGCATTGAATGGCATTTAAACATGTCTGCACCGTGCAGGGCACTGCTTCCAGGAAGGCAGAGGAGAATGATAACAGTTCAAAAGGAAACATCAACAAAGGTCAGAAAGGTCAGAAAGGTAATTCATTACGACGGTTAAAGGAGTATAATAACTTGAACTAGAACTTGTTATTATTATTGTTATGAAGTAAACTGATTTCTCATTACGTTTGAGTGAAGGCAGATTTAATTTAATTAATTTAATTAATATTAATTAAAATTAATTAAAATTAATTAATTAATTAAATACATTATTTAATTAAATGTATTTAATTAATTAAATAAATAAATAAATAAATAAATTAAGATTTCCTCTCAGGTGGTTTCTGCATCGTAAAAGGTTTAAAGAATTATTTCAATCAACAAACTAAAGCAAAGTGGCTTTTTTTGTCTTGTTCACAGCTTCAATCTATCTTAGAAATGCTGCACTGATTTATGTTACAGCAGGGAAAGGTCGTCTGTTAAAGTCGGAAACAGGAATCAGGCAAACAGGCAAAGCAACGAAACCCAAAGACTTATAACCCCTGTTGCAAAAAACCCAAACTGTTTAAATATCCAACATCGCCACTCTCAAAATACAAATGGTTGAGACTCTATTATTGGTTTCAAGGTAACCCCTGGTGTGGTTTCAAGGGGACCCGTGGTGTGGTTTCAAGGGGACCCCTGGTGTGGTTTCAAGGGGACCCCTGGTGTGGTTTCAAGGTCACCTCTGGTGTGGTTTCAAGGTCACCCCTGGTGTGGTTTCAAGGGGACCCCTGGGTGCACCAGGCCTAGCAGAAGGGTTAAGTGGTGAGCTGAAGGCGGTGGAACATCTAGCAGTCCTTGTTAGCGATCAGTAGTTAAGGTGACGAGTGTTCAAATCCTCAATGTACACAAGCACTTCTCTAAACATGGCGGCCCCCAGCCAAGCTGTCTGGAGAGGCTGGTCCCTCTGGTGGGGGTAGGAGGAGAACGCTGACATCCGTCTGGTTGATCAGAAATGTGTTTCTCCATTTTGTAACTTGGGAGAAAACCAGACTTCCTGTGTCCATGACGCTCCCAAGCAGAAGGCTGAGAACTGTAGACAAGGGGGGGGGGGGCAGACACACACACACACACACACAAACACACACAGACAGACAGACAGACACACACGACACCTGTCGTAAGCAAAGCCGTATCACTGCAGGTTAGGGTTGGGGGCTGGTGGTTGTGGGTAACAGTTCATTAGCAGCAGTGAGGCTCAGTACTCGATGGTCACTGCTTTGGTCTTGAGGTATTCCAGAAGAGCGTCCTCTCCTGAAGGAACAGAAGCAAGGAAAACCAATCAAACACAGATCAACACCATCTATCAGCTCACTGGACCATCCCCTTTAGGTGGCTCAGCTGTGTTCTAAGAAGACTAACTATGTTCTAAGAGGACTAACTGTGTTCTAAGTGGACTAACTATGTTCTAAGAGCACAATTACATTTGATTTTAATCACCATCATGCAACACATATTAGAGTACAAAGAATTGGGGTACATTATTCTATCAAATATTTTTCTGGAATAAATGTACATACTTTGTCCATGGCTTCCTGGATTGCCATCACTTTTTTGCCGATCACACCTCCTCTCTTTTTAAAGAGATGCAAAAGCCTGTAGGTGTGCATGTCAACGATACACTGGTATGAACTGGTATGAACGCGGGCTCGTTCGCCAGACAGCGCCAACGTTCGGAGGTTTCGGTACGTGAACGCGAACCGGCGTTCGGAACTGCCGGTGTGAAAGCCCTAATAGTGAACTGCACCAACTCAGCCACCGTGGACAAACGTGTCCGGGTCTACCCCAACACGAAGCCATGGATGACTGAGAAGGTCCGAAAACTGCTCAAGGAGAGGGACAACGCCTACTCAGCGAAGGACACACTGCTGTACAGCACCACCAGGGCTAACCTAAACCGTGGCATCCGGGAGGCCAAGGCAGACCACAGAGAGAAGATTGAGGAATGCTTCCTGAGCAACGACTCCAGGCGGGTGTGGCAGGGGGTTCAGCACATGACAAACTTCAGAGCCAACAGGCTCACAGCCGCGGAGGACGACCCCCTGCTGGCGGAAAAGCTGAACTCCTTCTACGCCCGGTTCGACGAGGGGCGAACGGAGGTAACCACAACACAAACACCACTCTCTCCAGCTCTCAGCAGCCTCACCCTCAAAGAGCATGAAGTGAGACGCGTGCTGAAGGCGGTGGACCCCAGAATAGCCTCAGGGCCGGATGGCGTCCTGGGACGGGTGCTGAGGGACTGCGCCGACCAGCTGGCCGGGGTTTTCACCAACATCTTCAACCAGTCCCTGTCCCAGGCCACCATCCCACCCTGCCTGAAAACCTCAACTATCATCCCAGTCCCGAAGAAAAGCACGGTGAGCTGCCTAAACGACTACCGCCCGGTGGCACTCACTCCAATCATCATGAAGTGCTTCGAGAAACTGGTCCGGGCCCACATAGTCACACGCCTCCCGCCCAACCTGGATCCATACCAGTTCGCCTACAGAGCCCACAGGTCCACAGAGGACGCCATCGCGACGACTCTCCACTCCACTCTATCCCACCTGGAGAGGGGGAACAGCTACGCGAGACTGCTCTTTGTGGACTTCAGCTCTGCCTTCAACACCATCCTTCCAGACAGGCTAGTGACCAAACTACTAGACCTGGGACTATCACACTCTATCTGTGCATGGATCAAGGACTTCCTGTCTGACCGCCCCCAGAGGGTGCGGGTGGGCTCCCACACCTCCACAGCCCTCAGACTCAGCACTGGGTCCCCCCAGGGCTGCGTGCTAAGCCCCATCCTCTACAACCTCTACACCTACGACTTCACCCCCGTCCACCCCAGCAACTCCATCGTAAAGTTTGCAGACGACACCACCGTGGTGGGCTGCATCTCGGGGGGGGACGAGGCGGCGTACAGGGATGAGGTGGAGCAGCTGGGCAAGCTGTGCAAGGTTAACAACCTGCTACTGAACCAGTCAAAGACCCAGGAAATCATGCTTGTGACCTTCTACCGCTGCACAGTGGAGAGCATCCTCACCTACTGCATCTGCGTGTGGTTCTCCAGCTGCACAGCCGCAGAGAGGAAAGCGCTACAGAGAAGTCGTGAGATCGGCCCAGAAGATCACCGGCGCCCCCCTCCCCTCTCTGGAAGAGCTGTACAACACACGCTGCCTCAGGAAGGCCTCCAAGATCTCCAGAGACCCATCCCACCCTGGGAACGAACACTTTGTTCGGCTGCCCTCGGGCAGGCGGTTCAGGACCATGTCCGCAAGGACAAATAGACTGAAGCTCAGCTTCTACCCCAGGGCCATTCAGGCCCTGAACACAGCAAAGACCTAGGTTCTAGGCCCTGGACAATCTAGACCAGGGGTCGGCAACCTATGGCACGCGTGCCAGCAGTGGCACGCGACAGCTTAAACAGTGGCACGCAAGCAATAAGTGCGAGAATGGGAGAATGTTTTTATTTTATGTTGGCCGCGTTCGTAAATTCGCGCACACTGGGTTCAACGTCATAATGGGACCAAGTAATTTGATTGGACTAGAGGCAGTCTCGGGGACGCTCCGGCGCTCTCAGGGCGAATTTACGAATGCAGCCCTAGTCTCTCTTCCACTCCACGAGAGCCGTATTCTGGCGCCTATTTTCAAAGTAAAATTCTGAATTCGATACAATACAAGTGTTACTGTTAAGCACACATAACAATATAATAATAATATATAATAAGAGTGGGGTTTTGTGTCCCAGAAAGACCGTGCTGTATGTGTCCTATGTCACGAAAATGTTGTTTGCCGAACTTCAAGCGTTAAACGGCATTATGAGACCAAACATCAGAAGTCGTTCAAGGATGAAACAGACAAGGCCGAATCAATAAGACGTGCTGTGTCAATATATGGGAAGCAGGCCAGCACCTTTAAAGCATTTGCCACTGCTAAAAATCACGCAACTGAAGCAAGCTTTCGCATTGCTCATTGCATTGCGAAACGTGGAAAGCCATTCACTGATGGAGAATATATTAAGGAGGCTTTCCTCTGTAGCTCAGATGTTTTGTTTGAAGGCTTATCAAACAAAGACACAATAAAATCAAGAATAAAAGACATCCCAGTGTCAGCCAGAAGTGTGGAACGAAGAATAGGAGAAATAGCAGAAAACGTGAAAGCGCAGCAGACCGCTGGTTTGAAAGATGCGACGGTGTTTAGCCTCGCACTTGATGAGAGCGTAGATGTGAATGACATGCCATGTTACCACCCCCAGATAATGGAGTTGAGCAAAGGAAAACAGGGCCAGGGATCACATTGATTGTTAGGACTGTTTACATGGCTTTGCATACATAGCTCTTTGCAACCCCCAAAAAAAGTTTGTTGTGGTTGGAATAAAAGAATAAAATGTAAGTAACAACCAAATAATTATATAAATATGAATTATAATTCATACAAGTAAGACCCTTGTATAATCACCATCCAGTTAGGCCTACTTATTAAAATGATAACCATGGGAGCACAGTTAGCATTACAACAAAAATTGAGCGCTCCAATTTGCTTAAAGTTGTGCTACGCATCACAACGTTTAGTTGTCTTAGATGTTATGTTGGTCATTTTGTTCAAGTTTCAGTTAGTTGACTGTTAGGCCTGTTTATTTAGCATACATGGCTTTGCATACATAGCTCTTTGCTGAAAATTGTTGTTCATGTTGTGGAATAAAATTGCAGATCAGTTGGTCTGTTTGGTTTGATGTCGAGTCATAATTAATGTTGATATTGTGGTTGGCACACTGACTAACAAGAACATTTTAAAATGGCACTTCATATCAAAAAGGTTGCCTACCCCTGCTGTAATATAGTGGTAGCCTAACCACGGTCAGGGTCTTTCAGGCGGAGGATTCGGATCATCGGATCAACTCCCGGTGAACTAGGGGAAGACAAACCAGCCATTTAACCACATTTTGCTAAATGAGCCTAGCTACATTGTGCTCTCATGCTAAATTAGTCTAGTTACATAATGCTCTTATGCTAAATTAGCCTAGCTAAACAATGCCCTTATGCTAAATAAGCCTATCTACATTGTGCTCTCATGCTAAATTAGCCTAGCAAAATTGTGCTCTCATGCTAAATTAGCCTAGCTAAACAATACCCTTATGCTAAATTAGCCTAGCTACATTGTGCTCTCATGCTAAATTAGCCTAGCTAAACAATGCCCTCATGCTAAATTAGCCTAGCTACACCCCAGATATGGATATTCTTGATGTTAAAATATATAATTGTTTACATTCTTTAACTTCTTTGAGGCAATTCAAAACCCAAAATTGTCAAGAGATGTGATGACAGAAGAAAAACAAACAAACAAATGTACCGTATTTTCCGGACTATAAGTCACACTTTTTTTCATAGTTTTACATTACCGTCTACAGCCGCGAGAGGGCGCTCTGGGCTTGTGACAACTATATGCTGCTCCTGTACCACTGAAGAAATTAACTGAAACATTAACGGAAGCTTGGTGAACTTGTTTACTGGTAACTTGCTTGTTGGACTAGCTGGCTTGTTATGTTAATTTAGCCTATTCAGCCTCCCAGGTATGTTCTTTATGCTATTGTGTAGCTGAATAACTGTTAATGTGTCACGTTAACATACCGGACACCTATTCAGCCTGTTGTTCTGTGTGCTATTGTGTAGTTGAATAACTTGCTTTTCCAGATTAAATGTCTGTTCTTGGTCTTGGATTTTGTGAAATAAATTTCTAAATAAATGCGACTTATAGTCCAGTGCGACTTATATGTGTTTTTTTTCTTCGTGGCGTATTTTTTTACTGGTGCGACTTATACTCCGGAGCGACTTATAGTCCGGAAACTACGGTAATGGGACGTGACAGTACCTCATGGTTTGCGAGGTGAAGAATATGAACTGGTGGAAGGGCTGGCTTTTGGCAGTCTTCAGTATCATGTCCATGGATATCCTCCGGGTCACCATGTCCTAAAAAGTGCCAAAGACACTTTAGATCAGTTACATTAGATCAGATTCAACTTTATTGTCATTGATTACAAGTACCAGACAAAGAAATGCAGTTTAGTATCTAACCAGAAGTGCAAATAGTGATATGAATGAATGAATGAATGAATGAATGAATGAATGGAATGAATGGACTTTATGTCATTGCTACAGTACAGGTACCAAACAACGAAATTTAGGAGGGGTGGCTCCCCTGGTGTTAGGAAAGGGAAAAAAAAGAAAAACACTTTTTAGAAAAAGAAAAAATCACAAGAAGGTAAGGAGCTGGTTTACATAAATAAAGAACAGTGATAGGTACAGTATGGCAGTTTAGAGGTATACACAGTTATGAGCTATGTACAGTTAATTACAGTTACAGTCAGTTAGTCCCATTTCAAATGTAGTCACATACTCTTCTCACAAATATACGCTAACACAAGATAAATGGGTCAAGACTTAAAAGCCAGTTAATTTCATGAATGTAAAATGTCACCATAGATACCCCGTAGATGTAGATGTCAAAATCATCAAGGCAGCGGAAGGGGGCTTCGGCGATGGCCCAAAGGGAGAGGAGGAAACAGACAGTGTAGAAGGAGCGTTCTCCTCCGGACAGGGACCGCATGTCACTCAAGGCCGCCTTGTCACCTTGACCTGGCTGGACCTGAGAGAGAGAGAAAGGGAGGGAGGGAGCGGGAGAGTGAAGAGAAGAAGTTTATTTAGTGATCTATGTATAGAGAGGGAGAGAGATCTATCCATCTATCTATATATATAGTTCATAAACTGTAGGCTGGCAAATACATGAAGGAGCTGTGGCTTGTCCTTACCGAGATGATCATGGTTTCCTTCTTGTGGTCGAACACCATCCTTCCTGTGTAGCCTCTCTGTGATAGCACGTCGTCAAAGTATAACTTACAGCGACATGACAGTGACCTGGAGAGAGGCGAGCGACAATTGAATTCAATATCAAATTCAAATTTGATACAGGACCTTATGCTTGCCTGCAGCACCACCCAGTGACCTCTACGAGACTGTTATGCGCTTTTTACACTTTTGTGACGACCTGAACCGCTTGGCTCTGCTCAGTTTAACCTAGCTTGGGTTCAGCAGTAGGGTTGGGTACCGAAAACCGGTAACGGTATGGTACCGCTTACTTTACATTCGGTACCTACCGAACCGAATTGCAACAGAGATTTTGGTTCCTCGTTTCGGTTCCTCTCTCTCGCCCCCTGGTGTCCGAAACGGACGTTACATGCAACAGTCAACCGCCCGTTAAAGTTCCACTCAGTGCGTGTAGTGGTGAGGAGCTGAGCAGTTGAGTGACAAAGAGTTGTGCCTCAGCAATAAAAAAGTAAAAAGCTGTTTAATGTTGTCGACCGTGTTATTATATAGCTACAGTGTTTCCTCTATGGGCCGCCACAAATAAGTTTTCTCCGCCACTAATTGATTCAGTCCACTAAGTCAACGTTTTCTCCTCAGGCTGCGCAACGAGAAAGGCAGCGAGGTATTATGACCGGAGAACAGTAAAAAAGCAGATTGAAGCTAGATTTAGGCCCGCTTTGAGACCTATATTTCGTTCCGATTTAGGGAGTAGTAAGTTACAATATGTTACAATGTTGCACCTCCTCTTTGGTTTGTGTTCGCACTGAAGTCGAGACTGAACCGCTCTCAACACGCGCAAGGCAACGCGCTTGCAAAACAGTTTTGTGATTGGTCCGAATTTAGCGGGAAATTTGGATTTCAGGAAATCCCTCTCCCTGTCCCTCTCTCCATCACTTTAGCAACGACACAGTATTGGCAGGGGAAAAGAAGGTCAGTCGAATTTTTATTGACAACGGATTTACATGCTGGAAAAACAAGCAGCTAAAATTCAGGGAACATTTGGACAATAAGAGACACAAGGGAGCTGTGGTCACATGGTCTAATTACAGGGCAATATGCGTGGGGCAAAAATAATCTATTGCCTCTAAAATCCTCACGAACAGAACGGCGGAGGTACGGGAAAACAAGGCTCATGTCGGTGTCATCAAAGGTAAAAGTTGGTTTTCTCAGCTGATAATATGCATTACCTTGCATACCTTGTTATGTACCAAATATACCAAATGCTCCATCTGACTGTCACACTGTGATTTTACTTTGAACAGTTAGTGAGTAACGTTAGCCGGTTTTGTGCGTGTACTCTCTTGTAGGCCTACTTCGTATTGATGAGCTGATGTCTTTTCAGTGTGTGTGTGTGTGTGTGTGTGTGTGTGTGTGTATGTATGTGACAGTTTATATTCTACGGATGTTGTTCAGTGCTGTATGCGTGTTCCCGGTTCTGTGTGTACTCTTGTGTACTTCATATTTGATGAGCTGATTATCTTTCACTGTGTGTGTGTGCATATCTGTCAGTCACATGTATATTATACGGTAACCTATGTTCAGTGCTGTATGCGCGTTCTGCTGCAGCTGTAGCCTCAGGATATCTTGGTATTTGATCACCTGCTATATAAAACATCGCCGCATTAATGGCTTAACCGCAATTTATTTTTTATTTTATTTTTGCCACCCTCTAGTTTTTGGTGAAATTACGTCTTGACGCGCGTGCGCGTTTCATGCGTGTGCACGCGGATAAGTGACCACCCCGCCACTAATGTGAAAAAACCTGGAGGAAACACTGAGCTATATATATATACATTTCTAAAATCAAAAGTACCGATTTAAGTAGCGTTTCGGTACCGGTACCGTTTATAAAGTATCGGTTTGGAACCAGTATCGGATAAAACCCAAACAATACCCAACCCTACTCAGCAGTGTGAAAAGGGCATAACAGACTTGATACCTGTGTCTGATAGAAACACGGTGTGACATTCCCCTATCCTATCCTGTTATCTAATAGGACAAGAAGAGAGAGATGCGGTCTGTGGGATCCACCTACGTCCTCAGTGTGGTGTAGTCGGTTAGCCTCTCGTTTATGATAGTGCCCAGCATCTGGGTGAAGCGGTTGAGGCTCTTTACCTCCCGGGCCAAGGTCTTGTAGCTCTGATGGGCCTCATGGAATTGCCTGAGGAGGGAGGAGAGACGTCATCATTGTGTGGACAGTTTCTCCAAAGTGACTTACAAATTGGAGGTTACAGGGACAGTCTCCCTGGAGTAACTGACGGCTAAGTGCCTTGCTCAAGGGCACACTAGTGGTGGTGTTTACCCAGGTGGGTCAACAGTAGTTTACCTGATGACCGTCTCGCGGTCTCCCTGCTGGGTGCTGATCTTCACCTTCAGGCGGCTGATCTCGCTGTCCAGATTCCTGGCCGAGCGTCGCACCTCCAACCGCTCAGGGCAGATCTCAGAAGCTATTTCTACGGCGGTCTGGAGCACACACATGCACACTCAATGTTTGGAGGCAGAGATGAACAGAGACATACAGTAGACATACAAATGGGGTGTATGCATGCACACAGCAAAACAGGAGAATAGTGAGAATGACAAGCACACACACACAGTTAGAAACCACTAAAGTGTTTGACGAACACACACAGGCTCCGCACACACACACACACACACACACACACACACACACACACACACGCTCAGGAGGAGGCACACAGAAGCCATTAAAAAGGTTTATTTTGAAAGTCTCACCCTGCGTCTGACTCTGATATGATCCTGTTATAGAAGCAGCATAGCAGCAGGGTAGAAGCTAGGTAAAGGGGTACGCAAGCCAGTCTAGGGCTGCGTTCGTAAATTCGCTCTGAGAGCGCCAGAGGGCACTCTGGGCTCTACGTCATAAAGAGAACTTTTAAGTAATTTGATTGGACAAGAGGAATTCCATGACTGCTGATCAGATTTCCAGAGCGAATTTACGAGTGCAGCCTAGGTATAAACCATTCGCAGACTAGTTTTTTTTTCATAACACGAAGGTTTTAAAGTACCCACTCGATTTAATAAACAACAGTTTAACGATCAAATGTGTGGATTGGATTCACTATTCTCGTTTGCCATAGGCTACTGGTAAGGGAGACTTTTGTAAATACTTCCGTTTTGGGATGTGTTAGTGTTTGGGGCTGTGTGATCATCTAATTATGTGTAGTTATGTGTTTCTAGCATGTCGATGTTCTATCAGCATGTTGTGATGTTATCAAAATTAAGAAGATGAATGGCTGAAATGGCGCAAAGCGGGGAAAAACTAATACGACATCTAAAGTCTGGAACGATTATATTTCAAAACAACGCTTCCCTTTAACTCCCCGAGGGCTCAGACTACTGCCAAGTCTATCGCTGGGTTTATTTGCAAAAAACCTTCGCCTGTACAGTGTTGTGGAAAATGAAGGTTTCTGCCGAATGCTGCTAACACTGAAACCATGTTGTGAAATACCAGTTAACACAGATATTGTGATGTATCGTTGATGAATTGTCTTACAATGTATCGATTATCGCAAAATCAATGTACCGCGATACTATCGATACGGGGGGCAATATATTGTACGGTTATCGATACGTGAGTTACCTTGCGATTCCCACCCCTAGTTATGACGGTATTATACAAGTGATGTTGACAGGTAAAATAATTGGTCCTACCAAGAGCTCCTGCTCCTTGGCCTGAATGCTGGTCCAGAGGGCCTGGATGCTGTTGATGTGGGCCTTGCGTCTCTCCTCGTGGTGCTTCCTATGGTGCTTGCTCTTCTCCACCTCCTGGTCTGTCCTAGCCAGCTCCCCCTGACAACGCAGAGGGATGGACAAGCCATTCAGATTAGGATTGAGAACTCCTTCATACAGTATAGTCGAATGGCTGGGCAATTTGGTTGCAGCATAATATGAAGGAAGAGACATGAAGGATATCACTGAAATCCAATATTTTTGTGGATATATAGATATCACAATAGATAACGTGGCGAAACAATGTTTTCAGGGTTTAGGTGTTTTCATAGTAATCTAACTAGAATGAACACCTTCCGTCTACAACACATCACTATAAACCATATCTAGTAAAAGTCCTCCTGAGCCGTTTTAAAAAACCTGTTTGAAGCTGGATCTTCTCGATTACATCTGTTTTGTTGTTGTTTTTTTTATCTCTCGTTTAATGCTTTTAAAAACTTGCATCCTTCCTTTTTACAATTCCAGCAGAAAAAAACAAAAAAACATACAGTATATCAATATTATGACTGTTTAGTATCTGTGTGGTGCACATGTCGGGGCCAGTTTTTGGCAGATTTTAGAACCAGAGGCTGACATCATATAAACATCCTGTATCACTTCAACTAGTTGTAGACTTTACACACCTTAATCCATCACAATTAAAGGCAATCTAAGCTATAAACCATCTTTCACACTGAATGCAGCCTGAAATGTCCAGAGTTAGCAGATCTAGCACCTGTTCTACTGCCATTCTAGAGAACTAATTTTCCCAGAATGCTCAGAGGCGTTGGTTAAACTGACCTTGATGGGTTCGGCCTCCTCCATCACAGCGGTGATGGTGTCTTTGTGCTGTCTGTACCTCTGCTCCGCCTCCTCGCTGGAGGCCTTCAGCTGGGCCATCTGGACGCAAGCGGCATCCTTCTCAGCACGCGACACAGAGATCTTCACAATGATCTCCTGCAGCTCTTCCTCCTATAGGGGAGTGTGTGTGTGTGTGTGTGTGTGTGTAATACAGAAGAGATGTGGAGAAAGTCCATGAGTTCCATCCAATCTGAGACACGTCATAAGAACAGACACTGATGTTCATTACGACCCACCAGTGGGTTGAGGTCCTCCGACTGCGGCTCCTCCACGTTCTGCAAGTCACGCAAATCACTCATCTCCATCTCCACGAGGAACCACTTATCCTAGAGGAGAAGGAAAAGAGAGAAGGAAAAGAGAGGAGGAGAAGGAGATGGGATCATGAGATGGTGTAAAATCTGTTAGTAGTACAGTGCTCCCTATCTGGAGGAGCAGAAGTGCTAATCAAGTGACTATGTATCCTTCAATGAGTTCAGGGACTCGTTAACTGCAGGAAAAGGAAGACAGATGTTAAATGGTTGTAGAATTCTTCCGCAGCAACAGGTTTCAGGTCTTGCGATAAGATGACATAAGGAGAACTGAGGTCGACATCATTTGGAGAGGACGTGTTTTATTTGATGTTACAAAGAATTTATGTTACATTTACATTTTTGGCATTTAGCAGATGGATTTATCCAAAGCGACTTACAAAAAATAAATTTGTCCAAGAAAGTGAATCATCTATCCAGCAGTCATCGCAAGAAAAAGTTATCTATGCCCGGACCAGGGGCCATTGGCAGCCATAACGCTAGAAGAAGGAAGAATTAAGTTGCTATAGTAACCAGTCCAGACCATACTATATACTGAAAAATGTATGCACTCACTGTAATGTAAGTCTCTTTGGATAAAAGCATCAGCTAAATGGCAGATAGTGTTATATATTAGGTGGGTGTACCTTAGCTTTCTTCCTGTCATCATAGGCCCTCTTTAGGAGTCCCTGGTTCTGCCTGACGTCCTCATCCACCCGCTTCATCTGCTGCTTTAAGCGATGTATGTGGGTCGCAAAATCGTTCGCTATTTCCCCCCACAGGTGCCTGGCACTTGGGAGGGACGGAGTAAGGGAAGGGGGGGGGATAGAAGAAGAAATGGGGTGGGTAAAAGGGGGAGTCAAGAGGATAGAGAGAGAGAGAAAACGTAAAGCAGAGATTAAAAATGGGGGCTCAGAGAGAACAAGTATGAGGGATCTCTTCAAAACTAATAGATCTGCGAATATGGTATGAGTTACATGCAGTCATGAATGTACACGTACACACACACACACACACACACACACCTGATTTCTTCCTCGACGTCACTGCTGAGGTAGGAGGCCCTCTTCTGATCAGAGGGATAGAAGGGGTTGTTCTCCGTCTGATCTCCGAGAATCTGATCTCCGTCCTTCGAGAAGGCATGACTGCAGTTCCTAGGAGGCTGTCTCTGCATCACCTTGCGAGCCTCTGCGCTATTGTGCTATACACGCACACACGCACACACACACACACAATAAGGTTTTTCTTATCTTCCTAAAAGCCAACGTCAGTAACATCACAGAGGATATGGTTTTAAGATGCATTGATTTTAGAATGCAATTGTCACTTCGCTAAAGTAGGGGGACACATTTCACACCTGTGCGTTGGTGTGAGCTAACTTTAGCCTGCGGTTCCTGTAGCAAAATAAAGAGACCCTAGTCATAGTTGCAGTCACTACTGGCCCATGGGTGACTTGGAACAGATTTCCAACATTTAGTTTATTTTTTGTTTAGTTTTTTACATTTAGGGAATTTAGCAGACACCTTTGTCCAAAGCGACTGACAACAATAAAAAAAATACTTTAATCAAATAAAAACTAGTACTCAGTCGAGATAAAACAACAGTAACATATTAAAACATAGGATAAAACCTGACAAATGTACACTAATAACACATAATAGCTGGTTTGCACAGAATTATAATAGTAACCTAACCCTTTAACTGTGGCTGCCAAGCCTGTGGTGCCACGCTCTTACCTTGATCAGCAGGACGGTCTCTATGCTCCTCTGGTCGATGAGGCAGTTGGCCACTACTGGGTCCTCTATCTCCAGGGCCTGCAGTACTGAAGGGTAGTCTGGGTGGTAGACTTCCCTGGACGGATGGATGCATGGAGAGATAACAGACACACACACACACACACACACACACACACACACACACACACACACACACACGGTTACATGAGTAATTAATATACATGTATATATAAACTTTCTTTCTTTCTGTTAAGCCCATTGTATTGCATCGGTGTATGAAATGTGCGTTACACAAATAAAAGTTGCCACAAACAGGTAAAACAACCTCCTGCTGGTGTCGTGTTGGTTGGGGAAGAACTGGCTGGTGATGATGTTAGGCCTCGTGTCTGCGGGGTAGTATCTGCTCATCAGGCCCTGCAGCACCCTCTCGTCCTTATGGTTGTCACAGGTGAAAGCCAACATCAGGGCCTTCAGACACGCCTCCACTGCCAGGGCCAGCTCTGGGTCCTTCAGACGGAAAAGGTAACCTGGAGGGAGGGAAGGAAGGACAGGAGAGGAAGAGAGAACTTGTTCTTCATCCAAGATGCCATGTGGACCATGTGAATGAGACAGAGAGAGAGAACTATTTGTAGATCTAGCGTAAGACACAGAGGAACGGCAGGGTTCTTCCCAGGACATATGTGACAGCAGCTGGTGAAACCGGGAACAAGTCAGGAACCAATCAAAATGTTCTGACTTTTATTCAGAAAAAGTTAAATAAATGTCAACTTTGTTGAAAATCAATTACACACTCACTAGTCAACTAACACAGCTTGTTTTGTGAGCCTGCTAACAATGTAAAGTAGTGTTATAGTTAACTAGGTAGTAGTGGGGATTACTCACCGAATCCATTGCATTGCAATGTTTTGATTTGACTAGCGAGTGTGTCATTGATTTTCAACAACATTGACATTTATTTAAATTTTTCAGAATAAAAAAGTCTGAACAATTTGATTGGTTGCCGACTTCTTCCCGGTTTCACCAGCTGCTGTCACATAATGTATGAACAAGGTGGCGCTGGATTTCTTTATCAGAACCCGACTTGCGTTTAATTCAAGTCAAAAACTACAGCTAAAAACACTGAATTCATTGAGGAACATCATAACGCTTTCACTTTTGTATTTTACAACGACATAGTGGTGCCACCAAGTTCACAGCGTGGTGCAGCGCCAGTCTTACATTCTTTGGGGAGAATGCCAAATGGTAAAAAAGACTGGTGATGTGAGATGGGGACAGAAAGAGCCAGAGTCAGAGACACACAGAGAGAAGAACACAGAGACACACAGAGAGAAGAACACAGAGACACACACAGCCAAACACACACACAGAGCCACACACACACACAGTCAGCCAAACCCACAGAGCCACACACACACACACAGCCACACACACACACACACACTCTTAAGCCCAATTTATATTTCTGCATAAAATCTACGCCGTAGCCTGCGTAGGCTCACGCGCACCTCTCCAAAAATGTAATTACGCGGCACACCTACGCAGACCGTAAGAACTGTGATTGGTCCGCTTGGTAGCACATGATTCCGACTCTCTCGGAGGCCTAAATGCGGAAGCCTTAAGAAATGTCATTTACTTTTTCTGTAATTACTTTTTAATAAAGATTTGAAAAATTATGATAACCATCTTATATCTTAGTTTAATGTAATTTCTATGCATTATAGACATTTTCTTTACAACAAGCATAAAAAAAAAATCGCTATTATGCCGCTATTATGCCGAACTATAAATTGGGAGAGCCCTTGCATAGGCTACGGCGTAGCCGCGCGTAAATTCGATGCAGAAGTATAAATTGGGCTTTACCCAGCGGTCCCAGTGGCTTCTTCCTGAACTGGCCCCTCCTGTGGGCATCATTTATGGCAGCCAGTAAGGCGGGCATTTTCTCCCCGAAGCGCCGCAGCCGGTCCGAGCGATGGACCATGGGGTGTCCCGGTAGGTTCCTGACGATGGCATCCGCAGACTGCTTCAGGTTCTGCTCCTCCGTCCTAGGTTGAGACAGACAAACATTCAGCTGTCTCAGTTCCTAACCCTAACCCTGCATTTCTAGTGCCATGCTCTAACGGTACCAATTAAGCCATGCAGCACCATCTGACCATCTCTGATATGTTTGTAGGTAGGTGATTACACAAAGTTAAGTAAAACAATATGAAAATGCACTGCACATCAGGCAAACGCTAGTTGGCGGTATTCAATCCCAGTTATGTCTCTTTGTGAAATTGGAGCCCCCAGCGATATATATTGCGGAGCCTGTTCCCTCAATACTCAGTATACTCACTAACCTGGGCACGAAGTTAGTATACTCTTCTTCCTCTTATGCCATTTAGCTGACGCTTTTGTCCAAAGCGACTTACATTGCAGTGAGTGCATACATTTTTAGGTATATATGTTCCCAGCGGGAATGAAATCCCCAACTAGGGATGTCCCGATCCCACTTTTTCACTACCGATACCGATACCTGGGCTTCAGGTATCTGCGATTCCGATATCAATCCGATATTTGTATTTATTTTTTTACTCCTGAATAATAACAAATACTTCCCCATTATATAGTCCACAACAACAGTTGGCTATTAAAGACTGCCAGCCTTTATTGAAGCAACAAAAACAGTACTCTGCAGTACTCAGTGACCAAGTTAAAACAATTTAGCAGCATTCAGCATTGTAAAAAAATTAATAATTACTGTCTGATTTCTAGTTTTAGTGCCTTCAGGTTTTTATTCTATTTATCTTCTCTTACAAATGGCATGCAATTATAGCACCCTTTTTTAAAGTGTAGCCTGGTGACACCCGCTGGTGAGACCCTAAACCAGTCGTAGAATCGAAGGGGTCAAAAAGTGAAACTTATTGTGTCAACAACATCTGGTTTTCGTTTTTTTTTCATAACAGGCAACTTGAAGTTTTAAAGCAGCCACTCAATATAATATACGATCACGTTTAACGATCACTACATTTGTGAATTGGATTCACTGTTCTCGTTTGCCGTAGGCTACCGGTAAGTGATAATGACTTGTAAACATACTTTCGTTTTAGGACGTGTTCAATTCAATTCAATTCAATTCAATTCAACTTTATTCGCCATGTGCAGTGCACTAGGAACATGACTTGGTATTCTCCATGCTGAACAAGCTACAGTACATACAACAGCAAGACGACAATACAACAATACTCAAGACAATATATACAGTACCAATATGAGTGAACAAATATACTGTACAACTTAGTGCAAGAACATGTAAAGTGCAAGGTGCAATGATCAGGAGTTATTGAGGAGGGCTATGGCTTTGGGGAAGAAAGTAACTGTTCAAGTGGCGTGATGTTTTTGACCTGATGGCCCTGTACCGCTGTCCAGAAGGGAGTAATTCAAACAAGCTGTGAGCTGGATGTGAGGGGTCAGCCTGATCTGGAGCTATGGAGGTCTGTGATGGGAGGCAGGGGGCAGCTGATGATCCGCTCAGCTGTCCGTACGACTCTTT
Source organism: Nansenia antarctica (assembly GCF_963989245.1). NCBI lineage: Eukaryota > Metazoa > Chordata > Actinopteri > Argentiniformes > Microstomatidae > Nansenia > Nansenia antarctica. Next base: position 52,666,144 of record NC_137678.1, on the reverse strand, counting down.
GTAGCTTGGCCTTGGATCGAGCAGACACAGAGTCATACCAGACTGTGATGGAAGATGTTAGGATGCTCTCTATAACGGCCCTGTAGAACTGGACCAGGATGTGACGACTGATGTGAAGTCTCTTCAGCTGACGGAGGGAGAACAAACGCTGCTGGCCTTTTTTAACTAAATGGGTGATGTTGTTATCACATTTTAGTTTGTTGGAGATGGTAGTGCCCAGAAACTTGAATTCATCCATTATTGTGACAGGGGAGTTATTGATGACCAGTGGAGAGTAGAGTTTTTTTTCCAGAAGTCCATAATCACCTCCACTGTCTTGGTGTTGTTGAGTTCCAGGTTATTGGCTGCAGACGAGGACACCAGGCGGCCGACCTCCTTCCGGTAGGCAGTCTCGTCATTATTAGTGATGAGGCCAACCATGGTGGTGGTGTCATCTGCATATTTGATGGTCTTGACAGATGTGTCACCAGAGGTACAGTCGTTGGTGTACAGGGAGTAGAGCAAGGGGGAGAGCACACAGTCCTGAGGAGCACCGGTGTTAACTGTGCGGCGCTGAGACAGGTGAGGGCCCATCCTGACATACTGTCTTCTGTTGGTGAGAAAGTCAGTAATCCACTGACAGATGGAGGGGTGGCTATTCAGCTGGGCCAGTTTATTGTGGAGGAGGTCAGGAATGTTGGTATTGAAGGCTGAACTATAATCCACAAACAGGACTCTGGCGTAGGTGTTTCGATTGTCCAGGTGTTGCCGAATATAGTGGAGCGCAAAAGCAAGGACAGTGTGTTCATCTAATAGACCTATCGTTAAGCCACGCCCCAAAATAGAAATTGTCCAATCATATCACAGCAAAAGTCAAAACAGGCAGAAAACTCGGACAAACAACTTGCAAATATCTGATGGTGAAAAGCTTCTAGACTAAATATTCTTGTCATCTTTAAAAAACATGTCTATTACTTGCTGTGGTAAATCAGAAATGTGCCAACTCCCACCATTGCAAGTCAGTGAATGTCATTCAGTCGCGGTCGGTCAGTCAGTCACTGTCAGTGAGGCGTTTGTTTGTCTGAGTTTTCAAAGGGGGTGTGGCTTAGCGATAGGTCCATTATTGTAGTTATGTGTTTTTAGCGGGTCGATGTTCTCTCAGCATGTTGTGATGTTATAAAAACGCAGTTAGACTTTCGTAGCTATGTATCACTGTTAGCCGCTAGCTGTTAGCAGCGTTTGTTGTTGTGGTTTGATCAGTCACTCTTCTCCTGTCACATTCTCATTCTTGAGGTGCACCAACATTCAAATACTCATGTCGTCTTTAATGCCGTGGATCGGATCGGGACATCCCTACCCCCAACCTAAGCGTTGTTAACACCATGCTCTACCAACTGAGCCACAGAGGACCACGTTGTGAGGTATACTCACAACATGCGGGTTTGCTCCTCCTTGGCGCGGGCCACAGCCAGCTGAAACTGGTCTATCTGCTGTCCCAAGGTGGAGTCCTGGAAGCTGAGAGCGTCCAGCTCCGTCTGTAGCCGCTCCATCCGCTCAGCACGCACCTGGGTCTCCGAAGCCTGGCTGATACTGGGGGTGGGTGACAGGGAGACAGAAAAGAGAAATTGGAGAGATAAATTCCAAGTGGTCACAGAGTCATTCCCCTCCCCTCCCATGCCATGACATTAAATGAAAGAAACTTTGAAAGCAAGAAGAATGATTATAAGAAAATATGTGTGAAAGGTAGGGATGCACCGATACCGATACCAGTACTCATATTCGTAAAACTCGTATTCGTAAAACTACCCCGATACATCCCCCCTGATACCACTTTACGGTGTTATGCCAAATTACTCTCCCGCAGATTCCTGGTACAGCAGGGTAAACATTCACAAAACATAATATATATGAATTAAGATTAATTTGGAAACCATAATACGAAAAATATGATAACATTATTATTATTATTTTTTAAGATATAGCTGTATATTTTTTTTTAAATGTCGGTATGAATACGTGTACCGTTACACCCCTACTGGAAATTAAGATATCTTTCACTAGAGTGTCTGAAATAAATATACATTATTTTGTATGAAGAAAAATAGGAAAACACTTTCTAAACACATTTTCTTACTACAAGCTACTCTGTTACTAGCATAGAAACGGCCACAAAGTTTGAGCATTAACAATGGTATTACGGCACAATAATGGTATTACTGAAGCTGTTTCACATTGTGAAAAAGTACATCAACAGCCTGTTTACTTTATTTCATGAAGTGATTTGAAGGCAATAGACAATAGATTAATTCTGACAATGTCAGACTAGCTTGTCTATTACCAGCTAAAATATTATAGTTATAATTATATATTAATATTTGTTTTCAATGTCATTGTTAGAACTGTAGTGGTATTATTAAGTACTCGGTAACAGTATTTGGTATTGGCAAGTACCCAAAAGTAAGACTTATACTTGTAATCAGTCTGAAAGAAAGTGGTATCAGTTAAAGGAAGAAGAGGTAAAGGAGAACGGGGGGGTGGAAGTGCTACCTCAATTTGAGCTCATCAATTCTCCTGGAGAGCTGATCCTTGTCCTTCTCCAGGTCTCTTAGGTTGGTCTTGGATCTGCGCACACTGGTCTGGGAAAGAGTCACAACAACTAAGACGATCAAGCGAACAAGAGAGGGCCAACTCCTGTGTGTTGATAGAAACCCCCAAAGGTCTTGTTTAATCTATTGTAGTTCTTAAGGTTGTAGTTCAAGGGATTTGTAGTATCGTCATAAGCTACGGATGGATCCTAATGGCTAGTTACAGCTTGGGTTATGGTTACGCATAATACAGTGCTCTCATCTCAACGATCATAGCCCTAGGGGGTATTCCACGTACGTTGATAACTACATCAGCGATTCGTTGAAAAAGCCTGGTTCAAGCTAATCTCGATTGTGATTTAAGACTCAACTCGTTCCAATAATCCAGTTCCGGCTTGTCTCGTCAATGGTAACTCAGTTCTGGTTTGGAAATGCTGGCTTTAGTAGTAATAAGCAGCCCAGAACAGACAATTGACGAAAAGAAGATACTATGACTGGAAAATGACAGCGCAGCACTCTACTTATGGAGCTTTATGAAGAAGAAGATTAAGAAGTAAAAAAGGGCAATATTGCCACAATTAACGAGGCGAGGGAAATGGCTTGGCAAAAAAATTGCTGACAGATTAAAGACGTACGTACTACTAGCCCCTACTAATTGTTTTATTTAAATTTTTTCATAAATGAACATTCACTACTGTGGTTATATTAGCAGCATGCTATGCAGGATCAGATCATCGGGATGGCATTGAGTGACATTGAGTGGTATTAACTGCTGCCGTCAGATCATAGTGTTCTTTTAAGATGGGGGTTCAAATCCCCCTGACATAACTACAATGGTGTTTGAAGCCTTTCTGACTAGTAATGATGTTCTTCTAGCATTGTAGCTGGCCCCTGAATTTGGCATAGATAATTATTTCTTATGATTACTGATGGATAGATGATTCACTTACTTAGACAGATGTATTTATTGTAAATCGATTTGCATGAAGGATTCTGTTAAATGCACCCCCAAATGTTAAATGCCCCCACACATTAAATTAAAGTCAACCACTCTCTCCTGAGGCAAGGATCGAACCAGCAACCTTCTGAATGCTAGCTGCCTTAACCCCTGTGCCAGACACCCCGCTCTGCTATTTTTGATGCAAGCTGATACAGATACCTATCTATTTATACCTTTTTTCTCTATCTATCTATCTATCTATCTATCTATCTATCAAACTATCAATCTATCTAAAAAGGTCGGACATAATGTTTCCAAAAAGTCTCTTGACGGAACTGTCTTTCGGGATTTTGTTTCCGCCTGTAACACATTTTTAACACACATCAGGTTAGTTCTGAGGCATAAATTGCCATGGTAACTCAATAGCAATTTCTTTCAGCCACATTCAGGGAACGGAACTCAGAGTGAAATTATCGCAAATTATCAAAACAAGCCTGGATTTTCCTTTATCAGCGTTCATGGAATACCCCCCTGGTCATCTCAGCTATCATAGCCCTTGTGGTCGTTCTGTGCTCTGGTCTTGTTACGGCAGTTGTTGTTTCTGTGTTGTTGTTGTTGTTGTTGTTGTTGTTGTGGTTGTTGTTGCTCTGTGCTGTTGTTGTTGTGGTTGCTCTATGTGGTTGTTGTTGTTGCTCTGTGTTGTTGTTGTTTTGGTTGTTGTTGTTGTTGTGGTTGCTCTATGTTGTGGTTGTTGTTGTTTAAAGCTCACCCCAGCGATGTTGGAGAGCTTTCTGCTCTTCTGGCCCTCCTTCCCCAGCTCAGTCAGCTGGGGCTGCATCTCCTGCACCCTCACAGTGTTGGACTCCAGCTGGTCGTTGATCTCCTGGAGCTTCCTCTCCGCCTCCACCACCTTGGCCTGGACAGGAATTGAGGTGAACAAGAGCACCAGCGATTACAATCAGTGGAGGGAAAAATGGCAACGAGAAAACATAAACCAACAGGGCAACCCATCACTTTTGGTCTAAATAATGGAAAATACTACCAATAACTGTAGGTTTTGAATATTGAACTGGAAGGTTAATCAAAATGCCAGACCAAGTTGAAATGTAGGACCACAGGTTTGGAGCCATAACTCGTCTTAGGGTTTTGGCCTGTAAATAAGAGGTCGACCTTACCTTCCATTCGTCCACTTTTTGATCGTATTTGGCAGTGGACTTCTCCTCTGATTCAAGCCTGTCCTTCAGGAGCGTCACCTCCTTCTCCATCTCTGTCACCTGGCACAGAGGGACACAAGTGCAGGGCTTAAAGTGGGAAAAAAATCCTGTGCCTGAAACTTTTTCTTGGGGAGGGGGGTCACAAACTGATTAAATCACTTAAGGCCAAACTGATTGCATCACTTATTAAGCCACTATCACTAAAACAATAGATCAATAGATCTCCATCAAGTAGAATACTGATGACTAGTGACCAGTCATGCATGAGGGCTGACGAGTTGGCGATGTTTACTTTCCTGCTGGCTAGGTGTTGTGTTGTTACTTTGGCCAGATCATCATCAAAAAATCGAACAAGGACATTGAGGATTTTGTCCATGTTAAGATTAGTAGCTTCGTCGATATTCATTGAAAACGTTGCTTTTTTAAGCTTTTCACACAGCCGTTTTTTAAATTCCGGGGCAAGGCCATGTGTGTTTAAATAGCTGGCGTGCTTATTGGAAACGGACAGCTTTGTCAGTGCATTTTTGTCTTCTGATAGCTTCTTGCACAAATCGACGAGTGGCTGAGCCATTGTGAAAGACAGATCATGTTCAGCTATAAACGCGCAAACTCAGATCTTTTGCTCGCAAACACGGTCGGTCATTGAAGATGAAGTGGTACCTGTCGCCGTCGCTCCCGGCAAGGTTGTTGTATGAGCAAGCGCTCGAACCGAAGCTTGGTGACCGGGATCTGAGGCATGTCGAGCAATAACCTTCTTCCCACTACTATACTATATACTATACTATGTATATATACTATAGTATATACTATACTCCCGTAGACGAGTTTCTTTGAGCACGGCGTACAGAAAAAAGCACCCGGCTCCCTCAGTTTGAGGCACCACGTCCATAAGGCTTCCCCTCACTACTCTCCTCTATCCATGCCCAGCGCCATTTATTCCTTACTCCTCGTTCTAGTATAGCTGTGTCTTCGCCATGTTTAAGAAACTTGGCTTCCATTTGAATAGACTCTTACTAAAGTTAGCGAGATAGCGGGCTGCTAAAAGCGAACGTCTCTACAAGCTAACATTACACTCATTAAAACTTCTTAAGGTCCGCCCCACTACTCTGCCTCCGATTGGCTAGAAGTCGTTGGTTGGCTTGAGCAATGTGATACCATTGGTAGGCGGAACTGTCTCTTTGCTGAAGATGACTCTTTAAATTACGATGTAAACAAATAGCATGTTTTTTTGTTTTTTTTAATTGCTAAAAATTCCCCCGCGCCGGAAATCCGGCACCGTGCCGGAGAACTTTAAGCCCTGCAAGTGGTGTCAGTAAGAAATCACTGAACACTAGGACAGCCGTGCCTTTTTTACCTACTATAAGAACCGCCTCTGGGGTCAAATGACCATAGTCTTTACAACGGGAAGCTGCTATTTACATACAACGACCCCTAGTTGGCCGGCTTGTAAATTAGCCTGCCTCCTACACAAACATTGTTTTATCGAGTGCAAAGATATAACATTTATTTTACTCACCCACCCATGGCTGTTCTATTGTTAAGTAGGAACTGGACACTCATATTTTGCATAGTGTACTACTAGATTTCTCTCTCTCTCTGGCAAATCGTCTCGGTACCAGAAAATAAAATGTTATTCTTAGTATTGTTAGTATCATAGGGATGTAGTTGCTTATTAGCCAGTCTAACACCATCTGAAATTGTGGGACTAGAGTTTAAGTTGTTCAGTTATCTCTATATTTCTATTGAAGGTCTATGATCTCACCAGAGCCCAGGCCATTTGGTTCATCAGCTCGTTCAGTTTAGGGTAAAAGTCTTCCAGCGACGGCAGGCTTTTGCACCTATCCTGTTTTTCCAAACACGTCTTTCTGAGGTCGTCCAAGTTCTGAAGCACAGGAGCACACAGACAACACGGAATGTCAACACAGTTAATAGCTCTCAGGCACAAATGTGTTTTTGTTAAGAAACATTGATTTGATCAGGACCAATAGGTGGCTTAGATTCAAAGCTGATTTTTGATGAATAGATGTACGAGAGAGAAAGGATTGGTGACTGTGTGAGATGCGGAAAGACATAAGCGTACACACACACACACACACACACACACACACACAGTCGATCATAAATCAAGTCAAGACAATGCCTACCTCCTCTTTTTTTGCTATTGTGGTCAAGATGACATCCTTAGTCATCATGATGTAGTTCAGATTCTCCTTCATCTGTTCCAGCTGTGTGACTTTCATAAAGAACTAGGGACAAAAACACAATCAGATCACCAAGAGTGGGACTCTAACTAGAGATCCACACGCTTAAGTTGGATCATCACGCATACTTCCCATTGACATCAATGCAAGATTTACACAAATCAAGTCACCACAGGAAGGGTTAACTTAAATTACTGTGACCTGTACTGTATTTGCACTGAACTGTTCTACTGCTGTAATTCCCCATTGTATGCGGAAGCATGCTGAATGGAAGGGTTGTGTGCAAAACACATGTCCTTGAGATGCGCAGTGTCCTTATTTGGAGATTGTTCAAGAGTGTTGATGTTACCCCTCAGCCTAATATCATAACTGCTGACATCATAACTGCTGATATGAAGAGTCTTGTAGCTTCAGCATCTTGGGGATCATCTGACCCGTTTTGTATATCCTGTTGTAACATTAATAGTGTACATGCTAAACTAATTGTATAAGGGGGCATGCCACTGATGCTCATGGGGACACTTGGGGCGTGCTTACCTAGTGTGACTTAACTGTGCTCCCTGCTGCAGCATTAAAATAAAGCTTTTAGAAGTTTGCAGTCATTTGTCAGTACTCTCTTTGTTGATAAGAAATAGATTCCCACACCAGATTCCACCCTAACTATGTAACGGCAGTTTTCTATTGCTAAAGGAAAATCCAGGCTTATTTTGGTACATCTCGCAAGATTTCTTTTTAAATCCAGGCTTATTTTGAAAAGCTTGCAAGACTCAAAAATAAGCCTGGATTTTCCTTTAGTGACGTTGATGGAATACGCCTCTGTTCTTATTTCAAACTCTTGAAATCCAGTGGTAAAAAACCTAGGAAGTCTTCTACCCGTAACAAAACATTTGCATTTCACACTGCTATAACATTTGCATTGGACATCTTAACATGTCAGTGGTATTACTATTACTGAGGGCTTTGGGTCTTACCTTGTACTTTTCCCCTTCACATTTGGAAAGCAGAAAATGCTTGCTCATCCCTTGAGGTAAGATAGTTATAGGATTGTCCACCTTATGGGAAAAGAAAAAGAACAACAACAAAAATATTTGTAACGTGTAAAATAAATACTCATCGATTCCAGTGTCAGTGATACAGCGTCATCAAATAATTTCAACACATTATAATAGGAAGGTAGCAGGTGATGAGCAAGTCATACAGTACCTGGATGTTGAAGGTATGCAGAATGTTCATGAGCTCCTCCTTTTTCGTGGAGACCACCTGACCTGCAAGTCAGAACCCAGTGTAAAAGTTACATCTGATTTTCAGTAAATGAACGTGTGGAATGCATTACTATCCCAAATGAATGGTTATATTTTTTCTGAGTGGGGCAATCGCACTCTGATATGTCATTTTTATTGGATAGAGATAGTGAAGATACACAGGAAAGTAAGGAGAGGGTATGCCAGCAGGGCACAGGCCGGATTCAAACCCATGCCGACATGGACATAATGTGTGCACTGTAGGCCGTGGTGCTAGACCACTGGGCCACCCCGGGCCACACTATCCCAAATTAACCCTGTGCTACTCACAAGCTTGGTGCATTGATTTAAAGGAAAGATTCACACTGAAGTTACAAGCATATATCCAGTGACTTCAAATGCGTGCTTGAATGAAAGATGCACAGACTGAAGAGGTGTATCCCTACATTTTTGGGACATTTACCACTTTTGTTCTTGATTTTGTAAGTCCTCAGACCCTTGCGGGTTATCTTGAGGTCCACAATGATGGCCGAGCCAAACAACTCGGGTTTGTGGGCGTCTTTCCCCCTGTTCCGCAGTGTGATGGAAACACCGGCAGAGCTGGAAAAAGAGAAGATGACAAAACAGGGTAAGCTTTTTTTTTTTTTTTTTTCCACAATTAAGATGCCCTATTTCAAGGACACTATGTAAAAAAGGTGTTGTTATTTTGTGACATCAAGCCTTTTTTGGTGGTTACAAATTGACGGCGACCCTAAATGCCAGACCTATTAGGACTAATAGAGCTTCTGATGCTGACTAAGGCATTTTCAATATGATCGTGCATTATAAACATGGCACCCCAAAGAGGCACGCTTTTCTTAGCAAGTGTGATGGTGTGGATATGATGTTACGCAACACCATTGCAGCTCAGGTGACCTACTGTATGACTGAAAACACCCAAGGCAGTGATTCAACTCGGACAGTTGCCAGTTATGGGTGAATGTTTAAAAGGATAGTTCATCTACATGACATCATGATACATTAGTTTCCTTATCATGGACAGGCTTAATAGAAGGTTTTAAATGATATGCTGAAACGCAGAAAGTTTGGAAGTATTTTCACCAAACTGATGAATTCCATGTGCAATGCAAATTAAGTGATATCAAGCTCTTCTATCAGTGCACGCTCCCATGAGAAATCATATGCTCTTCAAGCACAAAGAAACACTCCCAGTGGGGGACAAGCAGCAGCAATGTCGCATCAGATATTTTGCCAATTCAAAGCACCGCTGTGACGCCCACCAGAACCGAACAGGCAAAAGCTCAATGCCTCAATGATAAGCCAAGATATATTGCCTCTCAGCTTCGTGGAGGAAGAAGGCTTCAGAGATTAGCCAGCCCCTCTGATAGGGCTTTCACACCGGCAAGGAACCGTTCCCGTTTGCGTTCTGAAACCTCCGAACCTTGGTGCTGTCTGGCGAACCAGCCTGCGTTCATACCAGTGTGACCAGAACTATCCGCGTCATCAACGATGGGTGATGAAGGGGCGGGATAAACAAAAATGTCACAACTAGATGGCAGCTACTTCACGGAAAATGAGGATAATATCTTCCACTACACTACAGTATCTGAAATAAACACTATTTTCTATGAAACAAAACAAGACACTTTCTCCATACGTTCTCTTACTAACCTGCTCCATTACTGGAATAGAAATGGCTTACGAAATGTGCGTTCGCGCGTGTGCGAATGAGGAAACTTTTTATAATTCTTTTGATCACTAATGATTAGATTAAATTACATTTTGTCTCCTTCCTTCTTGCTGGTCTTTGCAGCCTAGAATATGACATACCCACTGACGACGTGACTGTTCTACGTTTTGGTTCCCGCTTGAGAACCACTATTTTCTGGTTCCCGCTGCGAACCAACTTTTCAGGCCCCCGAACCAATTTATTTTTGGTCGGAACACACCTGCCGGTTCCAGACGTGGTTCGCGAACGCGATTCCTTGGCGGTGTGAAAGCCCTATTAGTGCTTCTGAGAGATTTAGGGTTAGTACTGATTTAGTACTGATGACCGGGTGAGAAAGTTACCTTTCTCCTTCTTTCACAAAACATTTCAGGGAGGATGCTGTGTTTGTGGTCTGTGCTTTTCCACCCAGGGCAACTATAAGGGCAGTGAGAATGGCACTCTTTCCACCTGTCAGTTTAAAAACAATATATTAAAAACAAATGGAAGTGTGCAACACAGAGGACACACAACGCAAGCAATCAAACCAATCAGTGTGGGATTACAAGAAAGTAATACAAACACAGAAACATGCAATACAATAGTAGGTGGAGAGAAAATACGAAAAGCGTCTTGTTGTGACATTCAGGATGGACAACAATGCCGTCATGGGAGCAAATGATAAACTCACTCCCGTTGTTGCCAACAACAAAATTGATATTGGGTCCGAAGGTGAAAGGTCCCAGCAGAGAGTGACACATGAAGTTCTTCAGGGTGATGCTCTCGATAATACCCACATCTCCAGATGACTTATAACAAAACAGAGAGAAGAATAGTAAAAACTGCTTATTGCTCAACATGTAGGCTAACATATGAACTCCAGGTGATTATTTTACTCTACTCATTGTATCTGACATAAAGCCAGTACCCCTTAAAACGAATAGTTTTTTAGCATTAATTAAATAAACAATAGTTTATGTCAGTAATGTATAAGTACAATCTGAGAACCGAGAGTGCTCCTCATGGTGGAAAACATAACGTCACTGCCACCTACCTGCAGGGATGTAGATGGCCATGGTAGGCTGAGATCCACTGTGCCACTGGCATCCTCAGATTCAGGCTCCGCGGTCCGGGGGTTTTCAAGAGTGCTCTTCTTCTTCGACATCCTGCCCCTGGCCAGGTCTGTAACATTATGTTAGCTTCAAAATAGAGCATGGGTACTGTGCCATGGGTGCTGTGCTGGCAGGAAAACGAAAATGAAAGCAATGGAACTGACGCAATAATAGTAGTAAGTAGTATAGTATCAAGTTTTTGAAGTTAGTATGCATTTAACCAGATATAAAACTAACTGTAAGTGAACCAAAACCGTATAACAATTCTAATTATAATAATAATAATAATAATAGCTAGATTTTATTTAAAAGCGCCTCTCTCAAACTCAAGGACACTGTACAGGTGACAGAGAGAAGCAGGACAAAGACAACAAAAACATCAAAAACAATCCTCAACAAACAAACAAAAAGAACAGAACAGAACAAAGATACGAGCAAGCTGGTAGCCCTTCCTCAGAGAAGACAGCACACTAGCTATTGAAACCAGCTCAGTTAGTTATAGCTAGCTACACTAGCTAGTTGGCGCAGTTCATCCTAATGGTGGGAAAAAAACACGGAATCAGAGAATGGAAACACTCGTTGGGGTTTGGCTAATATCGTTAGACAAGCTTGTCCACAACCCAAAAAACTTCTCTCACCAACGTTAATCGAAGTTTCGGGATATATTTCATCGACACAATGCCTTTGACAACATGACACTTGTTGAAAGTTCAACATGAACCATTTGTGAAGTGTTGAACCATTGCAGCTTGTTGCTATATTGCTGAAATAGCTGGCTAGCATATAACGTATAATAAGCATATACTAAGATGAGTTTGAGTGGGTACTTGGTGGTCACACAAAATATTGACACTTTGGGCACAATTTAGACATGTTCACTATGGGGTGTACTCACTTTTGTTGCCAGCTGTTTAGACATTAACAGCTGTGTACTGAGTAATTTTCAATGGACAATAAATCTATACTGTTATTCAAGCAGCACACTGACTACTGCTTGATTTTATTATTTATTAAAATGTATCTGGGTTAAAGGACAGCACGACGTATAGACGCAATTTAAACCACCACTTCTGCTAGGATAACTATGCTAACTGGGACATATTCTGACAGTTTAGAGGGGTTTAATAACGGTTTTAATGCATTTAAGATAAGTAGAAAATATAGCCGTAATATAGCTGGTTTATAATGATGGCCAAGCGTAGACTCGAGGTTGAAAAGACGTCTATTGCTCACTGGGTAGTGTCTTCTATGGATGCAATGCAGTTAGCGACGTCGATTATTATTCACGAGAGAGAAGTAAATAACATCAACTAAAGACTAAAGATGGATGTTGGTTTTTAAGTCGCTGCTAGGTTACACTTGAGCTAGTAACCTAGCCTAGCATTTCAACTGTCTTCAGCTAGCGAGCTAACTAGCCACTATGGCGCATATCTGTCTTATCAACATTGTACGACAGTTACAGCTTGTAGAATACTTACTAAGCTGTCTATTAATATACAGGCTGTTCATTTAGCATTAGATCATTATTATAATTATTATTTACCTTACAAAGAGAGGTTAAATACAGAAGCGTCTTCCACAGTCTTCCAGAAGCGTGTAACAGTCTTCCATTCGATCGGCGACGCACGTGCAGGTGTCAATCAGACAGCACGTGACGTTAGAATTTCTAGAATATTCTATCTCAATTTTTGTCAAAATTGAGTTTTTTACATAATCTGATCCATTATGTAGGTGTTTATTAATGCTTGTGTGGTGTTATCTTTAAAAAAACAATCATTTTTTTAAGTTAGTAATTAATAAAATACAAAGGTTCCATCTCACAAGCGCACAATCAGCGCGTCAATCAGACATCACGTGACCGTGCAGGTGTCAATCAGACATCACGTGGTGCCACGCAGCAGACTGACGTCATTATCACGTTGATTTCTGTCATGACAAGTTAATAAACTCCTAAAAAAAAGTTTGGAAACGTTATTTCAGTCGATTCTTCCTCGCCTTTAATAATACCAATTGGTATTGTTGGTACTGTATTTTATATCGTTGGAAAGCCTGATTAGTCACCTTTACAACGAGGAACAACTTGTCTTGTAAGGGTCATGCATTCGTGGAATGAGCATCACAGATAAACGTGTGGGTAGCGGCCCAAATTTTTTTTCTTTCAAATCCCCTGCAATATGTGGCATAGTTGTGGTATGCACATTTGTTTTTTATAGCTATTTGACCAAAGCCAGGAAAATAAGAAGTAAACCACCAATAACAATACTACTACGTAGTAGGAATAATAATAATAATAATAATAATAATAATAATAATAATAATAATAATATAATTTGTGTAATGATTCTAACTGGATTTCTATTTTCTATTCATTATCCATTAATAATGTCTATTCATTATCCATTAATAATGTCTATTCATTATCCATTGTGTATTCATTATGAATTCATTATGAGGCAGCTCAGAAAGGGTCAGTCTACATTACACTGCCTTCCCAGAGAATCCTATCGATGTTTTGAGGACACATCTCATCAGCTCGTGAGCTTAGAATGATAAGGTTCTATCTCCGTTTAGAATGATGAGGTTCTATCTCCGTTTAGAATGATAAGGTTCTATCTCCGTTTAGAATGATAAGGTTCTATCTCCGTTTAGAATGATAAGGTTCTATCTCCGTTTAGAATGATAAGGTTCTATCTCCGTTTAGAATGATAAGGTTCTATCTCCGTTTAGAATGATAAGGTTCTATCTCCGTTTAGAATGATAAGGTTCTATCTCCGTTTAGAATGATAAGGTTCTATCTCCGTTTAGAATGATAAGGTTCTATCTCCGTTTAGGGCAGTTCAGAGATATTGAGCGTCAAAGTGTTTACATTCCATTATGTTTTGTGAGATGGAACCTTTGTATTTTATTAATTACTAACTCAAAAATGTCAACGTTTTAAAAATAACACCACACAGGCATTAATAAACACCTAATGGATCAGATTATGTAAAAAAACTCAATTTTGACAGAAACGGTACATTTTAAGACCTTTTTAGACCTTTTTTTTTTAGACCTCTTTGAATAGAATTGTTGACCTATTCGCAACACCATATGATAGCTTTTTGTCATCCTGCCGTCGCTTGCCAATCATTTCTCCCGGGGCAGCGAATTGCCTTTTTGGGGGGGTTCCAGCTTGATTAATTTCGTTTCGTTCGTTGATTAATTTCGTTTGTTCATATCATTGATCCTGAAGAGCATATTGTTAAGGGGGCTATTTGACATTGAATGGTTAGGGTTAGGGATGACACAACGCAGAGACGAGAGACATCTGAGATCAATATCCTCCACCATAATCAATAACTGAAAATGATCAGATGACTGAGGACCCAGCAACCTGTGTTTTTCTCCAGCTAATTGGTACCTGTACTGTAGCAATGACAATAAAGACCATTCATTCATTCATTCATACAAACGAAACACAAAACACGAAACCTTGTTATTTCATACGTATTAACACGTGACAAATAATTTAGTACTTACTGATAACAATAATAAAACGTTATTATTATTATTATTATTATTATTATTATTATTATTATTATTATTATTATTACTGTCTCGAAACACCGTGATGACGGAAGGTTGGATGATGATCCTTGACTGAAGGAACATCACACACCTGTTGACGGGAGGATTTACGCCTAAAACCAAAGTCCATAAAGTTCCCCTACGTTTTGACCTCTACCCTGTTGCATACTCACCTTTTTAACAACGTAAAATCTGTTTTTCAAAAAGCAACAGAGCAAAAATAGTAATAGTAGAAATAGCAATTTAATAGAGGCTGCTTCTTGCTGGGTCGCATCCACCTGCGACACCATCTGTCATACTTCAACTCACCACTAGATGGCGATAGTAGCGCGATAATAAATGGAAGAACACGACCAGGTCCATGAACCTGTTTGTCAGATGGCATAACATTGATTTCATGAGGTGAACATTAATTATTGAGCTCTTAAATGCAAAATGCCAACGTCCACGGTTGCCAGGTGGGATCGACAATTTCCAGCCTAACCACAGTCTAAAAACCGCTAAATCAAAACCTATGGTCAGAAAACCGCTATTGACTATTGGGCAGCTGTCCATCTCCTGCCCCTAAACTGTATGTCTGTTGCCAATGATGTTTGTAAAATAACATTTAAACAAACCTGAATTCCTGAGGTCTCTGACTCTCTGGTCCACAACAGAAGAGGGGAGCTTGGGTACTCCTCTGTCTTTGGTCCCCTTAGGCAGGGTCACCCTCTGGAGCCTCCCTTCCAGAGACAATCCCACCAGCTGTACGGCACCTGTACACACACACACACACACACACACACACACACACACACACACACACACACTATTAGGCCTACTTAGGCACACACAAGCTTTCTATAACTCGGAGAACAGTTACACAGACAGACAGACAGACAGACGCACACGCACACAGAAAATGAGAGAATCTGTTTAATCACCTAGGGTGTTATGTGAGGGTCCAGCCAGGGCAATCATCCTGCAGACATTCAGGCTGATGGGGGTCTGGAGGGCAGCAAACATGCTGGATGACTCCACACCCTGACCGTGTCTCTCCATGTGGCCTGGCACCAGGCCCTCTCCTGGGCCTCCTCTCTCTAGTCGCTCCACTATGAGATCCAGGGCCAGGAGGTCTGAGCCTGTGCTGTAGTAGAGACACTGCTTGTCCACACACCCACACAAAACAGGCCCTGCCACACACCCTTCACTAAAGCCTGCCGCCTGCTTACCCCCCTCCTCTGGTCCCCCTTTGCAGGTCTGGACCAGCAACGTCCTCCCCAGTCGACCCATCGCCACCAGACACTGTGGAACCGACCCATTCTCTGTGACCACAGAGGTTCCAATGTAAATGATTGGCTGCTGGAGACTGTGCAGAACTCTGACATGAGGAGGTCCTGGTTGCCCTGGAGAACGCAGAGGGAGGCAGCAAAGGCGCCCATCAGGCAGACCGCAAAGGATCATGGGTGAGTTGATGAGGGCGGCGCCGAAGAGGAGCTTGAAGAGAAGGGACTCCAGGAGGAAATGGCCTTCACGCTGTGGTGTCTCTGATGATGATGATGATGACGTTGATGGTGGTGGTGCATCACTGGAGTAGACACAAGCCAACACGGGTTGAATGACCAGTCCTTGGTCGTTGTTTTCCTCCAAGTCGTCATGGAGACCAGCCAATACGACTGGGAGGCTGAACTCTGCGAGTTTCTGGAGGCCGCCAGTTGTTGATGACGACTCTGGCGCTCTGTAGAAGGTGAACCACCAGGCAGACTCTCGTAGCGAGAGGGTCAGGAGAGTTGTGCCCACCAGGATTAGAGAACGCACCCCCTCGTCTCTGACAGCTAGCGAATCAGAAGACACCTTTAGCAGCACAGGGTCAGGGGCCTGATTGGTCAAAGGGGTTGGAGTCCTAGGGGAGAGGTGAGAGGGTGAGATTCATGTGTGAAGCAGGATAATTGGTGAAGAGGTAGCCTGAGTACACAAAGGTTATTACCTGGACTGGGGAGGTGACAGACTGACACAGTACACGTACACGCCATCATTCTCACAGACAGCATAGACACGCTGCTGGTCCTCACTTTGCACCAGGTGACCCACGGAACCTGGGAACTGAAGGACAGCCTGGAATGAAAATAGTCAAGAATCAGACAACATTTGAGGTCCATTAGATGGTCACCTGACCTGAAGAGATCAATGATGTCCAATTGACAGGTTAAAATTCTGCCTTTCTGTGCTTTACTCTTTTTTCAGTATGTACACTTGCCGTCAGTTTGCGCTCCTGGCAGTTGAAGACGTGGACCTCGTGCCCCCCGGTCCAGAGCAACACATCTGTCCCGGACAGGACCACTTTGGCTGTGCCAGACGAAGGACATCCGAACTCTGCCAAGATTTCAACCGCACATCTCGCCTCCATAGCCGAGCCCTGGACCAGCGAGTCAACAAGTGTGCCAGCAGGGTTTGCTAACTCTTCTGAAACTGACCAGAGACAGTGTAACTCATTACACATATATATTTGTATGGTATTCGACTTATATGTTGTATTCGTATTGTATTATTGAGGGTTGAAGAGGACTGCATTTTATTCCATGGGGAGGTCTGAAATTACAGGAGGCCTATTATGCACGTTCCATTTTGTTGTTGTTTTTTCGAATCCTCAAAATAAAAATGACATCAAAAATGTGATTTCTTTATTGTATTTCTATAATTTCATCAATGCAACGAAACATAATACATTAATATTGTAATGGAAGTTAAACTTAAAGCACCATCGTACAGCAGAGTAGTCACGTGGTGCGTCATTCTCTCCACGTGCGAAAACTGGGTTCTGCCAGGGTTGCTCGACTTAATCAACATTAACAAATACATTTTTGGCAGATTTTGTCTTACATGTGTCAACATACATGTCCATATGTATTATAGTTAATGTTTGTGTTGCTGCGCTCTGTGTAGAGCGCGTTATAGGTGATACAACCATCCAACCTATATTGTAGGTTAGTCTGCAACGTTTTGTTACGTTTCTGTGCGTACTAACTATGAAATCTAATCCTGCCGGCGCCACTGATTTTGATAGTAGGCTAATATAGCTAATATAGACACTTACAGCATGTGTTGCCTTCATTATAAGGCTTATATAAGGCTTTGAATTTTTTGCGGCTCCAGACAGATTTGTTTTTAGTTTTTTTGGTCCAATATGGCTCTTATCAGCACTCATGGATTGCCTCTTATCCAATCAAATGACTTGGTCTCTTTATGACGTTGAGCCCAGTTGTGCGCTCCGGCGCTCTCAGAGCGAATTTACGAACGCACGCAGCCCATATAACACACAACCTCCTCACTCTTTCTCTCACACACACAAACACAAACACACACACACACACAACCTCACTCTCTCTCACACACACACAAACACAAACAAACACACACACACACACACACACACACACACACACACACACACACACACACACAGGGACACCTCCGGGACATCATCTTTGCCTCTCATAGCAGAACCATGCGTTAACACTCGGGCTACAGGCATGGCATTCATCACACAACGTATACGTCCATAAAACCACCAGAGGAAAACACGGGGTCGATGAGAATCTGCGGCAGGTTATAAATAATAGAAAACCTGCCTAATGGGTCGGAGGTTTGCAGCATCACAGAAGAATACCCCCACTTGATGTGATTATTTCGCCTGAAATTCCCCGAAGGCCGTGTATTATCTTACATAAATACACGGGGAAACTTAATACCCCAACTTGTTCTCATCCGAGTCCGCCATTTGCCCTTTCGCCCGTGAATCACGAGGCGAGGTGGATTTATTGTAATGGAAACAACGGTCTGAGTACTCTGTGCTAGCTAGCCTAGTTAGCTTCTCAACACTTGGCTAGAACAGTTTGGGGAAAAAGGTTTTATCTGACAGACTTTAATGGTCAGTCTTACCTGTAACTGCCTCCATCGTTAACACCGTCGTGTAGTAACAGTTTCAAACGTTCAAAGTAACATATAAACATATAAAACTATATGAATATAGAATTGAACTGAAGTCCTGTATGTTGCGTGTCTTTAATCCCCGCGGTGATACTGTCATATCGGCTCGCGCTTATATATAGCCCGGCTCGCGCATATAAAGCCCGCCAAAGCAGCCTGTAAACAGGGTTGCCAGATGGGATTGACATATTCCTGCCTAACCACAGTGTAAAAACCACTAAATCCATAAAAATACAAAAAAAAGCCCAAAACCTTAGATTATCAGAAAAACTCTAATTACTATTGGGCAGGTGCCCAAATGCTTCCCCCCCCCCCAGCCCAGTGTGATCAAAAGTAGCCCCATTACATGGTAACCCGCCCCACCTGGCAACCTTGGTCTCGCGGTCTATCGCGAGATTGTGTTACTGTAGTAAAGCAGACCTGTTACAGACCCTTGTACTTTCCTGACGTAAAAAGAAAAACCTAGCTAGCTATACACAATTACGTTACTCTGAGGTACTTTTGCTAGAGGAGTTTTTTGTCCTGTGATAGGCTACCTGCGTCAGTACCACGGACAGCTCCAAGTACGACATTCAGCTCTATGTCAATACAACCCAACTTGTGTCCTCAATAAGTTTATTAAAGCCGCTAGCAGATGTGGACGAATTAAGCTAGCTAGCTATACTTACCCATAATTGATGATTGTCGTAAGAGAATATAGGTCCTGATTCAAAAATCGGTGGAGCGGGTAGAACGTGACGTTGACGCAACGCTAGGTGGAGCGGGTAGAACGTGACGTTGACGCAACGCTAGGTGGAGCGGGTAGAACGTGACGTTGACGCAACGCTAGGTGGAGCCATATAAATCATATAAGGACTGTTGCTAAGAATCTCCCTGTCCTCACAGTCTACAGGTATGCTAGATTTTAGATTTATGATTGACTATGAGTATCACATGTGTGAACATTTAGAAATGTATTAAAGGCAAAAATAATAATATGGTCCCTTGCCTGGCGCTTTGGAGGGCCTCGCCAGCCAGGGTACACACTTTTTTTTTTTTTACCCTGCCTCACGCGAGGCCCTCCAAAGCGCGAGGCCCTGTGCCACCGCCCCAGCTAGCCCCCCCTAAAAGCGGCCCTGCATTAATATTGTAATGGAAGTTAAACTTAAAGCACCATCGTACAGCAGAGTAGTCACGTGGTGCGTCATTCTCTCCACGTGCGAAAACTGGGTTCTGCCAGGGTTGCTCGACTTAATCAACATTAACAAATACATTTTTGGAAGATTTTGTCTTACATGTGTCAACATACATGTCCATATGTATTATAGTTAATGTTTGTGTTGCTGCGCTCTGTGTAGAGCGCGTTATAGGTGATACAACCATCCAACCTATATTGTAGGTTAGTCTGCAACGTTTTGTTACGTTTCTGTGCGTACTAACTATGAAATCTAATCCTGCCGGCGCCACTGATTTTGATAGTAGGCTAATATAGCTAATATAGACACTTACAGCATGTGTTGCCTTCATTATAAGGCTTATATAAGGCTTTGAATTTTTTGCGGCTCCAGACAGATTTGTTTTTAGTTTTTTTGGTCCAATATGGCTCTTATCAGCACTCATGGATTGCCTCTTATCCAATCAAATGACTTGGTCTCTTTATGACGTTGAGCCCAGTTGTGCGCTCCGGCGCTCTCAGAGCGAATTTACGAACGCACGCAGCCCATATAACACACAACCTCCTCACTCTTTCTCTCACACACACAAACACAAACACACACACACACACACAACCTCACTCTCTCTCACACACACACAAACACAAACAAACACACACACACACACACACACACACACACACACACACACACACACACACACAGGGGTCAGGTAGGGGTCAGAGGTACTGCACCTCTTTGACATGAACCCTTTGGAAATCCAGTACACGTGTGTACAGTTGTGAATCAACTACCTAACAGTCGTATCATCAGTAAAAACCTTCCATGAGAACCAAATTCAGAAACTTTCCAGGATTTCGCCCCGCCTCCCTCCTCTAGCCCCGCCTCCCTCCTCCCTCCTCTACCGTCTCCGGCTTATAGCTGTTGTTTCATGTGGTGCTGTTGATGTGGTGAAATGAGTAGCCTATGGCTAATTAAAACGTAACATACAATAATACAGTAAACACCTTTGTGATCTCAATAAAACATACAATAATACAGTAAACACCTTTGTGGTCTCAATAAATATCTCCCTCCTCCCTCCTCATGTAAATACTGATACTCACGGACAAACCTCCTCCGGTTGGCTTTTTAGCTTTGACAGGTGGCTAGCTAATCAATATTGGACATGAGTCAGGGCTAGCTAATCAATATTGGACATGAGTCAGGGCTAGCTAATCAATATTGGACATGAGTCAGGGCTAGCTAATCAATATTGGACATGAGTCAGGGCTAGCTAATCAATATTGGACATGAGTCAGTGTCTTGGCAAACTCAACAAGAAACCAAGTACAGTGCCATTCCTTCACAGACAGGGAAGGAGAGCCCAATTTCCCCTCCCTAGAGAAACTCAGCCATCCCAACATGGGTTTTTGGCCCCCATTTCCCCCCAGAGGCGAGACATGAGATGACAGTCTTGGCCTGCACAGCTGAAGTCAATTCACTAATCACCCAGCAGCTCACCTGAACAATCACCACTCCCTGTAGTCTGCAGTCTCACAGTTCAACAAAGACACTGTGGCAGGAACATATGCTATTGCAGTGCTGTGACCAAAACCAACTGTTTGCAGAAACCAGAGTGGCTGACGGTGAGATGACTTGGCTGTGTGTTATTATTTGTTTGATATCTTGGATTTGTTTATGGTAAAGTTAAAAGGGCGGTACATAATTTTGGGAAAACTATTTCATTACTTGTAAAAATGTTTCATTGCATTGTAAATTCCTTCATATTGTTTCTTAGCCGCTTATTTTGTGTTTATACCTTTTCAAAGGTTTTTCACCTGCTACTACTACTGCTAAACTTGTAAATCTGATGAAAAAGAGACAAAATTAAGTCCAAAATAAAAGGAGAAAGATAATTACTGTCTGGTCATTGGATGCAGAAAGAGTGGAGTCCCAGTGAAACTCTGGTCAAACAGTCAAAGCCCTTTCAAGTTAGGGGAAGCACAGAAAACCACAGATAACTTGACAGTCAGGGCTAGCTAACGTGTTAGCCGTGTGCTTTTGCAATGACGTCAAATGTAAATAGGAAAGTGGTTTTGATAACAGTGATTGCTGCTAGCTAAGCTGCTAGGATGTCCATCAACGTTAGCGAGACATGCTAAACTATTGAGGAGCATTGGGAGGGAAATGTTCCAAGTGCGTCTATCATATCAAAGCATATCACGTTATTATACGTCTATCATATCAAAGCATATCACGTTATTATACGTCTATCATATCAAAGCTAATCACGTTATTATACGTCTATCATATCAAAGCATCTCACGTTATTATACGTCTATCATATCAAAGCTAATCACGTTATTAGCTCAAACAAACCTCCTCTACCGTCTCCGGCGGTTCTACCTGGTTCACCTTTCCTCCTCTGGGTCATCTGGGCTCTCCGTTTTGGATGTCTGTCCATTGTTGCGGCTATTAATAACAAGTTAAAACACCTTTGTGATCTTAATAAAACATACAATAATACAGTAAATACCGTTAATAAAACAAACCGTCATGGAATGTTGGGAAACAATTCAAACTGGCGCTCGCGCGGCGTCGTCACTGTCACGACAATCGCACGAGCTCTGTCGCAATTAATTGAAAACAGTCGGTTGCTAAGCAGCACACACTTCTATGAGATTTTTTTTAATTCTATTTAAATTGTAATTTTAACTTACACATATTATTTAGATGTCATGAATGGACGTGTTATAATGCGCTAGCCTATGACATAATTCAGTCGGTCGAAACACAAAACCTTGTTATTTCATACGTATTAACACGTGACAAATAATTTAGTACTTACTGATACCAATAATAAAACGTTATTATTATTATTATTATTATTATTATTATTATTATTATTACTGTCTCGAAACACCGTGATGACGGAAGGTTGGATCCTTGACTGAAGGAACATCACACACCTGTTGACGGGAGGATTTACGCCTAAAACCAAAGTCCATAAAGTTCCCCTACGTTTTGACCTCTACCCTGTTGCATACTCACCTTTTTAACAACGTAAAATCTGTTTTTCAAAAAGCAACAGAGCAAAAATAGTAATAGTAGAAATAGCAATTTACTAGAGGCTGCTTCTTGCTGGGTCGCATCCACGGAATGGCCTCAATCAAGATGGTCCTAAATCAAAAGGTTAACTGCATTTGAAATTAACAGGACAAGGAGGTGAAGAAGTAAGAGGAGGAGGAGGAGGAGGAGGAGGAGGAGGAGGAGGAGGAGGAGGAGGAGGAGGAGGAGGAGAGGCAGAATGGAGGCATACAGGAGCAACTTGCAGCTTCTAAGCAGACCATTGAACACTACAAGGCCCTGTATTTATGACTCTATACTGTTGCAGGTATCATCCTCTATACCTCTATACTGTTGCAGGTATCATCAAGTTATTGTTGATGTCACATTTGGCAGATTTTATTGCGGTAGTGACAGACTGCTATATTTTATATTTTCACTAATTTGGCTGATAAACCTATATAATAGATCTTCCATAATGTACATCTGAAGACCTGCATCACTATACTGACAGCTTTGCAGTTAATGACATATTTGAGCGTTTTTGCAGCCTTTATTCGCAGAGAGAGAAAGGAAAGGAGGAGGAGAGGCAGAATGGAGGCATACAGGAGCAACTTGCAGCTTCTAAGCAGACCATTGAACACTACAAGGCCCAGGTCAGTGTGACGACTCCTACATACAAAAACACACCACTGCTTACCACAACACACATACTCTCCATCTGAGATGCATGTATAACAGGTCTAGTCTATACGATATGAAAGTCAGTGCTGTGTTGAAATGATGTTACCTCCATCTCTCAATATTGTTAAAATGAAGATCAAATGTCTATGTTTAAACATGACTATGTATTCATAGCCAATCAGCCAAAATAACATAATATTCCTGAGTTCTGTTAGTGAATAATCAGGTCATGGATTCATGGATTACTCTCTTGCCAGGTGGAGAAAGCCAAGAGTCACTACTCTGGAAAGAAGCACCAGCTACAGGAAAGCCAGGATCAGGTACATGAACTGCAGGGCACCCTGGAGGAGAGGGAGAACACAGTCAAAGCTGTCACCACTGAGTTGATGCTGCTCCAGACAGAGTTGGATAAGGCCCAGAGCAGTGAGAAGATCCTCAGCAGCAAGGTCACCAAGCTGGAAGCACAGGTACACACACTCCACACATGTTTAAATGTTGTGAGGTGGCTCTGAGACAATTGCAACATTGGTAGTCTGTATCAACGAGCGGCTCGTGCAATCTTTCCCGCTCCAGTTTGTGATTGTGTTGTCGTGCTGCCTATGCAGCCCTCAGACTAAATGTAGCAGTTTGCACTAGTTGGGTGCTCATTATAAAAACACCAACCCTACATCCACGCTATAGCTGTTTTGTTTTGATCAGTTTAGGCAGATAGTAGTAATAATAATAATACATTAGACTTATATAGCGCTTTTCTAGACACTCAAAGATGCTTTACAAACTGAAAAGACCGAGTAGTAATTATAAAAAGACACAAAAATAAATAAAAGAAAGTTATTTTTATTTTTCGTGTCCACAAGAGAGTCAGTTACAAGGCTTGGCTAGATGTGGTTCAACCACAGCTGAACACATTGCTGTCCCTTCTCATTGAACTCTGCCAAGTCCGTTGATGTGCGGGGCGGTTCCAGCAGGGGGCATATCAGGAGGTGCTGCATGGTCTGTGGTTCAGTGCCACAGTCACACACAACGTCCCCATCATTTAGGTATACCCATTTGGCGAGAGTGGCTTTTGTAAGTCCAACACCAGATCTTATCCTGTTTAGGCATTTCCACACTGCGTAGTTGGTGTCTGCTCCAGGGGGCAGTGCCTCGCTCGCCTTTAGCTCCATTGTTGTTGCTGGTGGGAGTTTGTCAAGCCTTTCTTCCCACCGAGTGACTCTTTCACTACTTGTGCTCGGTGTTCCGAGGGGCGGGACGCTCTTCAGGAAACTTTTCCTTGATTTAAGGCGGCTTTTGGCTGGCACATGGCCAAAGAGAGGATGTCTTTGGTCAGTAGACTGTTGTTGGCGCTCTTTTTTGCTTGCTGCATTTCGTCGTATCTCTGGTGGGGCTATGCCTGCCAGGATGTACAGATGGTCTGTTGGTGTTGGTTTCAGACAGCCTGTGATAAGGCGGCAGCTAGCATTGAGGGCGGGATCCAGCTTCTTGGCATGGGCAGCTCGCTCCCATACTGGGCAGGCATACTCGGCAACTGAGTAGCAGAGAGCTAGTGCGGTTGACTTCAGGGTCTGTGGGTTAGCACCCCAGGTTGTGCCAGTGAGCTTGCGGATGATGTTGTTCCTCGCACTCACTTTACACTTGGTCTTCTCAGTGTGGGTCTTAAAAGAGAGGCATCTGTCCAGGGTTACCCCTAGGTAGACTGGGTGCTCACAGTGTTCAAGGGAGGTTCCTGACCAGCTGACCTTCAGTTGGCGCTTGGCTTCACTGTTTCTCAGGTGGAAGGCACACACCTGTGTCTTAGATGGGTTTGCACGTAGGTGGTTCTCTTCATAGTACGGTGTTAGCTCTGCCAGAGCGTTGGAGAAAGAAAGTATAGGGGCCTAATTAAGGTAGTGCTGGGGACACATGGGAAGGGGAGGGGGAGAGGGTTAACTGGTGAAGGCAAGCTTGAAGAGGTGGATTTTGAGGGCCTGTTTAAATGTTGGGAGGGTGTTGGCCTGTCTGATGTGGTTGGGGACCGGAGGGACGG
>NC_137678.1:52630722-52635722 GCF_963989245.1 Nansenia antarctica | reverse complement strand
CGAGGGGGCACGCACACATGCAATGACATGTTTACCAAGTTACTGACACTGAAGTCACTGACGCTGTGGGGATGCTAACATTCATATGATAAAATCCACCACCTCACCTGATTTTATTTTACAACTTGAGTAGCCTACTGAGTATAAGCATTTGCCTGGTGAGTTGTCATGATCAAACCTTACAAATGCAACTTACCGAGAAGCCACCCTTCGCTGCCCTCTCCCGCTTCCAGACTACCCTATATTATAGCACTTGTCTTAATTCACCCGCTATAATTGAGCCGCTATAATTGAGCCGCTATACAAACCTCAATCACCTGCGTTCATTTTACCTGCGTTGGTATTTATAGAAGGAAGCACGTACGCAATTTGAAACAAGCGCAGCCCGTTTTATAAATAATGCTTACGTCCGTTTAGAAAAATGTGCTTACGTGAAAGTCAAAGATGACGTTCAAGTACTTTTTTATAAATGAGGCCCCCTGGACTACCCTCACACTCACAGACTCCTCTCAACACTGAAACACATCTAACACCGGCTGCGTAAATTCACTCTGAGAGCGCCGGAGCGCACACTGGGTTCAACGTCATAAAAGGACCAAGTCATTTGATTGGACAAGAGGCATTCCCATGAGCGCTGGTCAGATTTTCTGAGTGACTCTATGAACACGTGACACATAACCACTTCATCACATAAAACCACTGCATGATTCAGGACCAGGGAGTTTATTCACTTTATTCAGCTGCACAACATTGATGTTAGACAGAACCATGTGGACCAACGGGTCCACTTCATTAAGCTCTCTGGGTGGGGGAGAGGCCTGACATCGCCATGGAGACCAGAGGCCTCACATCACCATGGAGACCAGAGGCCTGACATCGCCATGGAGACCAGAGGCCTGACATCACCATGGAGACCAGAGGCCTGACATCGCCATGGAGACCAGAGTTCTCTTGGTTTGACTCCCCCGACTCCTCTGCCTCAGAGTTTGGCACAAAATGAAAACATGTTATTATATATATATATATTCTTTATGATTCTGCGGCCCTTCCAGCCTTGTACAGAGAAATGGCCAACTCCCTTCAACGGTCGTTCATATTTGATACTAGCATATTAAAATCATCTTTTTCATTTTGTTCTGTTACTAAAAATGTAAAAACCCAAAGAAGAGAACTTTACTAAGCGTGACAGGGTTGTTACACAGCACCTTCCTCAACTCCAATAGAATGTCAAAAATATATCTAATTATTCTGGATTCTTTCTTTTTCTTTTGTTATAAAATATTTACAAACAATCTAATTGTGCCTAAGGGAGTTGTGACTGTCTTCAGGACAAATACAGACTGAAATGACAAAATACACAACTTGCAGGATTGAGCGACAATTAAAAACGACACTTAAAATGTCGTGACTCCAAATGAAATGACTCAGATAACTTTGGATAAATATACGGTTCTAACACCTCCTACAGGGTAGGAGAGACAGGTTTGACGCACTCCGCTTCCAGAGAAGCAGCCTGTGCTCTCTCTCAGGGGGGGGGGGTCTGAGGGGGTCTCGTCCTGCCAGATCCTCTGGTGGGGGTAGGAGGAGAACGCTGACGTCCGTCTGGTTGATCAGAAATGTGTTTCTCCATTTTGTAACTTGGGAGAAAACCAGACTTCCTGTGTCCATGACGCTCCCAAGCAGAAGGCTGAGAACTGTAGACAAGGGGGGGGGCAGACACACACACACACACACACACACACACACAAACACACACAGACAGACAGACAGACACACACGACACCTGTCGTAAGCAAAGCCGTATCACTGCAGGTTAGGGTTGGGGGCTGGTGGTTGTGGGTAACAGTTCATTAGCAGCAGTGAGGCTCAGTACTCGATGGTCACTGCTTTGGTCTTGAGGTATTCCAGAAGAGCGTCCTCTCCTGAAGGAACAGAAGCAAGGAAAACCAATCAAACACAGATCAACACCATCCATCTATCAGCTCACTGGACCATCCCCTTTAGGTGGCTCAGCTGTGTTCTAATAAGACTAACTATGTTCTAAGAGGACTAACCGTGTTCTAAGTGGACTAACTATGTTCTAATATTGTCTAGCTATTGTGTAGTTGAATAACTTGCCTAAATGTCTGTTCTTGGTCTTGGATTTTGTGAAATAAATTTCTAAATAAATGCGACTTATATATGTTTTTTTCCTCTTCATGACGCATTTTTTGACTGATGCGAAATACTCCGGAGCGATTTATAGTCCGGAAAATACGGTAATTAAGGTCTGGAAAAGAAAGAAAAAAGTGGACTAACTATGTTCTAAGATGACTAGCTGTGTTCTAAGGTCTGCCCCCCCCCTCTTACCCAGGTCTTTCTCCCCCCCCCTCCCTCCTCTTACCCAGGTCTTTCTCCCCCCCCCTCCCTCCTCTTACGCAGGTCTTTGCCTCCCCCCCCTCTTACCCAGGTCTCCCCCCCCCCCCCTCCTCTTACCCAGGTCTCCCCCTCCCCCTCTTACCCAGGTCTCCCCCTCCCCCTCTTACCCAGGTCTCCCCCCCCCCCCCCTCTTACGCAGGTCTTTGCCTCCTCCCCCTCTTACCCAGGTCTCCCCCCCCCCCCCCCCTCTTACGCAGGTCTTTGCCTCCTCCCCCTCTTACCCAGGTCTCCCCCCCCCCCCCCCTCTTACGCAGGTCTTTGCCTCCCCCTCCTCTTACCCAGGTCTCCCCCTCCCCCTCTTACCCAGGTCTCCCCCTCCCCCTCTTACCCAGGTCCCCCCCCCCCCCCCTCTTACGCAGGTCTTTGCCTCCCCCCCTCCCCCCCAGGTCTTTGCCTCCCCCCTGCCCCTCCTCTTACCCAGGTCTGCCCCCCCCCCCTCCCCCCTCTTACCCAGGTCTTTCCCGAAGCCAGACTGTTTGAAGCCTCCGAAGGGAGCCGCCACGTCCGTCTTGTTGTAGGTGTTGACGAACACGGTGCCGGCGTCCAGCCGCTCGCTGACGTACATGGCCTTGTTGATGTCCCGCGTGAACACGCCCGACGCCAGACCAAACTCTGTATCGTTGGCTCTGCTCAGCACCCCGTCTACATCACTGGGGGAGGGAGGGAGGGGAGGAGGGAAGAGGGATGGAGGGAGGGGAGGATGGGAAGGAGGGGATTAATAATAATAATAATGATGCATTCATTTTGTATAGCACTTTTCTCATTACTCAGACACTAGATAGAGAGAGACACAAAAAACTAAAACAAGTCAAACAAATGCGGTCGTTAACCCTAACAGGACGCACCCTAACAGGAAGTAGCTAACCCTAACAGGAAGCACCCTAACAGGAAGTAGCTAACTCTAACAGGACATAGCTAAACCTAACAGGAAGTAGCTAACTCTAACAGGACGTAGCTAAACCTAACAGGAAGTACCCTAACAGGAAGTAGCTAACTCTAACAGGAAGTATTCTTTTTTTTTTATCACTTGAGTTTTTATTGGGTTTCAGCATAGACATGGACAGAACATCATATCTACATCTTATGATAAAACAAAGAGTAAAGAAACATAGCATAAGGTAAAAAACTGAAAAGGAAAAGAAAAAAAGTAAGAAAAAAGGGAGAAAGTAAGAAGAAATAAGAAGTCCGGAGGTGTTTCAATCAACATGTTGCTGGTAATATATTTTGAATGAGTATTAAATTAGGAGGTGTCACGTTTCATATAAATGTTAAATTTTTCACAGTATTTTTCAAATACAGTATATTGATTTTGAGTCTCAAAAGGTATGTAATCTTTTCCATAACAAAAATGTCTTGGACAATTTCCAGCCACTGTTCCTGTTTTGGGGGGTTAATATTAAGCCAGTTTCTGGTAATAGCTTTTTTACTTGCTGCAAGTAAAACTTTAGTCAGGTAGACGTCGTCCCTCATTACCACATCAGCAATGTTCCCCAGATACATCACATGGCAGGTGTTTGGGATTTCAGTTCCCAAAATATTTTTAACAACTTCATTAACATTTTTCCAATATGGAATTATCTTTGTACAGTTCCAGAAAATGTGAGAATGACCAGCCTCCATGTTCCCACATAACCTCCAACATTGTTGAGGTGCATCAAGTTGTCTGCTTTTTATTTTGGGAGTTATGAAAAAGCGAACTAAGTTCTTCCAGCAGAATTCCCTCCATATTAGTGAATTTGTGGATGTACATTGTATCTCACACATTTTGTACCATTCTTCCTCTGTTATTTGGATCTTTAACTCTGCCTCCCATTTCGTTTTTATATATAGTGTTGACTCACCCCTGCTTCCCCCCAAAGCTTGATATAAAGCAGAAATGATCCGGGGCCCCTTCTGTTTGTATGCATCTTCAATCACCCCAATCACATTATTTGAAGTTGCATCTGGTCCCACTCTAATCTCCTTTGTAAAGTACCGTAGTCTCTTAACTGTAGGTATCTGAAAAAAACTTTGTTTTCGAGGCCGTACTTCGTCTTTAAGGTCTGAAAACTCATAAATACACTATTCTCTGAAACTGTACACATCGCCGTTATGCCTTTTTGTGTCCATTCTTTGAATACTGAATCATATATCCCTGGTTTGAATTTTGAATCATAAGCATACCACCTCAGTGAGCGTGCTGCTCCCTCTAATTTGTATTTCTTAACTATGACATTCCATATTCCTAGTGTAAATGTTACTATTGGATCCATAGCATGTGTCAAAGTCCTTGTCAAATATTTGTCCCCCACCAAAATCTGAATCTGGTAACCCCGTACCTCCTTTTCCATTTCTTTCCATCGTGACTCATAGTCAGGCCTACACCAACAGGCTAGAGGTCTGAGTTGGGCTGCATAGAAATACTCCCTAAGATTTGGTTAAGCCATTCCCCCCTTACTTTTAGGTAGCTGAAGTGCTGTATATTTTATTCTCGGCTTTTTGCTATTCCAAATTAATCATCTTATCCCAGGCTACACATTTGTTTTGGGGAATATCAAATGGGAGAGATTGGAATAAATATAGTAGTCTAGGTAGGATATTCA
>NC_137678.1:52615722-52625722 GCF_963989245.1 Nansenia antarctica | reverse complement strand
ATGTTTTATAGCTGTCTGGTTTTGAAAACTGGTGCCAAACATTATAGGCTAGTAGGCTAGTAGGCTAGTAGGGCAGTAGGGTAGTAGGCTAGTAGGCTAGTAGGGCAGTAGGGTAGCAGGGTAGTAGGCTAGTAGGGTAGCAAGGTAGTAGGCTAGTAGGGTAGTAGGATAGGGTAGCAGGGTAGCAGGGTAGTAGGCTAGGGTAGCAGGGTAGTAGGGTAACAGGGTAGTAGGGTTGCAGGGTAGCAGGGTATTAGGGTAGCAGGGTAGTAGGCTAGCAGGGTAGTAGGGTAGTAGGGTAACAGGGTAGTAGGGTACTAGGGTAGCAGGGTAGCAGGGTAGTAGGGTAGCAGGGTAACAGGGTAGTAGGGTAGCAGGGTAGTAGGGTAGCAGGGTAACAGGGTAGCAGGGTAACAGGGTAGCAGGGTAGTAGGATAACAGGGTAGTAGGGTAACAGGGTAGTAGGGTAACAGGGTAACAGGGTAGCAGGGTAACAGGGTAACAGGGTAGCAGGGTAGCAGGGTAGTAGGGTAGCAGAGTAGTAGGGTAGCAGGGTAGCAGAGTAGCAGAGTAGCAGGGTAGCAGGGTAGCAGGGTAACAGGGTAGCAGGGTAGCAGGGTAGTAGGGTAGCAGAGTAGCAGGGTAGCAGGGTAGCAGGGTAGTAGGGTAACAGGGTAGCAGAGTAGCAGGGTAGCAGAGTAGCAGGGTAGCAGGGTAGTAGGGTAACAGAGTAGCAGGGTAGCAGGGTAGCAGAGTAGCAGGGTAGCAGAGTAGCAGGGTAGCAGAGTAGTAGGGTAGCAGGGTAGTAGGGTAACAGGGTAGCAGGGTAGTAGGGTAGCAGGGTAGCAGAGTAGTAGGGTAGCAGGGTAGTAGGGTAACAGGGTAGCAGGGTAGTAGGGTAGCAGGGTAGTAGGGTAGTAGGGTAGTAGGGTAGCAGGGTAGCAGGGTAGTAGGGTAGTAGGGTAGCAGGGTAACAGGGTAGCAGAGTAGCAGGGTAGCAGGGTAGTAGGGTAGCAGGGTAGTAGGGTAGCAGGGTAACAGGGTAGTAGGGTAGCAGGGTAGCAGGGTAACAGGGTAGCAGAGTAGCAGGGTAGCAGAGTAGTAGGGTAGCAGGGTAACAGGGTAGTAGGGTAGTAGGGTAGCAGGGTAGCAGGGTAGTAGGGTAGCAGGGTAACAGGGTAGTAGGGTAACAGGGTAACAGGGTAGTAGGGTAGTAGGGTAGCAGGGTAGCAGAGTAGCAGAGTAGCAGGGTAGTAGGGTAGCAGGGTAGTAGGGTAGCAGGGTAACAGGGTAGCAGGGTAACAGGGTAGCAGGGTAGTAGGGTAGTAGGGTAGCAGGGTAGCAGGGTAGTAGGGTAACAGGGTAGTAGGGTAACAGGGTATCAGGGTAACAGGGTAGTAGGGTAACAGGGTAGTAGGGTAACAGAGTAGCAGGGTAGCAGGGTAGCAGGGTAGCAGGGTAGCAGGGTAACAGGGTAGCAGGGTAACAGGGTAGTAGGGTAGCAGGGTAGCAGGGTAGTAGGGTAACAGGGTAGCAGGGTAACAGGGTAGCAGGGTAACAGAGTAGCAGGGTAACAGGGTAGCAGGGTAGCAGGGTAGCAGGGTAGTAGGGTAACAGGGTAGTAGGGTAGCAGGGTAGTAGGGTAGTAGGGTAGTAGAGTAGTAGGCTAGTAGGCTAGAAGGGTAGCAGGCTAGCAGGCTAGCACCATGTGACCTTTGACCTCTCACCCCAGAGGTTCCCTCCTGGTGTAGGTGAGGTTGCGGTTGGGCCGCGCCTGGTTGATGGGGATCGTCTTACCCTGAAGAGACAGGAAGTGAGGTCAGACAGGATGTGAGGTCAGACAGCATGTGATGTCAGGAGACAGGATGTGATGTCAGGAGACAGGATGTGATGTCAGACAGACAGGATGTGATGTCAGGAGACAGGATGTGATGTCAGACAGATATGATACCTTGATCTTGTGGGGGGGGGGGGTTAGGGTTAGGGGGGTTAGGTAGGGGGGGTACCTGGATCTTGTCACATCACACCAGCTTATAAGGTCAGGGTTAGGGTTAGGGGGGGGTTAGGTAGGTAGGGGAGGGGGGTACCTTTTATTAGCCTTTTTTTAATTGAAAATGTTTATTGTTTTATTTGTTTATCTTTCTGTTTTTCTTTCTTTCTATCTTTCTTGTCTTTACTTTGAGATTTCTTTATGTTAAGTGCATTACAAATAAAATGTATTATTATTATTTATTATTACCTGGATCTTGTGGGGGGGTTAGGGGGGGGGTTAAGGGGGGGGGGGGGGGTCAGAGGGGCGGGGTACCTGTATCTTGTCACACCAGCCAGCGAAGTAGCGGAAGGTCTGTATGGACATGCCCACGTGGGTCTTCAGGGCCAGGGTGTAGACCGCCCCAGAGTCTATGGACTCTATGGTGGCCAGCTCCTCCTGGTGCTCCTCCATCAGGTCAGCCAGCCTGGGGGGGGGGCATAAACATTAAGATCGGGGGGGGGGGGAGTCAACCTCCATCAGGTCAGCCAGCTTGGGGGGGGGCAGGGCATAAACATTAAGATGTAGCTGGGTGTAGCTAGGTGTAGCTGGGTGTAGCTGGGTGTAGCTAGGTGTAGCTGGGTGTAGCTGGGTGTAGCTGGGTGTAGCTAGGTGTAGCTAGGTGTAGCTGGGTGTAGCTACAGGTGTAGCTGGGTGTAGCTAGGTGTAGCTAGGTGTCGCTGGGTGTAGCTAGATGTAGCTAGGTGTAGCTGGGTGTAGCTGGGTGTAGCTAGGTGTAGCTGGGTGTAGCTAGGTGGGTAGCTGGGTGTAGCTGGGTGTAGCTAGGTGTAGCTAGATGTAGCTGGGTGTAGCTAGGTGTAGCTAGGTGTAGCTAGGTGTAGCTGGGTGTAGCTGGGTGTAGCTGGGTGTAGCTGGGTGTAGCTAGGTGTAGCTAGGTGTAGCTGGGTGTAGCTAGGTGTAGCTAGGTGTCGCTGGGTGTAGCTGGGTGTAGCTAGATGTAGCTAGGTGTAGCTGGGTGTAGCTGGGTGTAGCTAGGTGTAGCTGGGTGTAGCTAGGTGGGTAGCTGGGTGTAGCTGGGTGTAGCTAGGTGTAGCTAGATGTAGCTGGGTGTAGCTAGGTGTAGCTAGGTGTAGCTAGGTGTAGCTGGGTGTAACTAGGTGTAGCTGGGTGTAGCTAGGTGTAGCTGGGTGTAGCTAGGTGTAGCTAGGTGTCGCTGGGTGTAGCTGGGTGTAGCTAGATGTAGCTAGGTGTAGCTGGGTGTAGCTGGGTGTAGCTAGGTGTAGCTGGGTGTAGCTAGGTGGGTAGCTGGGTGTAGCTGGGTGTAGCTAGGTGTAGCTAGATGTAGCTGGGTGTAGCTAGGTGTAGCTAGGTGTAGCTGGGTGTAGCTAGACTAGACAGATCTATACTACTAAGCTAGGTGTAGCTAGGTGTAGCTGTTTCGGTCTAAGTCAGTCTTACCTTAGTAACTCATAGGCTAGCTTTATGCAACAGGAACATTTTAGAGTCTATAGCAAGACTGACTTAAAGTGAGATCAAAGTCTAAAAAGACTGGGTCTATCTTTATTAAAGTGAGATCTAAGTCTAAGACTGGGTCTATCTTTATGCAACCGGACCCAGATCTCTAGAACTCTCTAGTCCATACTGAGTCAGGAGTGGACAGATCTATACTACTAAACTACTATATATTTTTTTTCCACATTTTATGGACAACAAACATCAACAGCAGAAAAAGAAAAAACATACATACACAAGGTCATGGGGTCAGCAAATACAGCATATAAACGTAAAATCAGTACAAAGAATCACCATCTTCATTGGCTAAATAATCGCACCATTTTCCCCATCGTTTTTCCCCCAACTCTTTCTGAAGCCTTAAAGAGAAGGTCATTTGTTCCATTAAATGCAAATGCTCAACTGTTTTAACAAAGAGACCGACAGTAGGACAGCTTTTCTGAAGCCAACATTTTGTGATAAACTACTATACTGAGTCAGAACTATACTACTAAACTACTATACTGAGTCAGGACAGATCTAAACTACTAAACTACTATACTGAGTCAGGACAGATCTATACTACTAAACTACTATACTGAGTCAGATCTCTACTACTAAACTACTATACTGAGTCAGATCTCTACTACTAAACTACTATACTGAGTCAGATCTAAACTACTAAACTACTAAACTACTATACTGAGTCAGATCTATACTACTAAACTACTATACTGAGTCAGATCTATACTACTAAACTACTATACTGAGTCAGATCTATACTACTAAACTACTATACTGAGTCAGGACAGATCTATACTACTAAACTACTATACTGAGTCAGATCTCTACTACTAAACTACTATACTGAGTCAGATCTCTACTACTAAACTACTATACTGAGTCAGATCTAAACTACTAAACTACTAAACTACTATACTGAGTCAGATCTATACTACTAAACTACTATACTGAGTCAGGACAGATCTATACTACTAAACTACTATACTGAGTCAGATCTATACTACTAAACTACTATACTGAGTCAGATCTATACTACTAAACTACTAAACTGAGTCAGGTCTATACTACTAAACTACTATACTGAGTCAGGACAGATCTATACTACTAAACTACTATACTGAGTCAGATCTATACTACTAAACTACTATACTGAGTCAGGACAGATCTAAACTACTAAACTACTATACTGAGTCAGATCTATACTACTAAACTACTATACTGAGTCAGATCTATACTACTAAACTACTATACTGAGTCAGATCTATACTACTAAACTACTATACTGAGTCAGATCTATACTACTAAACTACTATACTGAGTCAGATCTATACTACTAAACTACTATACTGAGTCAGGACAGATCTATACTACTAAACTACTATACTGAGTCAGATCTAAACTACTAAACTACTAAACTACTATACTGAGTCAGATCTATACTACTAAACTACTATACTGAGTCAGGACAGATCTATACTACTAAACTACTATACTGAGTCAGATCTATACTACTAAACTACTATACTGAGTCAGATCTATACTACTAAACTACTATACTGAGTCAGATCTATACTACTAAACTACTATACTGAGTCAGATCTATACTACTAAACTACTATACTGAGTCAGGACAGATCTAAACTACTAAACTACTATACTGAGTCAGATCTATACTACTAAACTACTATACTGAGTCAGATCTATACTACTAAACTACTATACTGAGTCAGATCTATACTACTAAACTACTATACTGAGTCAGATCTATACTACTAAACTACTATACTGAGTCAGATCTATACTACTAAACTACTATACTGAGTCAGGACAGATCTATACTACTAAACTACTATACTGAGTCAGATCTATACTACTAAACTACTATACTGAGTCAGATCTATACTACTAAACTACTAAACTGAGTCAGGACTATACTACTAAACTACTATACTGAGTCAGGACAGATCTATACTACTAAACTACTATACTGAGTCAGATCTATACTACTAAACTACTATACTGAGTCAGATCTATATTACTAAACTACTATACTGAGTCAGGACAGATCTAAACTACTAAACTACTATACTGAGAGGGCAGATCTCTACTACTAAACTACTATACTGAGAGGGCAGATCTATACTACTAAACTACTATACTGAGTCAGATCTATACTACTAAACTACTATACTGAGAGGGCAGATCTCCCACGGCCCACTAGAGGGCGCTGCAGGCTTGGTGCTCAAGTTCAAGTTTATTGTCATAATTAATACAATGAAACTCTTCAGCCTCGACTCTCTCTGTAGTATCACACACAACAACATAGTCCACAATACAAACACAACAACAATATAGTACCAGGTGCTTAGTGCAGGGTGTAGTGCCATGTGCAGTGTGCATGGTTCAGCTGTTCAGCAACCTGCCTGTGGGAAGAAACTATTTCTGAGGCGGGTGGTGTGTGAGTTGATACTTCTATAGCGTTTTCGGGATGGGAGGAGTGTGAATAGTGCATAGGCAGGGTGGCTGGTGTCTTTAATGATGTTTTGAGCTTTCTTTATACAGCGGGTGTTGTAGATGTTATTGAGTTGTGGCAGTTCTGTGTTGATTATTTTGGCTGCAGCCTTCACTGTCCTCTGTAATGTATGACCTGTACCCCCCAGGGCCCCTAGAGGGCGCTGCAGGCTGGGTACTGACCTGTACAGCAGGGTTAGGGTTAGGGTACTGACCTGAACAGCAGGGTTAGGGTTAGGGTACTGACCTGTACAGCAGGGTTAGGGTTAGGGTACTGACCTGAACAGCAGGCTGCCTCTGTCCCGGGGGTTCATGCTTCCCCAGGGCCCGGTGTAGAAGGCCTCCTTGGCTGCGGCCACCGCCCGGTCCACGTCCCCCACCGAGGCGTACGCCACCTGGCAGATCACCTGACCACAGAGGACACACACAGCCAATCACAACGCTGCATCACCCCAGGCTGGCTAGTGAGCTGGTGAGTGTGTGTGTGTGTGTGTGTGTGTGTGTGTGTGTGTGTGTGTGTGTGTCGTACAGAGCCGTCAGCAGGGTTGATGGTGTTGCAGGTCTTGCCGTCCTCTGCGTCCTGGAACCTCCCGTCTATGAAGCACTGGTACGGCATCCTCAGGGTCATCCTGTTGATCTCCTTGGTTGCCTAGGGAACACCACCAGCACACAGCCTTCTATAAGCATCTTATAACATGTTTATAACCGCCTCATAAACACTGGTATTTACATTTTAACCATTAACCATTCTGCAGACTTTAGGGTCAGGGTTAGACAGTCTCCCTGGAGTAACTGAGGGTTAGACAGTCTCCCTGGAGTAACTCAGGGTTAGACAGTCTCCCTGGAGTAACTGAGGGTTTGACAGTCTCCCTGGAGTAACTGAGGGTAAGACAGTCTCCCTGGAGTAACTGAGGGTTAGACAGTCTCCCTGGAGTAACTGAGGGTTTGACAGTCTCCCTGGAGTAACTGAGGGTAAGACAGTCTCCCTGGAGTAACTGAGGGTTTGACAGTCTCCCTGGAGTAACTGAGGGTAAGACAGTCTCCCTGGAGTAACTGAGGGTTAGACAGTCTCCCTGGAGTAACTGAGGGTTTGACAGTCTCCCTGGAGTAACTGAGGGTTAGACAGTCTCCCTGGAGTAACTTAGGGTTTGACAGTCTCCCTGGAGTAACTTAGGGTTAGACAGTCTCCCTGGAGTAACTGAGGGTTAGACAGTCTCCCTGGAGTAACTGAGGGTTTGACAGTCTCCCTGGAGTAACTGAGGGTAAGACAGTCTCCCTGGAGTAACTGAGGGTTAGACAGTCTCCCTGGAGTAACTGAGGGTTAGACAGTCTCCCTGGAGTAACTTAGGGTTAGACAGTCTCCCTGGAGTAACTTAGGGTTAGACAGTCTCCCTGGAGTAACTGAGGGTGAGACAGTCTCCCTGGAGTAACTGAGGGTTAGACAGTCTCCCTGGAGTAACTTAGGGTTAGACAGTCTCCCTGGAGTAACTTAGGGCTGAGGGCCTGGGTCAGGGTCGGGGTCAGGGGTCAGGGTCGGGGTCAGGGTCAGGGTTCCTCTGACTCACGTAGTCGATGACTAGCTCCTCCTCCTGGTCTTCTCCTCTCAGCCGGCGGACGAACATCTGGATGAAGTCGTGGAAGGTGGTGGCCATGTACACGTCCTCCGACTGCAGCTGCACCCCCGCACAGCGCTGCTTCACCTCCTCCACCAGCCTGCAGGGGGGGCAGGACATGGTCAGGGTTAGGGTCAGGGTCAGAGGTCAGGGTCAAGGTCATGGCTAGGGTCAGGGTCAAGGTCAGGGGTCAGGGTCAGGGTTAGGGTTAGCAGCGGCACCCCTGCACAGCGCTGCTTCTCCTCCTCCCCCAGCCTGCAGGGGGTGCAGGGTTAGGTCAGGGGTCATAGAGAGGTTAAGTCAGGTCATAGAGGGTTCTAGACACACCACTACACTCCTGCTTGACCTCCTCCATCAGTCAGCAGTAGAGGTCAAAGGTTATAAAGGGTCGCTGTAGAGGTCAGGGGTCATAAGGGGTCGTAGCGAGGTTAAGACCGTTGGTTGAAAGGTCAGCTGAGGTGACCGTAGGGTTAGACCCACCTGACCACGTCCATGGAGGTCAGCTGAGGTGAAGGTCAGGGGTCATAGAGAGGTTAGACAGTAGAGGTCAGGGGTCATAGAGGGGTTAGACAGTAGAGGTCAGGGGTCATAGAGAGGTTAGACAGTAGAGGTCAGGGGTCATAGAGGGGTTAGACAGTAGAGGTCAGGGGTCATAGAGAGGTTAGACAGTAGAGGTCAGGGGTCATAGAGAGGTTAGACAGTAGAGGTCAGGGGTCATAGAGAGGTTAGACAGTAGAGGTCATAGAGAGGTTAGACAGTAGAGGTCAGGGGTCATAGAGAGGTTAGACAGTAGAGGTCAGGGGTCATAGAGAGGTTAGACAGTAGAGGTCAGGGGTCATAGAGAGGTTAGACAGTAGAGGTCAGGGGTCATAGAGGGGTTAGACAGTAGAGGTCAGGGGTCATAGAGAGGTTAGACAGTAGAGGTCAGGGGTCATAGAGGGGTTAGACAGTAGAGGTCAGGGGTCATAGAGGGGTTAGACAGTAGAGGTCAGAGGTCATAGAGGGGTTAGACAGTAGAGGTTAAACCCACCTGACCACGTCCATGGAGGACAGCTGAGGTAGAGGTCAGGGGTCATAGAGGGGTTAGACAGTAGAGGTTAAACCCACCTGACCACGTCCATGGAGGACAGCTGAGGTAGAGGTCAGGGGTCATAGAGAGGTTAGACAGTAGAGGTTAAACCCACCTGACCACGTCCATGGAGGCAGCTCCAGACTTGAAGAAGTCTGTGGTGTCCTCCACCACCGGCACGGTGCTCAGGATGCTGCCCCAGACCCCCTGGAGGAGGAGGAGGAGGAGGAGGAGCCAGGAGGAAGAGAATGATAACATGTGTCACGTTCTAGTGTTTTGGTCCGCATGTCGGTGCGCTAATAAATGCTCTGATTGTACATTTCCTCTGTGTCGACCTCCCTCTGTGCCTAGAGACTCTTACAGTCTGGAACAGGAGATCTACTACTACTGTCTGGAACAGGAGATCTTCTACTACTGTCTGGAACAGGAGATCTTCTACTACTGTCTGGAACAGGAGATCTTCTACTACTGTCTGGAACAGGAGATCTTCTACTACTGTCTGGAACAGGAGATTTACTACTACTGTCTGGAACAGGAGATCTACTACTACTGTCTGGAACAGGAGATCTACTACTACTGTCTGGAACAGGAGATCTACTACTGTCTGGAACAGGAGATCTACTACTACTGTCTGGGACAGGAGATCTTCTACTAGTCCTGATTGATTGATTGTTTGATTGATTGGTACTGTCTGGAACGTACCCTGATATCCTCTGCCATCTTCTTCTCCTCGTCCGTCAGCTCCACGCTGCTGCTCTCCCCCGCAGAGAAGTACTTAGACGCAGCGATCATCTTACCATCCTCGAACTGCAGGCTCTTCACCAGGAGCTGAGGAGAGGAGGAGGAGGAAGAGGAGGAGGAAGGAGGAGGGAGAGGAGGAGGAGGAGGAGGAGGGAGGGAGAGAGGAGAGGGAGGAGGAGGAGGAGGAGGAGGAGGGAGGAGGGTGGAGGAGGGGGGGTGGAGGAGGAGGGGGGAGGGAGGAGGGGGAGGGTGGAGGGAGGGGGGGGGGTGGAGGAGGGGGAGGGTGGAGGAGGAGGACCAAGGCAGGAGTGGAGGGGTGGAGGAAGAGGAGAGAGACGAGGAGTGGAGGACCGAGGGAGGAGGAGGGGGGAGGAGGGAAGAGGAGGAGGAGGAGGAGAGGAGGAGGAGGAGGAGAGGAGGAGGGAGGTGGAGGAGGGGTGGAGGAGGGGAGGAGGAGGAGGAGGAGGAGGAGGAGGAGGGAGGAAGATGAGGAGTGGAGGACCAAGGAGGAGGGAGGAGGAGTGGGGAGGGGGAGGAGGAGGAGGAGGAAAGGAACAAGAA
>NC_137678.1:52470424-52615522 GCF_963989245.1 Nansenia antarctica | reverse complement strand
ACACAACGTGTCTGATTCAGGATTCTCATCATGCTTCTCATCCAGGGGGAGGCTGGTGGCCCTTCTTACAATATTCAGCATCTCGTTATGGATAATAGGACGCATTCCTACGCATTTACGCATTGCGTAAACTAATATCCTCCTTCTGAGCAGCAATAAGATTATTGCGAGTCATGGGTAGCTGTGTTGTCTCAGATAAAAGATTGTTACATTGAAGCGTACTGATCTCAGCAGTGGGTGGAGTAGGCACAGGCGGAACTGGGAAAGCAGTCTTGTCAGACATCACAGTTGCGAATAGGGGTGGGCATCAATGATCGACGGTCGATAATTGATCGATAAGGATCTTGGTCGATCACAAAATATTTTGATCGATAATCATTATTTTTTTTTTATAATAATGGAAATTAGTTAGGCTGGCCTAACTGTCACCAGATTGCGTTCGTCTCTCACCCCTGAACATGTTAACATGATCATCTTTCTGAACAAGAACCAGTAGGTCTGCCGCCTACAGTCTCTCGCTGGAGTTTAAATTTAAGTTAAGCTGGACGCTCTTAAGGACACTAACGTTTTCAGTCATCCTCCTATTTGTGAGTAACTGTTTTTTTTACTGCTCCTATGGTGAGTTACTTATTTTCTATATTTTTATTTATAACGTAAAATGTGTTTTTAAGTTAAACAATTTAGGCTACTCACTGCCTTGTTTAAGAGGATTGTTATCTGACTGTAGTGTCTAGTTTGAATGTGAATGAATGAATGTGTGCAATAGCAACACAAATAAAGTGTTTTCCCCAAGGAAAACATGCTTGTTATTTCTGCCCTAGTTTTTTTTTTTTTTATGAAAAAAAAGCTTATCAATTAATCGATAATTGATAGTTAATTCTTGCGATTATCGAAAAATAATTTTTGATCGTTTGCCCAGCCCTAGTTGCGAATATGGTATCCGACAACTCAACTACTTCACCTACTCTACGTGTTTGAGCACGAGTGACCGCACATACAGAGAACACTTCTAACACTTCCAGATGCTAACACATCTGGCTGTAAAATAGTGGGACATTTTAAAACCTCCAATACTGGCATAACCTTGCCACCAGCGATGTCATTCCCTAGTAAAAATGTAACACCCTTCACTGGTAAGGATGGACGCACACCCACCTTAAACACCCCCTTAGCCAACTCAGTCCAGGTGTACTTGATGCAGAGGCACAGACACAAAGCCCATTTCAATGCCCTGCACCAGAACACTAGAGCCGCTTGCTTTAGAGCATCGTTTCTCAACGGGGGCGTTCAGACAACATCGGGGGGCACTGGAGCAAATATTTTTTAAAGGGGGGCGTTGAGGTGTTCTTGGGGGGCGTTCGTTCACGCATAAAGTATTTTTCTCATGAAAAACAGCTGTGTTATTACGGGCACATTCGTAAATGCACGAACGGTCAGTTCGCTCGGACAAACCGTGTTTTCAGTCAGAGCACCCATCTCTGAGCGCTCTGAACTTGGCCGGGCTCTGTGACGCAGACACACGTAGCGCCACGCCCCAAAAAATAAAAGTTTCTAATGTGTCTGGGTAAGCTGCATTGTAGAAGAATCTTGACAGTTCATGTACAGTGCAGAAATGGCAATACTATGCTACGATAGAAAGAACCCCGGTTCATCCCATCTGTAACATCATGTTGACCAATGCCCAACTTCTATGAGTGTTTTCCTTGTAGGCTATGCTTGAGTGACATATGTTTCAGTTTGTTGGCTCATTGTAATTGTTGCGTTCGCTTCGTTCGCTTCCTTTCAATACAGCTTATTTAATTTAGTTAAAATGAGTGCTAATACCATACCACAATACCAGAACATCACAGCAGGAACAACCTATCTCAAAAAAGCGATCGTAATAAACCAGTCCTGAAAGTTCTCTGTCGCTTACCAATAATCAAACCTAGAGAAATCAGCTACGAATGTCCCCTCCCCTCGCAGGTTCATCACAGTATATTACATACATGTATTACTGTTAAGTGTTGTTGTGGATGTTATCCCTAGTGCCATTCTGAGGTTAGCATTGCGATGTGTTTGCAAACTAAAATATACGATCGCTTTTTTGTGATATGTTGCTCCTCTTGTGATGTCCTGGAAACGAACGCATCAGCTGCAGCGTCTTTTGTATTGATCAGCTGTCAGCAGTGTTATTACGGGTACGTTCGTAAATGCACGAACGGTCAGTTAGCTCGGACAAAACCGTGTTTTCAGTCAGAGCGCCCATCTCTGAAGCGCTCCCAGAGCGCAGAGCTCTGAACTTTGTTATGTTTTGATATGTTTTGATATGAGAAATTCGAAGTGGTCAGTTTATGAAAATAATACCATAGAATACAAAATAAAATATAAAAAATAATAGCCCCCTAGCGTTTGCCGCCATATTGTGACACCACCATATTGTGATGGGGGGGGGGGGGGGCGGTAAGAGGCCTGGATAATGGACAGGGGGGCGCTGGCCC
Organism: Nansenia antarctica; assembly: GCF_963989245.1. Lineage (NCBI taxonomy): Eukaryota > Metazoa > Chordata > Actinopteri > Argentiniformes > Microstomatidae > Nansenia > Nansenia antarctica. The sequence goes on along the minus strand of NC_137678.1, from coordinate 52,613,042 downwards.
AAAAAAGGTTGAGAACCACTGCTTTAGAGCGACAGAAGGGCAACACGTCTGACAGTATAAACGATTGTGCAGCACCGGTATCCCGCAGTATGCGGACCGGACGCTGGTCCGACGCTTTGTCATTAAGTGAAACAAACCCATCCAACACAAATGGTTCATAACTGGGGTCCAGAGAGTCACACACCCCATCCAAGGGTATCGAAACTGACCCAACCAAGGTTTTCACCAGGCCAACCTCTTTTGGTCGTTTACTGGGCGGTGCCAGTTTGCGTTTTAACAAGAAACAGTCATCTTTAATGTGGCCAGTTTGATGACAGTACCAACACTCCCGTTCCTCGCTGGAGCGGAAAGATGATGGGCGGGGCGAACTACCCTGCACTTTAGCCGAAACAGAGGGAGAACATGTTCTCTCATTACGGAAAGCTCCAAAACGTTGTTTGTGTGTCAATGAAAACTCTGTGTCATGCTGTTTACTTGGCCATGTCCTCTGGGTGTATATTGACCCCGATGACATGGAGCAAATCTGCACTGCTGTCCTAATCTAATCTATTCCCTCCACCCTTCTCCCTGAAGGATGACGAGTCCCTTTTTCCTATTTTGGAATGTGAGAACGGGAATAAAACTACGGTTGTAAATGTGTCACATACTTTTACTAATCTCATGCATTGTCATATAGATCAATTTAATCAGTGAAACGCTACACAGATAGTATTTAAAACAAAACAAAAAACTAAACAAAAAAACAAACCCAAATTCAACATAAGATAACAGAACTGTAACTAGGTGAATAGGGCCTTATTAGAAGCCTTAAAACATTCTTCTGGAACGGTCACAAGAAAAGGTGCATACTGATTCGTCACCCAAAAGTCACTCATCAGAAAGATCTGTGCAGAACATCAGGGGCCGGATTCACCAAGCGTTTTTAAGAACAAATTTGTTCTTAAGAACAACATTTGTTCTTAAGACAAAACTTAAGAAGATTTGGTATTCCCGAAGAAAATCTTATCTTAACTTTAGTTTTTTCTTAACTTTCTTCTTAAGATTTTTCCTAAGATAGAACTTAAGAACAAATGAGATTCTCCAAAACAAAGTTCTTAGATTTCTTCTCAAATGTCTTCTTAACTTTAAGAGAAGCTCTCACCTGTCTTAAAGCAGCTAAAGTGAAAGGTAAGTCTTACTTGAACAATTTTGTATTGCATTTATTTGATTTTATTAATATTTAGTTTAGCCCTAGACAATGTGTTAACACATATTGTTAATTCAAGTTGGTCAGAGTACTTTTGTGTGAATGTTTTGTGTGAATGTGTGAATGTCTATCACATGTTTGTATGTTTGAGATATAACTGAAATGGGCCTTTCAGCCTGTGTCACATGTAGGCCTATTCCTAGATTACACCACAATGTACTCAGAAAGTAAATCAAGGAGGCAGTTGTTGTATTTGATGTATACTACGGTACTTAATTAATCATTATGAACATGTTATTTAAGTAGGCCAAGTAACTGAAACAATGTCCTTACTATTATTTATTTTATATTCACATTTTAGATGGAAGTTCTTCATAAGTTCAAAGAGAGAGAGAGAGAGAGAGAGAGAGAGAGAGAGAGAGAGAGAGAGAGAGAGAGACACAGGTGTAAAAATCACAGTTCAAAATCTAAGAACTTCTTAAGTGAGAAAACTAAGAAGTTCTTAAGACATAGGACAATTCTTAAGAAAAAAATGGTGAATAGCGTTTAAGAACATTCTTAGGAACATCTTATCTTTTTTCTTAAGAATTGTCTTAAGAATTATCTTAAGAACACTTTGGTGAATCCGGCCCCAGAACATCAGCCAGAGTGCCCTCTGGGAAGGAAGGAAGGAGGGGCCTCTGCGAAGGGAGGAGGGGCATCTGGGAAGGAAGGAGGGGCATCTGGGAAGGAAGGAGGGGCTTATGGGAAGGGAGGAGGGGCATCTGGGAAGGAAGGAGGGGCTTATGGGAAGGAAGGAGGGGCCTTTGGGAAGGAAGGAGGGAAGGAAACTAGGAACATGGGAAGGAAGGAGGGGCCTCTGGGAAGGAAGGAGGGGCCTCTGGGAAGGGAGGAGGGGCCTCTGGGAAGGGAAGAGGGGCATCTGGGAAGGAAGGAGGGGCTTATGGGAAGGGAGGAGGGGCCTCTGGGAAGGAAGGGGGAGGGGCCTCTGGGAAGGGAGGAGGGGCCTCTGGGAATGAAGGAAGGAGGAGGGGCCTCTGGGGAGGGAGGAGGGGCCTCTGGGAAGGAAGGAGGGAGGAGGGGCCTCTGGGAAGGAAGGAAGGAGGGGCTAGTAGGTGGCGTATTTGTTGGGGATGATCTCGCCCCCCTCCACCTCCACCTGATCATAGAGCCACTCCCTGTCGCAGCGACACTCCACGCCGCACTTGCGGGAGCCGCACTCGGGGCAGGGGTACCAGCAGCCCGTGCAGTCCACGTCCAGGCAGTCGCACAGGTCCTTCCCATTGGAAACCATGCAGCCCTTACTGTCATACACCTTGCTCTCGGCCCCCATGGTCTGTCTGCACGGGGAAGGAAAGAGAAGGTCCAAGCGCACACAGACACAGTTTTCATTCAAAAGGATCTCAGAGTGCTACAGAGAGAAAAACAACAACCGTGAAAACATGAGTTAAAAACAAAACAACCTAAAAACATAATAAGTTAAAAACAAAACAACCTAAAAACATAATAAGTTAAAAACAAAAACAACCTAAAAACATAATAAGTTAAAAACAGTAAAAAAAACACAAAATAAAAATCACTGTAAATATTACTGTCAATGTTTCGGTTATCTTGATTGCACGGGTGTGATTACGGTGTGTTTTGTGTTGGAACCGGTGTCCAACGATCTCACCTGTCGTCATCGAAGCGGTTTGCGGCGCCCGTGTCCTTGGTCATTGTCGTTGGTAACTCGATCTGCAAAGATTTTACTGAACGTTATTTCATTTATTTTTATAGATTTGTCTAAGGCTTATCCCCACAGAGATAACGGTAAAATATATATATATATACTGTATATATATATATCAAAAACATGTCCTTGTATTTATTGTCTGACCCCATTTGATTTACTTTATTTTACTTGGGGAACCCTGATTACACACAACAGTGCATGTGAGGTAATCAGTAGGTCACAGAGTGGAATTCAACGCAAAATGCGATTGAGGGTTAACTGCATTTCCCCTCTCCCCCATTTACAAAGACCCCTTAGCCAAGAATTTCACAACATCACGACTAGGTCTGCCACAGGTACAAGATTTAGTGGCGGGCCCAGTCTCCAGCTCAGTTTGATAGACAACAGTACCAGTAAATGACTGGAAAATAACTGTGTACATGGGGGTTCAAGTAACACTCAACATGTATGGGTGGAGAAGTCTATATGTTATGGTACATGTGGGAATAGGGTACATGTGGGAAAACTAGGGTTAGGGTTAGGTGCTAGGGTGCTACGGTTAGGGTTAGGATTAGGAATAGGGTTAGACATGCCAGCATGTACCAAGTCGACGTAGCACCTAACCCTAACCCTAGTTTTCCCCACATGTACCGTAACATATACATTTAATTTCAATGTAGTGATTCTAGTGATGTTGAAACAAACGTGTGAAACAGACTCATAGCTATGGTGAGAACAGACAGGCAGGCAGGCAGAGCTAGCTCTCCACTGATGTCACGAAATGAGCTCAGACCTTTGATGGGTCTTGCCCGGCGCCGAAGATGGTCGGCACGGCGTATTCCCTGAGGGACTGCGTCCCGTTGAAGTCCAGGAAGCAGTCCGGTCTAAAGTGGTCTGAGCAGAGGCAGGTGTTGCTTGTTGGGAGGAAGTCTTTCATTCCCATATTTTTCACCCACTGACTGGCCAGCTGAGGCTTACTAATGGGAAACCTGTGGGAAAGGAATGGTAAATGGTAAATGGACTGCACTTATATAGCGCCTTTTTTGCTGCTCCAAAGCGCTTTACAACAGCCTCTCATTCACCCATTCACACACACATTCACACACCAATGGTGGCCAAGCTGCCATGCGAGGCACCGGCCGGCCCGCTCACTGGGAGCAATGTTGGGGTTCAGTGTCTTGCCCAAGGACACTTCGACATGTGGCCAGCCGGGGCTCGAACCGCCGATCTGCCAACCTTGTGATCATTAGACGGCGACTCTACCTCCTGCGCCACAGCCGCCACAGGAAGGCTGCATTACTCGGTATTATTTGGAATTCAAAAAACAACAAAGTGGACTCTGCCCCAGCTGAGCGTTCATGCTTTTCTGTGTGTCAGGGACTTGAAGGGTTATCCCGTTTCATAGAGGAAGACTTCCTGTTTTTTGCATTTGTTTTTGTATACACGTGAAAAAAGTATAAACGCACTTACTGTAATGCCGAAGCAAATTCCTATATGTGTATGCATAATGGCAATAAACGTTATCTGAATCTGAATCTGAATTCAGCCACTACCCCTTGTAACTCTGTTCCGAGGGGCAAGCCGGAACGCAAGTGGCACTCCAAAAGGAGGGGTAGGGGTAAACAAGGGAAATGGGATTGGGCCTAAAGCTGGTATCTCTCCAACACTGAACAAAAAACACTGGCGGCTCCACTTCCCGGGGGGTTGGGTTCACACTACGAAACTTGGTTACTAGGTTATCAGAAATAATATAATAAAGTAGCCGGCGGTTATGGAAAGATCTGTTATAGCGACTTGAAGCTGAAGCAGTGCTCACTGGAAACACCCACACTTCTTTGAAATGTGTACGAATTGCGTACATTGTACGTGCTATTCTTTCCTACCTACAGCATTGTTGTTGTCTTGTTGTTGTTGTTGTTTGTGAATGATGGAGACAAGTAAAACCGGAAATGTATATGCTGGCCTTTGGGAAAAATTGGGACGTTAAAAGCTACATTCCTTTTTTTATTGTGGTATTTTTGTCTGGTTGTGTCCTGTTGTAGTGGAAGGAGGTGGGGATGCAAATGCATGACTGTTTTGTTATGTTGAGTAATTTAATGGTTGAATGACTATATTGAACAATTCTAAAACAGAACAATTCCTTGTAAACAGACAAATAAAGAAATAAAAAGGACATTTGGAGGTGGAGGGGGTCCGTCGCGTGGTTGAGTCTGCTGCATGGTTGAGGAGCTCTGCTCTGCCCTAAGCCAGGGGGGTTTCCACTCCTGCATTGAAAAAGCTTGTTCCGATTTGTCATGTTTGTCACGCATTTAAAGACTTATTTTGTTTTATTCCACCACACATCTCAATTATGTCAGCGTGACGATTAGAAGAACAAGCAGCGGGTTTGCAGCAGGCTTGCCTGGCTTCAGATACCATCTACACCTGATGTTGAGCCAGGAGGGCCAAGCAATTCAGTGCATTGATTGATTGATTGATTGATTGATTGATTGAAAACTTTATTAGAAGATTTGCAGAAGTAGGTACATGAAAGTACATATTACATACAAGGTCAACTAACAGGATAAAAACCCAAGAAAGCCACTGGCTTATTTCAATTGGGGTCCTTGATTCTCAATTCATCGTTACATGTAAGACAGACAAAAAAACTAGTACTATCTACAAGATAATACAGATAAATAACTATTACTATCTACAAGATAAACATACATCCATCATGGGAAGAACAATACAACAAAACATAAGGTATGTACAGCGGGTAGGACAGGTGGGGACATACACCACAGGTGGGGGCGGGGGACAAAACACAAAGTATGTACAGTGATACAGCATGGTCTCCGGCTGTATCTTCCATGTTTCAGATGAATAAACTTCGGTATGATCATCATCTCGTGAGTTTAGAATGATAAGGTTCTATCTCCGTTTAGAATGATAAGGTTCTATCTCCGTTTAGAATGATAAGGTTCTATCTCCGCTTAGAATGATAAGGTTCTATCTCCGTTTAGAATGATAAGGTTCTATCTCCGTTTAGAATGATAAGGTTCTATCTCCGTTTAGAATGATAAGGTTCTATCTCCGTTTAGAATGATAAGGTTCTATCTCCGTTTAGAATGATAAGGTTCTATCTCCGTTTAGAATGATAAGGTTCTATCTCCGCTAGGGGCTCCACTGACTGCATCCTGCACCAAGAGGCACTGTGTGCTCAAACATTTCCTCCGGAATGCACAGAAGTAATGAATGTTGTCATTCAGATTGTCAATAAAATAAGGGCAAAAGGTTTAAATCACCGTCAGTTCCGTTCGTTACTGGAGGAACTGGAAAGCACATATTCTGATCTCCAGCTGCACAACAAAGTCCGGTGGCTGTCCAGAGGGGAGGTGCTGAAACGCTTTTCCGCGTGTCTGGAAGAAGTGAAAACTTTCCTGGGCAGCAAAGGGCTCACATTTCCTGAGCTGGAACAGCCAGAGTGTCTGGAAAAGCTACACTTCATGGTAGACATGACAGCGCACCTGAACACGCTAAACACAGCTCTTCAGGGGAAAGGACGCACAGCCCTGCACATGTTGGAGGAGGTTTTGGCATTCGAGCGCAAGTTGACAGTGCTTGCCAGAGATTTACAGAGAGGTACACTGTCACACTTCCCCAATTTGAGAGAGTTCAAAGAAGCTCACATGATAAATTCGGAGTATTTACATTCTGCAATCATCGCAATGCAAACATAAGGCACTGAAGGCCCGCCACAGGCTCCGTTTCTACCCCTCAGCCGCCAGGCTGATAAATGACTCTGGCTTCCCCCTCCCCCCCGCCCCCAAGTCTGCCCAGGACTGAATATGCACTGGACTCACTGTAAAAACTCTGCACTGCACTTTATACCGCACTATCCAATGCACTGTTGTCTGTCCTGTGTTGTTGTTGTTGTGTTGTCCTGTTTTTTGACACATGAAAAAAGTATAAACGCACTTACTGTAATGACGAAGCAAATTCCTATATGTGTAATGCATAATGGCAATAAACGTTATCTGAATCTGAATCTGAATCGTTTGGGAAACGATTCTGTGAGTTCAGAGAGGAAAAAAAGACATTATCCTTCCCTGTCACTCCCCTAAGCCTCGATCCATCCCTGCTGAATAGACTGCAATTGCAGGTGTGAGTCAACCTGATCTTGAGATGGAACTGGCCGACATAGCCGACAAAGACATATGGGTGTCCAAGTTTAAACGCTTGACAGCAGACCTTGAAGATGTTGCCCGTCAGAAGGCCGTTCTTGCTCAGAATCACAAATGGCGTGATATTGAAAACCTCCCCAAACCGGACAAACTTGTGTTCGAAACTTGGAATGCTATCCCCGACGTTTATGTGAACATGAAAAAGTATGCACTTGGAGTCCTGTCGATCTTTGGATCCACATATGTATGTGAGCAGGTGTTCTCCAACATGAACTTTATTCAAAGCAAACATCGCGCACGCCTCACAGATGACAGCTTACGATCCTGTGTAAAGATGAAGGTGACGGCATACAGCCCTGATGTGCAGACGCTGTGCGCTGAGGTTCAGGAGCAGAAATCACATTAACCAAGTAAGATACAGAGAGAGGACAGCGTTTTTGGTTTGCTGCCGGTGGATAATTTGAGTTCATAAATACAAGAAGGACTCAAATAGACATTGAGTATTTTACTTGAAAGTAACCTTCAACCCAACGTCTTTTTTTTCGGAGTTCAAAATGTTTTTGTTGCATGCAGAAATGTAATTTCGTTTTCTCTGCAGTCGTTCATTGATTTCATAAATGCAACACGTTATAGTTTGTTTATACATAGCATAAAGGCAAAAAAAACAACAACGTTATATGCAGTTTTATTTCAGTTTAAATGTCAAAAGGGTTTTGTGGCTCCCAGTGTTTTCTTTACTGTGGGAAACGGGTCCAAATGGCTCTTTGAGTGGTAAAGGTTGCCGACCCCTGGCCTAGCCTAGCCTATCCCGCCTAGCCTATCCCCTGGCCTATCCCGAGTTAGCCTGATCGCCTGATTTATTTCAATCGCCGACATACTGATCCACCTTTAGTGGAAGTATAGATTATGATTATGTAAAAAACTCAATTTTGACAAAAATTGAGATAGAACCTTATAATTCTAACGTCACGATGTCTGGAACACCATCCGCATCCCGCAGACAACAATGGAATAGGCAGCTACAAGTTACAATAGCGGTAGTTTAGCCAGATATGATGCACGACTTACCTATGATACCTCATTTCTGACCCCTCGACAAACTTGTTGGTGCAGCCGATCGCTGCACAAATGACAGACATCGTTAAACACCGTTAAAACACAAAACAAAACAAACTGAATGAGCGGTGGTGTTATTTTCTTAGTTAATGGCGGAGTTAAATGACATTAGAATATTCTTGGCGCCAGAAATATGTCTTCTTCTTCTACTGTAAATGCCTTGATTATCGCCGCCTAGCGCCGCCTAGCGCCGCCTATGGTCCAACAAACACCCATTTTTTTAAATTATTTTTTTAAAGGGATAACTGCAAGAGAAGAGATAAACATAATGTGTTCGCTACTTTCTTTGTTTAATCAACGATTAAAAATCAGCGTTCGTAAAATAAAAATCGCTCTGAGAGCGCCGGAGCGCACACTGGGTTCCACGTCATTGATTGGACAACAGGCGTTCCATGAGTGTTGATGAGAATTCCACAGCGAATTGACGAACGCAGCCACGCAGAGTGTGAGTGTCACGGAATGACGTCACGCTCCATCGATCTGATCAGAGTCTGATCAGAACTCATGGAACGCCTCTCGTCCAATCGAATGACCCGGTCCCTTTATGACGTCCGACCACATCTATTTACGTGGAAATTAAGCTGGAACCAAAAAAATGCCAATTCAATTCGCTTCCTTTTTTGTCTGTATGGCAGTGAAATCCCTAATTTCATCACCTCGAGGATGACAAAAAGCTATCATATGGTGTCGCGAATAGGTCCAAAATTATACCCAAAGCGGTCTTAAAAAGCTCTTAAAAGGTCTTAAATCTGGCTTGTTGAAACTTGTAGGAACCCTGTTACAGTATGTGCATAAAACGGGTCTGAACGTGACCTAAACGTAGCCCTATATATAGTGTTGAAAAGGGGGCCAAGGCTTTTGCCGTTATTCGAGTGTGAAATAATTGCGTTGTATTGATTCTGGATGTTCCGTTTGAAAGAAAGCGGTCCTCTTGAACCTGGACTTCCCCCCCCTGGTGAAATGAGTGTGGTCACAGAGAGCAGGGACCCCTGTGGCTGTTGTCATGCATGGTACAGCTGTGCTCTGTCTCTCTCTCTGGTTCATCCACAGCAGTGCGAGGGGGCGGTGGTGTACACAGAGTGCTTCCTCCCGGTAATCAGGATACAATGATACACTGATTTGAATTCCTCTATTGTAGGAATGTGTTTTGGGTGCAGTTTTTTTGTTTTTGTTTCTGTCACTTCTTCTAACTGTCGCTTTTACTGGAGTAAATCGTATCGGTTTGCGTTTCGATATGGAGAACTTTGCGATGAAGTCCTTAATTTGTGTGTGGGTGTGGGTGTGTGTGAGGGTGTGTGTGTGTGTGGGTGTGCGTGTGTTGACAGGGCGTTTGTGAAAAGTGTCTGCTTAGACACTCAAACAGGAAAAGGCTTGATCATAAGGGCCCTTTGGGGATTTTCAGAGTCATGTAAACGACCGATAGTAACCTCTCCTGTTCCCATTCCCCTCCCCCCCCTCCACCCTCCTTCTTTCTCTGTTTCTCCTCCGTCTCTCTTCCACAGGACACGGCAGAAGGGTTCTCTCCTCTCTCTCCTCAAGATATTGAGTCCATTCAACTTCCACCAGACAAGCAGAGAGGCGTTGATGTTTTTTTTTTTTTTTTTTACTTGGGCACGACAAACGCTCCTCACCACAGAGGCTTCCTCCTCTGTCGACACGGGTCCAGACAGGCCGTGAGGGTTCTGAGGTTTGAGTGACATGTTGGACAAGATGGACAGGTCATAACAAGGCATTCACTCCAGAGGTATGTTGAACCCACCACCCCCTAATGCTTTTCTGGAAGTCGATCTCACATTTTTGTCACTGACACTCGCTGAACAGGTGCATCAGAAAGTACTATGCTTCTCAAATCCTGTGGCGTTGTCTCAAGCCCAGGCCTACAACTATCTGAACTTGACAACGTGACACTGTCAACAATGTCTGTGAACGCCCATACGCTTCTTTTGTTTATTGCTTTTATCAAAGTCTGCCTTTGTCGCAATGTTCATCATGTTTGAATATGGGCATCGGTGGTCATGCCTGAAGTTAGACCAGCAGACACATGTCTACATGATGTAGGGTAGTGGTGGCGTAGGGGATACTGAGTTGGACTGGTGATCAAATCCCACCTGGGAACACCACCCATAGTGTGGCCTTGGCTAAGGCACTTAGTCCTAAATGACTCCAGGGAGACTGTCCCCGTAAGCTCTAATTGTACGTCTCGTTGCGTAAAAGCGTCTGCTAAGTGGTTAAAATGTAAAATGTAACATGTTTCCCATGTTGTCACTGTGTTGGCTGGAACATGTTTACATGTCATGTTCACTAAGGGGTGAGACACAGGTCATTGTCCTTATCAAAACATAAGGGATAACGATTATGGTTGTGATAGTGTATGGCCTTGTTTATTATATATCCATACAGCCATAGGCCGGCACAATTAATGTCTATCCTTCCACAACCCCGTTGTCTTAACAACCTGATTGAACTGCACTTACCTTTTGAACACTCACATATTTAAAAATAAATACATAAATGATTATCTAATTTGTTGAAAAATAATACTGTTACGAACAATTTGTGAGAATCAGCAGAGTCAGCTTACAGTATGTCAGGGTTCCCGCGCTGGTCTTAAAAAGCCTTAAAGTCAGATCTTCCAGGTCAGTTAATAACAAACATATTCATAATTATTGGTTTACTTGAATAGAACATGCTATTTGTAATGACACCTTTGTTTCATTTCACAGTAATGGAGGAAGACGAGGATTTGGAAAAGGCGATGCTGAGTCTGTCTCCATCTAAGTACATGACCCAGCTGAGTGAGTGTACTGATACATCTTTGAACTCATGTCGACATGTCCAGATCAGTAATTTATTAAACTGTACGTCATGCAATGATAAAATACACATTTCCTGTGCTTCTAGGTCCACCAGCAGCAGCAGCAGCCATTGGAGCCCCGTCCACAGCTAGAGGTTTCTTCTCCATAGGTCTGGGAGGATAATTCTGTGACCCACATTATTATTCTGCCATAATATTGTTTATTATTTTGGCCGTGTTCTGGCCTGTTTTGATGTGTGTGTTCTTCTGTCCTACTAACCACTATTATAAGGAATTAACATGTCAGCGATGTGGGTAAGTATCATGAATTTTATGATTATATTATCATGAATATGAATTCAATTTTTGCATGTTGTGCATGTTGGTATTGTCACTGATGTGTTACCTGTTTTTTAAAAAGTCAACATTGAACTAAATATGAATTCATAACAAGTGTAAACCGTAGTAATTCTCATCAGATGAGACAGACACATAGATCTTATTAATGTTCAAATCAGCTTGACAGACAATAACAGGTAATGACAGAATGTGTCTAACCCATTTACAAGCATGATTAATAATTACTAATGAAGCCAGGCGTTAGTGAGGGAGAGAATAACACTTTATTTTCCTTTACAGTGAGGAGAAAACTGACTGCTTCAGCTACACACTCGAGACCAGCTGAGGATGATGAATCCGATATGACTGCGTCTCCTTTGCAAGGTTAATACATGTGCATACAATACTGTGTGTCCCATCTTTATTCACTGTCAAAAGTGATTTCCAGTTGTGTGAAGTTTCATGTTACCTGCTCCTTCAGCTCCAGTGAAGGTCCTGCTGCCCATACTCTCAGCTGCTTGCCTTGGTCCCATCCTTAGGCCTACAGCCTTGCTCAAGACAGCAGGAACCCGAGAATGATGAATCCCATTTGGTAAAAGCAATTTATTTTCATTAACGCAACAGCTTTACACTTGAATCACTTTTTTTAAAAGACCGCATGTAGAACTTCACATACATGCCTTTCAACAGTACACATTATTTAGCTAAGAACAATGATTAAAGACTTTGTAGAACTTTTGATCAAAATGATAGTTTTGTCTTAGTACTGGATATTAGAAAGTATCCGTATAAACCCTTCCTCACATATAAGGCCGGTTTCGCAAACAAGGCTTAAGCCTAGTCCTGGACTGAATCACACTTTCAATGTAAAAGCTCTGTTGAAGATGCTTTTTAGTCTAGGATTAGTCTTAAGCCTTTTGTCTGTGAAACCGGCCCAGTCTCTCTTTATAAAACGTGAAACAGTAAAACACGTACATCACACACATCTGGAATAAACGTCATATTGCACATATCCAGTCTAAGATGTCTTTTGGGGATTTTAAGTCAAACTTGAAGCTTTGGTCGATAGTTCAACTAACATTGTCCATTCGTGACATTACGAATTATACGGTTCTATCTCCATTTTTGTCAAAATTGAGTTTTTTTGTTTGTTTTTGAGTTTATTAATGCCTGTGTGGTGTTATTTTTAAAATGTTGACATTTTTGAGTTAGTAATTAATCAAATACAAAGGTTCCATCTCACAAAACATAAAAACGTTGACGCTCAATATCTCTGAACTACCCTAAACGGAGATAGAACCGTATCATTCTAAGCTCACGCAATGGACTGGATGAACACTACTTTCTTGGTAACAGGTCAGACTAAGCTTCAATCGGTCTGTCTGGAGCGAACATCTACCAGTGAACAACAGACCCACATCTCGAGGATCCTCACACACTCACTCAGAGGATGTTTATCACCAACGGCAGGTCTTGGTATTTGATGAGGTAGTACGGGTAGCACTGGCACCTATCGAACACTACGAAGATGGGCCGGAGGGGTCGGGCAGGTGATCCACGCAGGAGTCGTACAGGTCGTAATCCTTCTTGGGGTGGAGGGGGGGAGGGCGGAGGTACCTGGTCTTCCCCACGCTCCCCTTTCCCACCAGCACCTTGGCCAGGAACATGTGTCTGATTTTGCTGACATCTGACACCATGGCGTAGCTGTTGGAGAAGGAGGGGTCCCTGGCGAAGTAGGAACCGTGGCCGTAGATGACCTGGTTGGTCCCGGCCAAACGCGGGTCGAAGTTGTTGCGGCAGATGTCCTCCACGCATTTGGTGAGGGTCCCGTGGAAGAGGTGTCTCTCCAGGGCCACCTCCTGCTGGGTGTCACAGTGTTTCAGCATGTGCTCCTTGTACCTAGAGATTACACACACACATTGTGACGTTAGATTTATAAGGTTCTATCTACATTTGTGTCAAAATGTAGTTTTTTACATAATCTGATCCATTAGGTGTTTATTAACGCCTGTGTGGTGTTATTTAAAAAAATGGACTTTTGTTGTTGTTGTAATTAATAAAATACATAGGTTCCCATCTCACAAAACATAATGGAATGTAAACACGTTGACGCTCCGTCCTGGCAGCCCGCGGCGATCAGTTTCCCGTCACGGCTGTAGGTACAGCAGGTGGGCGTGACCTTCTTCCCCTGCTGAGTGCGAGGCTTGAACACCGACTTGTGCTTCTTGTCTTTGTTCAGATCCCACGTGCGCACAGTACTGAGAGAGAGGGGGGGGGAGGGAGAGAGAGAGAAAGAAAGGGAGGGAGAGAGAGAGAGAGAGAGAGAGAGGAACCATACAAACAAATCGTAAACTGCAGGCACTTTCTTGGAAGCCGTTTGTGTGTTTGTGTGTGTGTGTATGTGTTTGTGTGTTTAGAGAGAGAGAGAGAGAGAGAGAGAGAGAGAGAGAGAGAGAGAGAGAGAGAGAGAGAGAGAGAGAGAGAGAGAGGGGGGGGGGGAAGGATAGAGGGAGAGATGGGGGTGTAGTGTTTCCTTTCTGTCTCAGCGCTCTACTGTGTATGTGTGTGTGTGCGTGTGTGTGTGTGTGTGTGTGTGTGTGTGTGTGTGTGTGTGTGTGTGTGTGTATCAGGCCACCTTCACCCATCACTGCCTACCCCCACCAATTTATGGCTGTTGGTCCAATTCAGTCTCAGACAGTACAGACAGTGCAGCCTTGTGCTCCACAGGGAGGGAAGAGGAGGAGTGAGTAAGTAATGCAAAGAGCTTGGGATTGAATGTATGCTCTTAACCGATAGTTGTCTACTGCTATGTATCAAGATATTAAACCCCAACTTGATTCAGCAATACAACTCATTTGTAAAGCTTATCAGGTTACTGATAAGGGAGAGAGAGAGAGAGAGAGACAGACAGACCGACCGACCGACCGACCGACACAGACAGACAGACAGGCAGACAGACAGACCGACCGACCGACCGACCGACCGAGAGACAGAAAGATGGTCATCATACAAAAATTGTTTGCATTGACTATGCTGTTAGTCACTTTGGATAAAAACATCAGCTAAATGGCGTAGATATTACGGTATATATTATAAAGACAAAAAGAAAGACAGAAAGAGTAACAGACTGACTGTCTAATGTGGCAACCTTTCTTTATTGTCTAATTCTCCTTCATCCACAAACAGCAAGTCCAGTTCAGCAATCGTATTTTCATGTGGATGAAGGAAAGGAAGCCTCTTTAGACTATGGGACAAACTGTTGAAATAAGCTATGCTGTATTGTTTAGGTCTGTTATGGGTCAGGGGTCAGCATATTAATGAATAGATTAGCTATTTTCTTCCACATGTGAGGGCAACTAATTTAATCATTGTTGTTGTTGTTTTGTTGGCGTTTTCATTTGTGCCTCTGTTTATCTTCATAAAGACCAATTGGATATCCGCGTGAGGGATTATAGCACACTGTATTGTATTGTATTGTACTTTACTATATTGCTCCACAGCTCTGAGATCAACTCAACTACCACCGACCTGTCCAAAATGGCTGCCAGCGACTCGGCCAGCGATGACAATAAGTTCCTCTTCCTGGACAACGACTTCAAGAACACTGGGGTGGCACAGGCAGATTGGTCAGCCAAGAAGATGGTATGGATCCCGTCAGAGAAGGAGGGCTTCGAGGCAGCCAGCATCAAGGAGGAGAAGGGGGATGAGGTACCGGTCTGCTACAATGTCATTGACATTAGACAGAGACCAATTCTAAATAGGCCGCTAGCCCATCTTCCCAAGGGACTTTGGAATATTTAGTAAATCTGAAAAGAGCACCGGTGCAAGATGCTCCACCTTGCTCTGTTCCATTTTGGTTCGAAAAGCAAATATACTTCCTGAAGAACCATGAGATTGGTGACGTCATTGTCTAATCCCTCTTGTCATCTAAGGTGCTGGTGGAGCTCTCTAACGGCCAAAAGGCGACGGTCAATAAAGATGACATCCAGAAGATGAACCCGCCCAAGTTCAGTAAGGTGGAGGACATGGCCGCTCTCACTTGCCTGAACGAAGCTTCTGTGCTGCACAACCTGAAGGAGAGGTACTTCTCCAGCCTCATCTATGTAAGTATACTGGATATGAAACGGCAGGTAGTCGAGAGGTTAGAGAGGCCGGCTAGCAATCAGAAGGTCGCTGGTTCGATCCCCCGCCTCAGGAGGGAGCCGGATGTGAGCTGGTGACTGGAGGGTTGCTGGTATCATATCGAAGGTGCCTACCACTGCTGTTGTGCCCTTGAGCAAGGCACTTAACCCCTAATTGTCCCAGGGTCGCTGACTATGGCTGAGCGAAAAAAATACATTTCGTTGTACTCTGTGCAATGACAAAGGTCAAATCTAAAAAATAAATAAAAATGCAGACCTATACTTTGTGTGCACACACAAATATCACAGGCCAGTACTAACTATTATACAGTACCTGCAGGAAGTAGGGGTGCTGGAGGTGCTGTGATGAGTGATGAACGGAGCTTGTATAAATAATTTGGTGAAAATGTCCCATTGATAGTTTTAAATGACCGGCCATAATGTACAGTCTGAATACAATTAATATAAACCTTGCCATCCCACTTTAATACATACTTAAATATATTATTCATATATATTCAGTAGATGAACATGTTGAGCCTGACCTCCTCCCCCTCCCTCTCCTCCTCAGACGTACTCTGGCCTGTTCTGTGTGGTAGTGAACCCCTATAAGATGCTGCCCATCTACTCAGAGAAGATCATAGAGATATACAAGGGCAAGAAGCGCCATGAGGTGCCCCCCCACGTCTACGCCATCACAGACAACGCCTACCGGAACATGATGCAAGGTAACAAGGCCACCGGAGAACGTGTGTGTTTGTGTGTGTGTGTGTGTGTGTGGGTGGGTGTATGTTTGTGTGTGTGTCTGTGTGCGTGTGTGTGTGTGTGTGTGTGTGTGTGCATGACCATGGGCATGTGTGTGTGTGTATGTGTGTGTGTGTGTGTGTGTGTGTAAGTGTGTGTGGGTGTATGTTTGTGTGTGTGTGTGTGTGTGTGTGTGTGTGTGTGTGTGTGCATGACCATGGGCATGTGTGTGTGTATGTGTGTGTGTGTGTGTGTGTGTGTATGTTTGTGTGTGTGTGGGTGTATGTTTGTGTGTGTGTGTGTGTGTGTGTGTGTGTGTGTGTGTGTGTGTGTGTGTGTGTGTGTGTGTGTGTGTGTGTGTGTGTTACATGGCTGGCTGGAATGGTCAAGTAGTGACCTCAAAACCAAGCCCTTCTTTCCACCTTTCATACAAGGGTGACACTTCCAAAATACCCATACATGGAGTAGTTAGACTTTCCAATAGACTTCTCCATCCATCTGCTATTTTTAGCCAATAACAATAACATGAAGCTAATCTCCTTCTGAACTAAACTTATATCCCACAACCTATCCTCCTCCTCTCTCCTTATCCCTCTCTCCCCCAGTCCCCCTCTCTCCCCCAGTCCCCCTCTCTCCTTATCCCTCTCTCCCCCAGTCCCCCTCTCTCCTTATCCCTCTCTCCCCCAGTCCCCCTCTCTCCCCCAGTCCCCCTCTCTCCTTATCCCTCTCTCCCCCAGTCCCCCTCTCTCCTTATCCCTCTCTCCCCCAGTCCCCCTCTCTCCCCCAGTCCCCCTCTCTCCTTATCCCTCTCTCCCCCAGTCCCCCTCTCTCCTTATCCCTCTCTCCCCCAGTCCCCCTCTCTCCTTATCCCTCTCTCCCCCAGTCCCCCTCTCTCCTTATCCCTCTCTCCCCCAGTCCCCCTCTCTCCCCCAGTCCCCCTCTCTCCTTATCCCTCTCTCCCCCAGTCCCCCTCTCTCCTTATCCCTCTCTCCCCCAGTCCCCCTCTCTCCTTATCCCTCTCTCCCCCAGTCCCCCTCTCTCCTTATCCCTCTCTCCCCCAGTCCCCCTCTCTCCCCCAGTCCCCCTCTCTCCTTATCCCTCTCTCCCCCAGTCCCCCTCTCTCCTTATCCCTCTCTCCCCCAGTCCCCCTCTCTCCCCCAGTCCCCCTCTCTCCTTATCCCTCTCTCCCCCAGTCCCCCTCTCTCCTTATCCCTCTCTCCCCCAGTCCCCCTCTCTCCCCCAGTCCCCCTCTCTCCTTATCCCTCTCTCCCCCAGTCCCCCTCTCTCCTTATCCCTCTCTCCTCATCCCTCTCTCCCCCAGTCCCCCTCTCTCCTTATCCCTCTCTCCCCCAGTCCCCCTCTCTCCCCCAGTCCCCCTCTCTCCTTATCCCTCTCTCCCCCAGTCCCCCTCTCTCCCCCAGTCCCCCTCTCTCCTTATCCCTCTCTCCCCCAGTCCCCCTCTCTCCTTATCCCTCTCTCCCCCAGTCCCCCTCTCTCCTTATCCCTCTCTCCCCCAGTCCCCCTCTCTCCCGCACCCTCTCTGTCTCTCTCTTTGTGTTTCTCCACAGACCGTGAGGACCAGTCCATTCTCTGCACGTGAGTCAAAACACCAAACACTGACTTTTTTTTCCATCACATGACCCCCCACACACACCTTGGTCACTAAGCTGGAGATCGACAGAGCAGAGGAGGATAGTGATGGTAGTGTTCAAGTTATTGCCGATTTGCATGGGCAAACAGTAAAGACGTGAGAATACACAGTGTGTTGGCTCAGCTCCGTTTTATAGCTACAGATTACTTAGAGCAGTCCTTATCATAGTCTTTCATGCTCATCTTCACTCTGGGAAGCCATGCACACACACACACACACACATAACCTGAACTCAATGTACCACTCACCTCCTACACCCATAACCCTCATCACTGCACCCTAACCTCCTTAACCCCTCTCCCCCCTCTCCCCCTCTCCTCCCTCTCCCCCTGTCCCCCAGAGGTGAATCTGGTGCAGGGAAGACAGAGAACACTAAGAAGGTGATCCAGTACCTGGCTGTGGTGGCCTCCTCCCACAAGGCCAAGAAGGACACCGGCACTGTGAGTATTACCTCTAATATACACCAGTAAACCTGTTCAGAATCAGACAGAGAGATATACAGTAGCAAGACATTGAAAGTTGGAAACATTTGGTGTGTTTTAAATAATTATAATACATACAAACATGCAAAGTTTCTCTATTATCGCTTTTTAAAAAATATTTAGACTATAGACTTAGGTCAATTTGATAAATTATGGTTATAAAAAACGATTAGGAAATTGAGATGAATAGACATAGGATCAGCAACAATACCTACTGCATAAGCACGGTAAAGAATAATACGGTATGACATTTCTGTGTGACAGGATTCAAATGCATCAGGACTAGCCAAGGTACTGTATAGACACACATTCTGTACACAGCATTCTTTTAGCACGCATTTTTGGTGGTGGTTTTGCTGCTTTGGTGGAGCTTTTAATGTTCTGTAACCTAACATGCATAAAGACTTGCATTAAGTCCATAGTTGCATAAAGTCCAAAGTTGATCATCAATACCATCCCTATGGACAAATGAAGTCAAGTCAAGTCAACTTTATTTATATAGCACATTTTACATGCAGCAGCAGCTGAACCAAAGTGCTTCACAGGCGGGGAGCAAATAAGGAGCACAAATGTAAAACAGGTAAAGTGCAGGATACTAAATAAAATGCAACACAATACAAGATATGATAACAATTAAAAGGAGAGAAGATAAAAGGAGTAAAAACAATAAAACAATAAAAACAATAAAAGCCAGGGACCTAACGATGGCTAAGTGGGGGGAAGGTCAGGGAAAACAGGTGGGTTTTTAGGAGGGATTTAAAAACCTCCAGGATCTGAGCGGCCCATACGTGGCGGGGGAGGCTGTTCCAGAGCAGGGGTGGCCAACCGT
This sequence comes from Nansenia antarctica, assembly GCF_963989245.1. Lineage (NCBI taxonomy): Eukaryota > Metazoa > Chordata > Actinopteri > Argentiniformes > Microstomatidae > Nansenia > Nansenia antarctica. The sequence goes on along the minus strand of NC_137678.1, from coordinate 52,593,903 downwards.
GGCTCTTTGCCTGTCTCTGTGCGGCTCTTTAATCCATTCATTAAAAGTGCGTGGTTCGCTCTCTGTGTCTCAATAGGCGTCGTTTTGGTATGGCAATTCATGGCACTCGCCATACCTGGCTTAACATTTCAAAAAATCTGAAACACGTTTAGTCATGTTGGTGATTTTATCCACTACACACAACGGTAACTCAAATCCTCCCGGCTCCATCTCACCCCACCAGCCAGGCGCTGTAGTGGAGCGCAGGGTTGCCAGACGGGATTTGACAATTTCAAGCCCAACCAGTCTAAAAGCTGCCGAATCCACCCGTCCAGAGTGACCAAAAGTAGGCCTATCTGGCAACACTGGTGGAGCGGGACATCGGTTCCTCAATAAACAAGCCATGAGTAACGTTCATGTTAAAACCATGTCCACGATTCTCGTTCATTCAGGTGGGTTAAACAAACTGTATAAATGCCATTTACATAATGTTGGTTCAAATGTAACATATTAATGAACAAGTTCATGTCATGTTCTGTCAGTACAAACATGTTCTAATGTTATTTTAGTGAGTTCGCTAGTTAGCGAACATTAAAGATTACAAGAGCTAGTTTACGTATGTCAACAATGTCTCTATTCTCAATAATTTCAGTAATAATTGTACCAAATTGGGGCCAGTAACACTGACTTGTGTGTGAGTAAGTTATATGTGTGTGCAAGCATGTTTTTGATATTATCAATCGTCTCACTTTTACTAGTTGAGCTGGTAAAACAAATATGCCAGGGGAAAAAAGGAAAATGGACATAAAGACCTCTTTTGGTCAAAGGGCAGCAGAGACAGGGACAGGGACACAGGTGAGGTCTAAACAGGTGACAGGGACACAGGTGAGGTCTAATCTAGCGTTTTAACAGTGCAGTTCGTTTAGAGTTGAGAATAGCTAAATCTGTTATGTTTTGTTTCTAAGGAGATTGAACCAGTCTGCCTGCTAGGAAAGATGTAGGCTACTACCTGCATACTGTAGTTGTCTCTTTTATTCATCACCTTAATGTCATATAAGTAAATTGTATAGAAACAACTCACCAAAATTGACTATTGCACAACTGTTTTGAAAAAAAATCCACCGAGGGGGGGAACCCCCCTTCAACCCCCCCACTCAGACCTTGCCATACCTTGGCCTTTGCTGAAATGACACCACTGGTCTCATAGTCTATTGGAAATGTATTGCGTGTGTGTGAATGAGCACTTTTGTGAGCCCGCATGTATGATGTGGCTCTTTCTGGTACCCCAACAATTTTTTGTGGCTCTTAGTCTCCGACTGGTTGGCCACCCCTGTTCCAGAGCGTGGGTGCAGCAGCCGCAGAAGCTCTGTCTCCCCTGGTTTTTAGCCTAGTTCTAGGCACCACCAGCAGTAGCTGATCTGCTCATCTAAGGGATCTGGAGGGGGTGTGGCGGAAGAGAAGAAGGCCCCTACTCAGTTTCATATCCCCTTTGGTGGACTCCCATGCAGGCTGAAAATAATGGGAGAAATGACAATGGAAATAAAAGGTGTACTTGTTAGACAATACCCTCTAGTGGCCGTTTATTATAACCATATTGTAATATTATGCTCCCTTATAACAACAGGCAGGATCCTTAGCTTATGTGAGTATAAAGAGACTGTGTTGTCTTTCCTGTCTTTATCAGTTGCGTGCGAGCCTGTCTTCTCCCTAGATTAGATCCATTTTGATAATCAATCTCTCCTCTCCTGACCTGAAGCATGCTAACACTCGTACAAGTTAAAAGTAGCTGCCTGTCCGAATAGAGAATGCACAGTGTTTGAAACATCAAGGTTATCTCAGGATTTTCATCACCTCCACGTTGGGGGCTCTGTGAGTTGTTTTAGTTCTTTGCATGATTCACTCTTGAAATTCCTGCACTCTTTTCTGACTGTAAGCATGCTTTTTTGAAAGTGTGTAAATGTTGCGCCATTCATCGTCATACGTTTTAATGTAGACCATATAATTGCATTGATTTGGCGCTTTTTAGTTTGTTATTGTGTAAATAATATGCACTGGAAAGATAACAGAGAATAAGGTATGTAGTTTATAATAACTTCCCTGTGTTGACCGGTAGGGGGAGCTAGAGAAGCAGCTCCTGCAGGCCAACCCCATTCTGGAGGCCTTTGGAAACGCCCAAAACTCCTCACGATTCGTAATTCAACTCACTCCTCTGGAATCATTCCATCCTTAGTTATCAGAGTACAGACTGCAATTGTAGTCATATTTTCTCATACAATCTTTCTCTCTGCAGGGAAAGTTCATAAAGCTCAACTTTGATGTGACAGGGTGCATGGTCGGAGCCTTCATCGATACTTGTATCCTCTGTCAAATGTTGTGGGTGAGAAATGAATACAGATGGGGTGGAGGTATAACCTACCATTCAATTGTAGTGTAGTGTCATGTATGTAAGGGTCTATGCTGTCAACTATGCTTTCTTACCATTCTAACACCACCATTCAGTCCAACCACCAATATATACATTGTTATAATGCAGTGTGGGATTCAGACTTGTCATATTGGAGAGTGAAGTCCAGCAGTTGTTTCTTCACTACAGAGTTTCTCTTTAACCCTTCACTTACCATCAGACCTGCTGGAGAAGTCTCGTTGTATCCGCCAGGCAAAGATCGAACGAGCCTTCCACATCTTCTACTACATGGTGGCTGGAGCCAAAGACAAAATGCGTGGTGAGGAGTGGGACAGGAGTTTCTCACTGAGAGAGTCAGCAGTTAGTCCTGTCAAAAGATTAGAGTCAGATCATCTTTAGATAAACAACAAACTGATGGAATACCTCACTTGAAATGATAAGACTTCAGTTCCAATGACTTATTATCAGTTTTCTTTCTGCACATAAGAACATGTACATGAAACAGGAATCTGCGAACTCCTATATTATACGATAAACTGTTCCCTGTGTCTCTGTAGAGGACCTGTTGCTCGAGGGCTTCGGTAGCTACCGCTTTCTAGTGGCAGGCCACGTGGAAGTGCCAGGACAGGAGGACGACGAGATGTTCGAGGAGACGCTGCTGGCCATGGAGATCATGGGCTTCACCGAGGAAGAGAGGCTAGGTATAGAGATCTCTCTTTCTCATTCTCTGTCTGTCTCTCTGTCTGTCTCTCTCTCTGTCTCTCTCTCTCTCTTTCTGTTCTCTTTCTTTCAGTGTATTTTTTTTTTTATTGATCTCTTTCTCACTCTGTCGGGGGGGACATCCCCCTTTTTGTAGGGATGATGAAGGTGGTGTCCACTGTGCTTCAGCTGGGAAACATCCAGTTCAAGAAGGAGAGGAACCAGGAGCAGGCTACTATGCCCGACAACACAGGTATAGTACACAGGTAACAACACAGGTATAGTACACAGGTAACAACACAGGTATAGTACACAGGTAACAACACAGGTACAGTACACAGGTAACAACACAGGTATAACGCAGGTAACAACACAGGTATAGTACACAGGTAACAACACAGGAATAACACAGGTAACAACACAGGTAACAACACAGGTATAACACAGGTATAACACAGGTAACAACACAGGTATAACACAGGTATAACACAGGTATAGTACACAGGTATAACACTGGTAACAACACAGGTATAACACAGGTAACGTAACAATACCAGAGGTTATTTATGGCCTGATGACAATAACGTGCAATTATAATATTGTAAATGATAATAAAACAGGTATCGCAGTAGAAAGGTAACACATGTAACTGTAAGATAAGACATGACACACAGGCAAATATGGTCTGAGGATTCAAGTACTGTAACAAATAACACAAGTAAGAACAGGACATAGGTTACTGACATCAGAGCAACACACTAAGATTGTTGGCTTTGATTCAGAGACTTTTTTTTATGTATACATTATGGCATCTAATCATACTTTGTATCCCTCCTCTCTCTCTCTCTCTCTCTCTCTCTCTCTCTCTCTCTCTCCCCCTCTCTCCAGCGGCTCAGACGGTGTGCCACCTGCAGGGCATCAACGTGACAGACTTCACCCGTGCCATCCTCACCCCGCGCATCAAGGTGGGCAGAGAGGTGGTACAGAAGGCCCAGACCAAAGAGCAGGTAAGCAGAAGACCCTACTAGGTTCTGCTACTAGAGAGTTAGAGAGTTTTATATGTATGTATTTTATATTTCTACATTCATTTTGCAATTCTTATCATATCTCAGTCAAGCAAATCTTTCTTTTTCTTCCCCCCCCCCCCCCCCCCCACTCGCCCCTCCCCTCCTCCCTCTTTCCCACAGGCTGACTTTGCCATCGAGGCCCTGGCCAAGGCCATGTACGAGCGGCTGTTCCGTTGGATCCTGCTGAGGGTGAACTAGACCCTGGACAAGTCCAAGCGCCAGGGTTCCACCTTCCTGGGCATCCTGGACATCGCTGGCTTTGAGATCTTTGAGGTGAGAGGGGGGCAGCCGCAGCCCTCTAAGACCGGGATCACCAAACCTCTACTCTAACCTCTAAGGTGTTATTCAAATCAAATCAAATCAAATTTTATTTGTATAGCGCATGTCTTACAAGATGCAACTCAATGCGCTTCACACAATGAAAATGTTCAGTCAATCAGTCAATCAATCAATCAATACTGACAGAGCCGCGAGCAGGCAAAAGTAAAAACCTGTACACTATGTAGCCAGGAAAAATTCCCTTGCAGCCCTCTACCAATAGAGCGACTACTAGCCAGTTTGCCTACCAGTACCCAGCGGTGGGCCCCCACACCCCCCCACGGGGAGCCCCCGCCGCCCCACGCACCCAGCCCGCCCCACCACCAACACACCCGGCCCAGCCAAGCAAGCACAGACCCAAGGGGCCCCGCACAAGGACGGCCAAGCAGGTGCCCGGCGGCGGAACAGACCAGGCACACGGGGAAGCCGGGGGGCCCCAAGGGGAGGCCAAGGACCACCGGCACAAAGCAAGCAAGCAAGGGCAAAAACCTGTACACCATGTATCCAGGAAAAATTCCTTGCATATTATCGGCGTACACACTGTCCATAAATGTAGTGTTATATTTGCATCGTTCTGCATCCAGCATGGTCACAGGTCCTGCCAAAAGAGAATCTTAAGCACAGTTATGATGCAACAACACAATAAAGACAATAAAGATGACAGCAATACAACCTGATGGTGGTCCTGGTACACCCTTGTACCGGTTCCAGTACTGCTCTAGGTGCTATTGGGAGCTGACAGTGCCTCATCAGCACCCGGGTCCATTTTCCTGTCAACACAAATCTCAAAACACGAGTATGGTGTAATGGCCTAGTGATCCTAGTTCTATAATGTCCAATGTCTCCCTTAGTATCAAAAGGCGACATTGAATAAGTAGGTTTTGAGGTCACGCTTAAGTTTTAGACAACCTCAGGCCCTCAGGTAGGGTGTTCCACAATCTAGGAGCATATATGCTAAAAGCTGATCCTCCAAATCTCTTTGTCCTAGCCTCTGGCACTATTAAAAGTTCCGTGCCACTAGACCGTAGGGGTCTAGCTGGTGTGTATCTTATGAGCATGTCCACCATGTAATTGGGTGCATCACAGTGGAGTGATTTATAAACTAGTAAAAGGATCTTAAAGTCTATTCTATGACTGACAGGGAGCCAGTGTAGTGATCTCAAGACAGGTGTGATGTGCGCTCTTCGTTTAGTCCTAGTAAGGACACGAGCAGCAGCATTTTGAACCATTTGTAGTCTATTAATCATTTTTTTGGGGAGACCTGTCAGGAGGAGAGCATTACAGTAATCTAGCCTACTAGTAACAAACGCATGCATTAATTTTTCAGTGTCTGCCTGGGAGAGAAATGATTGTACCTTAGTGATGTTTCTTAGATGGTAGAAGGATGTTTTAATAGTATTATTAATATGAGTTTCAAAATTTAGATCTGGGTCAATTATGACACCAAGATTCCTGGCCTGACACTTAGTGTTAAGAGCTAGTGTTTTCATGTGTGCAGATAATTTCTCTCTCCCAGTTTTCTCGCCAATGATCAATACCTCTGTTTTTTCTTGATTGAGTTGGAGAAAGTTTTGTGTCATCCAAATATTAATATCGGCAATACAATCTATCAGGTGGTCGATCATCTTGTAGTCGTTGGGAGTTACTGAGATATAAAGCTGAGTGTCGTCAGCATAGCTGTGGTAGTTAACACTATGCTTCTTGATAACAGAACTGAGGGGTAGCATGTATAGGCTAAAAAGCAACGGTCCTAAAATGGACCCCTGGGGAACTCCACAGGTTGTGCTATAATTTTTTGACTTATGGTCACCAAGGGCTACAAAGTAGTCTCGGTCAGCCAGGTAAGTCCTGAACCAGTTTAAGACCGGACCTGAGAGGCCAACCCAGTTTTCAAGTCTCTCAATAAGTATGGAATGGTCTACCGTATCAAAGGCTGCACTTAAGTCTAAGAGTACAAGAATCTAGAGTTTTTTCGAGTCTGCATTTATCCTAAGGTCATTAGTTACCTTAAGCAAAGCGGTTTCTGTGCTGTGGTATGATCGGAAACCTGACTGAAGTGGGTCATACCTATTATTTAAGACTAAAAATTCATGAAGCTGTCTATACGCTGCCTTTTCTAAAATTTTGCTTAGAAAAGTGAGATTGGATATTGGTCTACAGTTTTTGGGATCAGAAGGATCTAGGTTACTTTTCTTCAGGGTGGGTCTAACCAGGGCAGTTTTAAGCGCCGCTGGAAATATCCCTTTAAGTAGGGAGTGATTTACAATGCCTAGTATGTCATCAGACACAGATTCAAAAATGTCCTTAAAAAAGGTGGTAGGAATAGGGTCAAGAGGACACGTAGACGGTTTAAGCTGTGACACAATTTTACCTAATGTTTCCGTACTAATCATGGTGAACATGCTCATAGTCATGTTCTGTGGTGGCGGATCTGTAGTGCTACACAAACCTAGTCTTTCCTGAGTAATACACATTCTAATATTTGTTATCTTATCCCTGAAGTGGGCTGCAAATTCCTCGCATTTGGTGACAGAGGCTGCGCCGTCTAGAGTTCTAGGAGCAGGGTTTACAAGGCAATCAATTGTTATTGAACTCTACTTTATGTTAACATCCATATTTTCTTGCCGTAGGACAACTCCTTTGAGCAGCTGTGCATCAACTACACCAACGAGAGACTGCAGCAGCTGTTCAACCACACCATGTTCGTCCTGGAGCAGGAGGAGTACAAGAGGGAGGGCATCGAGTGGAGCTTCATCGACTTTGGCCTGGACCTGCAGCCCTGCATTGAGCTCATTGAGAAACCGGTCAGAACTGGGTCATAATTACACACACACACACACACACACACACACACACACACACACACACACACACACACACATACACACGTTCATGAACACACTCAAGCAAACACATAAACACAGATTACCCCATATCTAAACATCACATCAATGCAACATAACTTAATTTAGCACAAAATCCTAATTTCATTTATTTCCCATAGAATAACCCTCCTGGTATCCTGGCTCTGCTGGATGAGGAGTGCTGGTTCCCCAAGGCCACAGATCTGTCCTTTGTTGAGAAGCTGATGAATACCCATGTGAGCCACTGCAAGTTCTCCAAGCCCAAATCACTCAAGGACAAGATCGCGTTCTCTGTACTGCACTACGCTGGCAAGGTGAGACACACCTTGAGTAAAATCGACATATCTTTGTCTTCGACAATGCTCCAAAACCGGGTCTCTTCCTTCTCATGGTTCTAAGTACCCATACCTAATTAGGAACCAGACTGAAGTAAGCTTGCTTTCACTTCTACTGTGTACAATGTGACTTACCAGTTCACCAGTTGGTCATTGCCATGTATCTCTAGGTGGACTATGATGGAGCCAACTGGCTGACTAAGAACATGGACCCTCTGAATGACAACGTGACAACTCTGCTCAACAACTCCTCCAGCCTCTTCATACAGGACCTCTGGAAGGATGGTGAGTCCGAGTCGTCTTGCCAACACAACTGTAATGTTACTCAACTGTAACAGGGGTAGCAACTTCATTATGATCAAGGGACCAGTTCTGTAAATATCAACATCAAGTGGGTCATGACAATCATTCTAAAAAAATGTTTAAACTCTGTATACAGTATGATTACAATTATGGCTTAAAACCCTATTGTTGCAGTCTTTGATATAAACCCAGACACGGCAGCTATATTTTGTAGATGTTTGACAACAGAGACTGCTTAGACCAGGGGTGGGCAATACATTTTCACAATGGGCCACATGAGAAACCGGGACTATTGTGGAGGGCCGGACCAGTAGGCTGAACTTAATTCTGCTCAATATTACTTTATACTTTAATAGCGCTTTATAAAAACCAGTAATGATATGGTTTTGACTAGCTGCTACTGGTAAGAATACATGTTACGATAAGGCTATGAAAATGTGGAGTAGGTCAAATATAGAAGAGCAGACTTTTATTCAGAAACATTTTTTTTCAGACTTTTATTCTTTAAAAAAAAAATCAGACTTTAATTCAGAAATAATCTTTTTCTGACTTTTATTCTGAAATATGTTTTTTCAGACTTTTAGTCAGAAAAAAAAATCTGACTTTTATTCTGAAATATGTTTTTTCAGACTTTTATTCTGGAGAAAAAAAATCGGACATTTATTCGGAAATATTTTTTTTCTGACTTTTATTCGGAAATAAACACAGATTAGAGATAATAAGTTACTAGAACCTTCCTTCTCTCATTCATTTCTTCCACCCTCTCTCAGTGGACCATGTGGTAGGCCTGGAGACCATCAACAAGATGTCAGAGAGCTCCATGCCCAATGCCACCAAGTCTAAGAAGGGCATGTTCCGCACAGTGGGCCAGCTGTACAAGGAGTCCTTGGGCAACAGCCTCAACAACACCCAGCCCAACTTCATACGCTGCATCATCCCCAACCACAAGAAGATGGTAGGTGACCGTTCCACAGACTTTTTGATATTATTGGGGTATCGTTACCCCCTTCTCCTACTCCCTTTTCTTTTTTCTTTTTTTTAACACAATGACTTACCCGCCTAAACAAAGGGTAAAAAAAAACAAAAAAACAATCATGGGTTGCAATAGATTCTAATAGGACTGTGTACAACTTAAGGTAGCACCTCTATGAAATAGCCACTGTTTTGTACCCAATGAATTTGTGCTTGTAGCACTGCTTTTAGGGGATCATTTTGATTGTCTCAGTTCCGGTAATCAGTCAACTGCTCGACCTCTGCCTTCCCTGCGTGTAGGCCGGGAAGCTGGATGCCAACCTGGTCCTGGAGCAGCTACGGTGTAACGGGGTTCTGGAGGGGATCCGCATCTGCAGACAGGGGTTCCCCAACCGCATCGTGTTCCAGGAGTTCCGCCAACGGTGAGAAACAGAACCATGAAGAACCGTTGTTGTGTTTGTGTGTCTGAATCCTATTAGAGATGGACGTTGCACTCTTCTCTCTCTGGTCACAGCTATGAGATCCTGGCCGCCAACATCATCCCTAAAGGCTTCATGGACGGAAAACAGGCTTGCTGTCTGATGGTGAGTTGAATGATCGGTACACACACATCCATATCAACCATAGTTGATTGGTTAGTTCATTGTTTCTCCAGTACTCCAGTGTTTAACATATGAATTTAACGTGTTCACATGTGTACAATGTGACATACCGCCAAGGGTCTTTGACTTACTCAGGACTGTTTGAAGATAATAACTTCTTAACTATGTGGATACGTCATCCCTCTCCTCCTCTCCCCCCAGGTGAAGCACCTGGACCTGGACCCTAACCTGTTCATCCCTCTCCTCCTCTCCCCCCAGGTGAAGCACCTGGACCTGGACCCTAACCTGTTCATCCCTCTCCTCCTCTCCCCCCAGGTGAAGCACCTGGACCTGGACCCTAACCTGTTCATCCCTCTCCTCCTCTCCCCCCAGGTGAAGCACCTGGACCTGGACCCTAACCTGTTCCTCCCTCTCCTCCTCTCCCCCCAGGTGAAGCACCTGGACCTGGACCCTAACCTGTTCATCCCTCTCCTCCTCTCCCCCCAGGTGAAGCACCTGGACCTGGACCCTAACCTGTTCATCCCTCTCCTCCTCTCCCCCCAGGTGAAGCACCTGGACCTGGACCCTAACCTGTTCATCCCTCTCCTCCTCTCCCCCCAGGTGAAGCACCTGGACCTGGACCCTAACCTGTTCATCCCTCTCCTCCTCTCCCCCCAGGTGAAGCACCTGGACCTGGACCCTAACCTGTTCCTCCCTCTCCTCCTCTCCCCCCAGGTGAAGCACCTGGACCTGGACCCTAACCTGTTCATCCCTCTCCTCCTCTCCCCCCAGGTGAAGCACCTGGACCTGGACCCTAACCTGTTCATCCCTCTCCTCCTCTCCCCCCAGGTGAAGCACCTGGACCTGGACCCTAACCTGTTCCGTATCGGCCGGAGTCAGATGTTCTTCAGGACCGGGGTCCTGGCGCAGCTGGAGGAGGAGAGGGACCTCAGACTCACTGTGGTCATCATTGCCTTCCAGGCGCCTGCCAGAAGCTTCCTCGCACGCAAGTAAGACACACACATGCTAGCACACACACACACACACACACACACGCACACACACACACACACTCACTCACACAAAAATGAACACTCACACTCTCTTTGGGATACATACAAAAACAGATACAGAGAGTCATAAATGCAAAGGTATTGAGCTGCACAGATACACACAGACACTCAAGTGTGCACGCACACACACACGCACACACGCGCACACACACACACACACACACACACACACACACACACACACACAAGACTTCATTTCTCTTTAATTTACATCGTTTTATGTCCAGAGTTTAAGTAAACCATGACCTGTTTTTGTCTTCTTCCCGTAGGGCCTTCGCCAAGAGACAGCAGCAGCTGACTGCTATGAAGGTGATCCAGAGGAACTGTGCTTGCTACCTCATACTCAGGAACTGGCAGTGGTGGAGACTCTTCACCAAGGTACACACTCACGCACGCTAAAAACATCATTTGATAGCAAAACGTTTAGCGAACTGAACGTTCTCCAGATTGATAGTGATGACAGTGTTAACCCAGTTATTATTTACATTTTGATTGGTCTTCTTATCTATCCATCCTCCAGGTGAAGCCCTTGCTCCAAGTTACCCGACAGGAAGAGGAAATGGGTCAGAAGGATGAGGAGCTGAAGGAGGCCATAGATGGCTCAGAAATCCCAGACGGAGCTGAAGGAGATCTCCCAGAAACACACACAGGTGAGGCTGACACACGTACATATGCGCACACACACACACACACACACACACACACACACACACACACACACACACACATTCACACAGAGGTGAGACTGACACCCTTTCTCCTTTACCTCTCTGTGTGTAGTTGGTAGAGGAACGAGCCCAGCTCCAGGAGAAACTCCACGCTGAGACAGAGCTGTATGTGGAAGCGGAGGAGATGAGAGTGAGACTGGAGGCCAAGAAGCAGGAGCTGGAGGAGGTGCTGCACGAGATGGAGACCCGGCTGGAGGAAGAGGAGGATCGTAGCCAGAACCTGCTGCTGGAGAGGAAGGATATGCAGCAGCAGCTACAGGTGGGCAGAACCAAAATGGCCGACCTCCTCCGCCATCTCTCACGATAGTTACAGATTGTTAGAGCCAAAATGGCCGACCTCTTCCACTGTCTGTCAGGTGGGAACGAGATGTAAAAGCCAACATAGCGGTCTGTGATGTCTGCCATAAAACTAGACGTAGAAGTTACATTTAGACGTAGAAGTTAAATTTGTTAAGCATAATATGCACTATATAAGCTTTACATGGTAGCAATCAAATAGCATAAGTTACATAACCCTGCTGTCATTCTGTGACTCCCCCCTCAGGACCTGGAATCCCATCTGGCTGAGGAGGAGGACTGTCGTCAGAAGCTGCAGCTGGAGAAGGTGACCGTGGAGGGGAAGATCAAGAAACTAGAAGAGGACGTGCTGGTCATGGAGGATCAGAACAACAAACTGCTCAAGGTGTGTGTGTGTGTGTGTGTGTGTGTGTGTGTGTGTGTGTGTGTGGTGTGTGTGTGTGTGTGTGTTTCTGTGTGTGTGTGTGTGTGTGTGTGTGTCTGTGTGTGTGTGTGTGTGTGTGTGTGTGTGTCTGTGTGTGTGTGTGTGTGTGTGTGTGTGTGTGTGTGTCCTACCAGACTCAACCTCTCTATTTGGTTTCCTTCCACTCAGGTTCCTCATTGCTTGCACCACACCACAGAACAGGTTACAGAAACACTATCACACATCTTGAATGGCTGTTATGTTTACAAAGGAATGTATATAGCACGTCATGACAGAATTGTGAGCCTTATAGTAAAGGACATATCACTCCACTTCCCAGTTACAGTGAAAATGTATACACATGCTTGTGTCAATGCATCTATGTTTAATTTCTGTAATGACCAATGTCACTTTTCACAGTTGTCTGCTAACACACCAGATGTTATTGTTGTTAATGAAGAGTCCAGAGAGGTGTCTGTATTAGAGGTAGCATGCACCTTTGATATAAGCCTAGAGGAAGCCTTCATGACTAAGGTCATGAAATACCAGCAGCTTGTAGATACCATCTCAGAGCTAGGCTATAGGTGTACGCTATTAGTCTTTATATTTGGCAGTCTTGGACATGTGCACAGATTGGTTGTCAGAGGACTACGTCTACTGGGAATGTCCAAGGGAGAAGCAAAAAGGCTCAGCAAGTATTGCTCTGTCTCCGCGATTATTGGCAGCCGCCATATATGGCGGAGACGGTGTTACTTGTACCCGTGAGTCTTGTCCTGTTGTATGTGAAAGACATTGTCCATGTCTGTTTGTGAATGCATCCCATCTGTGCCTTCAGTATTTGTGTCCTTGTATACTTGTCTCTATGTGGACATAAATAAATGGTAAATAAATTTAGGAGGGGTGGCTCCCCTGGTGTTAGGAAAGGGAAAAAAAAACACTTTTAGAAAAAGAAAAAAATCACAAGAAGGTAAGGAGCTGGTTTACATAAATAAAGGCTATGTACACAATCCACTGTACTATAGATGGAGAGGTAGAGTTTCTTAACTCCATGGTTAGTATGTGGATGGAATGTATATGTACAGTATTCTGTATTTAGGGTATTTGGATGGAGTTTATGTCTATTAGGGGAGGCTGGTTGAGGCATCAGCTACCTCCACCAGCCTTCCCTGATATGTATATACTATCATGTATTTGAGGGTGGTGGGTAGCCTGGAAGTCGGGGGCTATAGTGTATCAATAATGACACTTTGGGGTGAAAACCTAAACGTACTTGTTGTACAGAACGATGTCCGGTCTCCAGATGAGCTGTGAGGGGATCCTCATGGACGTGATGTTTTCATATTCTCTAGGGTTCCACCTCAGTTTGTAGTCGTACCACTCCTGAAAGAGCAGAACCAACAGTTACAGTATGGCAACAAACAGACCCCTCGACACCAAATCGCTGCCCAAAAACTACTAACCCTAACCCTAACCCTATTGTCGACAGTATCCATAATGATTCGATGGAGAGATACTCACTTGTTTCACCCAGACATTTGTGGTCATCATTTGATTTTTCTCGTCCTTGGAGAAAAAGAACAATGAGACAGAGTTCGTGACGTTAGAATTATAAGGTTCTATCTCCATTTTTGTCCAAATTTAGTTTTTTACATAATCTGATCCATTAGGTGTTTATCAATGCCTGTGTGGTGTTATTTTTAAAATGTTGACATTTTTGAGTTAGTAATTCATAAAATACAAAGGTTCCATCTCACAAAACATAATGGAATGTAAAAACTTTGACGCTCAGTATCTCTGAACTACCCTAAACGGAGATAGAACCTTATAATTCTAAGCTCACGAGTTGGCTGTTGGAAGGGGATATGTACTGTATGATCACGGTCTTAAATGACTGATAAAGTGCAAATTCATGGTACCCCTCGAAAAGAAAGGTCACATGTTTCAACTGTCATACTATACTATTAGCACCACACCAATTCATTATAGTAAGGGAACGTAGGATCCCTGAAGCAGGGGAGGCTGGTGGAGGTAGAAGTCGGAGGACGGGCTCATTGGAATGCATGGAACGGATTCAGGAACAGTATCAACACATGTTTCATGCATTACACTCACTGAGCACGTCCACCGATTTCTACCTCCACCAGTCTCCCCCTGTCTTAAAGTCATCTGTATCTCTAGTATGATGATCATGCATCATATCACATATCAATAAAAATAAAAATAAATAATAATAATATATATATATATATACTGTATATAACCGCAATCGGCAATGGGGCGTGTTCCTACAGATATGCCCCCATAACCATAAATGGGGTGAGATTGACAGACACGGGGGTAGACCACTCACCTAATATGGGCCAAGTTGAACACATGATATACTAAGCTATGATATTACGAAGTACCCTAGGACCACGGGCCTGGAAGGTACCACCTAATTATAGCCTGATATACATAGGCTACTATGCTATGATGATAATATACACTAAGTGTGAATACGAAAATGCATTGTGGATTAACCTTCCCCAGTTATTGACCCTGTTGTATAGTTTATGTCAAGCATTTCATTACTTATAATGCGGTTACACTATATTCTGCAAGCCTAGCATAGTATGCCACCCCCATCTGACTGAGACAGAAAACATAGCTAGCTAATTGCGACCTGCGACCTCTGTCCTAGCATAGATTACTTTTTCTTGTGATGACTGATAGACGTTTCACTTACTTAGACAAATATATTTGTTGTAAGTTGCTTTGAATAAAGGTGTCTGTCAAAAAAGTGTAAATGTCAATATCACAGGAGTGAAATCAATGGGTCATTGTCCCTCACCACGTCGATGAGCTGAGCGATGGACAGGCCGAAGCGTACGCTGACCACGTCAGTGGTGTTAGCCACGGGCCGCGCTAGCTTGTTGTAGCGGCTGAAGAGAGTGTTCAGCAGCCTGTCCTCCGCCTGAGCCCTGGCCCCGGGGTGGGAACACTCTGGAGGGGGGGAGGAGGGGAGGGGGGAGAGGGGAGAGAGGGTAGGAGGGGGAGTAGGGGGAGTAGGGGAGTAGGGGAGAGGGGAGGAGGGGAGAAGGGGGAGTAGGGGGGTGGGAGAGGGGAGGAGAGCAGTAGGGGAGGGGGGAGAGGTGGGAGAGGGGAGGAGGGGAGAAGGGGGAGTAGAGGGGGGGGGAGGGGAGGAGGGTAGAAGGATGTTGTTTAGGATGAGTAGGATAATGATGAGAATTAGGGGGAGAAACAAAGGGGAGGAAGAGAGACAGAGAGACAGAGAGACAGAGAGACAGTCGGAAATGAGAGGAAGATGGAAGATGGAGGAGTGTGAAGAGGGGAAGGAGAAAGGAGTGATTTTAGAGGGAGGGGGAAGAGGGAGAGAAGGACGAAAAAACAACATTATTTTACATACAATTACACATTACACGTAAACATACATTATTCACTGTAAAGTGTATATGCACCTGCTTTGATTGTTTTACTAACAACACAGTACACGCTTCATGGTTCAATCCCATTTTATGTCCCCCATTGATCAACCTCCAACCATCCAATCTCCATCTGCTTCATATTCCTCTCTTACTAAAATATAATGGATCAATACCAGCACAATGGAGCTCTTCATCTTTGGAGTTTGCATGCAGGGAGCATACACTACCTTCTCATCTATCCTTCTCTGGACTTCAATGTAATCCCTGTGTTCTCTACTAGAGTAATCCCATCATGGTAATACCAAGATGCCTTTCCCGTCAGTAATATCTGTACGTGAACTTGAATGACCTACAAAACGAAGTCATATAACCATAGCAGTGGAGGCTGGTGGAGGTAGACATCGGAGGATGGGGCTCATTGAAATGCATGGAACGGAATAGGGAATGGTTCCTTATTCCATCCCGTACATTACAATGAGCCCGTCCTCCGATGTCTACCTCCACCAGCCTCCCTGAGCCATGCATTCAATTGCATGACGCAAGATGTGTGTTCTTTTGGCTATCATGTGGCTCATACATTTGATCATGTGTGTATCATGATTTGGTTGTTTGAAAAGATCTCAAAAAATAATATCATTTATGGTATCATTTGCGTTCATTCACCACTGAGACTACCTCTTCCCACTAGAGGGCACTGTTACAACATAGAGTCCAACAGTTTCAACTAACCTTATGTGTGCGTTCTGCAACGTAAGATTAGATCAGATTCAACTTTATTGTCATTGCATTGTACAGAGTACTGAGACAACAAAGTGTAGTTTGGCATCCAACCAGATAGTGCAAATAGTGGCATAGTGCAAAAGACATGATATTATAGACAGTGCATGATACTACAGTGAGTATAAATAAATTAGTATAATATATACATGAGATGAATATCAATATGATATGGACAGCTGAACAAGGGCAATAGGTCTTGTGGTATGTTACTGTAATGTAATGTAAGTTGTATAATTGGAGACCAATAATTATTACCATAATAAATGCAGTATGTATAAACAAGCAGTATAGTGCAAAAAAGTTCAATTGAAGTCCTGAGTGTGCAGCCAGTAGAGGTATGGGGGGGGGGGGGGGTACACTGATACTGGGAGATCATGTTCCTCTTGTTGGGGGGTGGAGGGAGGGTGGTGGGTTCAGCAGAGTAACAGTTGCAGGGAAGAAGAAGCTGTTCCTGAGCCTGCTAGTGTGGGAACGGAGACTCCCGTTCCTCCTCTCGGATGGTAAGACGCAGTGGCGGCTGGTGCTAAAATGTTTGGGTGGGGCACAGTCTTAATAACCAGGGTTCCCTTTAACACATTCAATCACCAATCATTCTGATCGTATTTTCTCTCTTCCCCTCCTAGACCCAAACTCACAGTGGTGGTTGTGAAGAAGCGGGTCAGTTCCAGGTTCTTTGCCCAAATTGGCGGCAAGATGGCCAACCCACCCCCTGGAACAGTCATCGACACTGAGGTCACCCGCCCAGAATGGTATCGATTCAATACGCAATTCAGAAAATATTTTGTTTTTTCAGAGATGTGCTATGTCTGCTTTATCCAGTCTTAAAACGGTGGCTACAGTTGCAATTTCCCATTTTCAGGTACTACTTCTTCATTGTCAGCCAAGCTGTTAGACAGGGAAGCGTCTCCCCAACCCACTACAATGTGGTGTATGACAGCAGTGGACTGAAGCCTGACCACATGCAGCGACTGACCTACAAACTCTGCCACATGTACTTCAACTGGCAGGTATGCTGGGTTGTCTTTCCAGTGGTAGTTTTAAAGGGGAGGTTTACCCGAACTTTCATTATTTTGTGTGCAGCTGCATCATAGCTATCAAAACGTGAGGTCTGTTGTGACGGGGAGAGAGGGGGGGATCTTGGGAGTTTGGAACATCAGGGCATTCAAAGCGAGATATATTTACTCAGAGATTGTTTTATAACATGATTCTTTGTGTGTGGATATGTCTACTTTAGAATAATGAAAACAACAAATGCACAAAATGACAGGGTAAAAGTCTGCTTAAACTATTCTCTTGGTCAGTAATTCAAATGCAGGCATGAACAGGGTGTAGTTCACATTGAAACACATCTTAAACCTACTGATGTATCCATATTGGTTATGAAATCAAACATACTGTATTTACATATGGTTTTCCCATTTCAGGCATGCAAGTTGTTTTTTGATGCATAAATTGTCGTTGATTTTGTCTCCCCCAATTATTTCAGGGGACTATGTTTCATGTTGATGTTGGTGGGTCCATGCTTAAAAACTATGTGGAATTTAGAACCATGTCTGTTCTTCCCTTTCAATTTCTATGTTCTTACGTGTGTGTGTGTGTGTGTGTGTGTGTGTGTGTGTGTGTGTGTGTGTGTGTGTGTGTACGTGCACGCAGCAGGGCTTACTGATGTGCATCTCTACTGCAGGCTGCTCTATACTTCACCAGAGAGACTGTTATTAACTATGAAGTGTTGATGCTTAAGCAGAATAATGCCAAGCCTGATTGGTTTCTCTGTCCCCCTGTCCCCCTCTGCATCTGTGCATTCAGGTGACCTAACACTAGCCTGTGATTGGCTCTCATCTTCGATGCCGTCCCATGTGTCAAAACGTGTGTGGAGCTATTGCATGTCCTTATTTGGGCCAAAAGAGAGAGGGCAGAGGGCCTCTGGGAACAAATTTGTGTTTGCAATTGTCCAGAAACCAATCAGGAATTTAGGAGGTACAGGATGGGGCATGGCCAAATGGGATGGCAATCTAATTTAATTTCTTACAGTCTAATGTTTTTGTTCTTTTACAATTTTAAATATTATTATGGTTACCACCTTGTTGTTTTTATCGTTACAGTTTATTTGAGGACTACAATAAAAAGGGTAACAGTTTGTGAAGATTGTGTCCTTGTTTATTTTTCGTTTGTTGTTGAATGAGAGAGTGAAAAGACTTGGGAGGCAAATGAGGTTGGTTTGAAGGAGGTGGAGAGAAAAATAATGTAATACTTTACTTATTAGTGCCCTTACAGTCATTGTGGTGGTGACCTCATATATGCAGGGGGGCAAACTTGTCACATTTCTGCTAAATTAGCAGTTTTTACTTCAAAATAGGTCATCCACGTGAATCGTGTAGATTTGCAAAAAATATATTTGGTGGGGGGGGGGGGTCTACGTCTCATCCAAGTCACATGATGACTATTCTTCTAACTAATCTTCCTGTCTGCTAAACTCCGCTGCTGTTGAAATAACTTTTAGCTTCATGCAGCTAGGTACAATTCTAGACAGTGTGGAGGACACAGTCACAGTAAACAACCTGTTTTCAACATAATTATGTGGGTGTTAAGGTTAGGACCGCCGGTGAGACCACCATCAGTGCTAGCGCTATCCATCTACCACCGCTAGTGCTCAAAAGGTGTCACCTTTTTGGGCCATCACCAGTTTGCACCCCTGAGCTACCTGAAGAGCACTTTGGAGTGAACTTGCCTGCCCTCTCTGCCTGCACTGCCCTGCCCTGCCTGCCCTCTCTACCTGCCTGCCCTGCTTGCTGACCCTCCTGATCTGCCTGCTTCACTATAGAAGCTCTGCCCCTATTCCCCGGAATCAATAAATACACCCAGCTTTGGGTTTTACTCTCCATCTGCCTCTTGTGTTCTGCACTAGTCTATCTTGTTTTTTCCATCCACTCTTGTTCTTGTGCCCGTTCCTCGCTTCTGTCTTGTCTGGGACTTTAAGCTGTTTGCTTCATAATTAATTAATTAATTACAATTTTTAATTGTAATTTAATTTAATTTTTATTTAATTAATTAATGCTTCATAGCAGTCCCACACCACATCCACTCTGTCAACACTTTCCAAGTAAGGTGCAACAACTGAAATACCTACATTCATAGCCTAATAGACAATTCTGGACTTAGAGAACTATAGTAAATAAATTATTATATGAAATATATTATGAAAATTGAATATGCATATTCTCAGATACAGCGATTTCATTTTAATCATTCTCAGTCACAACGTCACTGATTTCACCACTAACTATTCACCAGAACATTTTATGATGTTGTATATGGTATCATTGTAATCCTTGACCTTCAAAACATGGGGGTAGACATCACCTGTTCTGTGTTATCATGTTTGGTTGAGGAGATATGAAGCACAATGCGGCTATGGCGGAAAGGAAAATGGCCGCCATGGCCACTAGGAGGAGTTTTTGCGAGGGCTCCACGTCTGAAAATGTTCAGGACAACAAACTGTACAAGTGTACCAAGTTTGGTGCTTTTATGAAAAAGTGAACTATTTTTTCACATATTAACCGGACTATACCAACTAGTGAACATATTTTAGATTGGAGCAAATCGCATGTGACTAGATTATGAAAAGGGGAGGTCTCTCCCCGAAATGTCCGTGGTCGTAGTGATTACTGCGCCGTTACACTACCAAGATATAGTTCTCTCTCCTACCCAACTGTATAGCCTAGTAAGCCTACTATACAATGAGTATGTGTACAGTGTATAGTAAGACATTTGTTTTACTTCCTTTGAGTCGAAAATGCTGCCCGTGTATTCTATAAATAACATATTTATAGAATTCAGTATTCTGTGAACCAATGAATGACAGGAGAATTGTATGACGTGCGGAGGGATACTCAGGGGTGAGAAGCCCTATAAATCACCTGACCCAATTCGTATCGCGGACGGTTGATCAGATTTGAAAGAAGTCAAGTTCTATGTAAGTACATCTAAGGCGTTCTGTGAGAAAATAGAGCTAGCTACACGATGTTTATGACCTTACATGCTGCCAGATAATCACTGTCAAAGTAATTAAAGAATATAAGCTTTTAATTGAGCCACATGAGATGGTTTCAAGTTCAGTTTCAAGGCCAGTTGTGATTTTAGCGAGCTAGTTTAGACAGGCCGCCTGTTCTAACGCAATGTTTACATGTTTAATAATATTAGCCAGTTAGTAATTAATACATCTAAAGCAATGCATTGTAACTGTAGACTACAGAAGCAACGATGACTCCATTAGCTAATTGATGAAGTACAAAGTGGTTGTTAGTTAGTTAGCTACGTCTGGTCTCTTGCCTCGTGCAGCAGCACTTTGCGCCAGTATGTGGTCTAGTGTTGCACGATATACCGGTACCAACGATATACCGCGGTGCCAAAATGTCACGGTGCCTACTATACCAGAAGCTTTATACAACGGTACTACCGTGGAATACTATACTACCGTGTTGAACACGGTACCAGCGGGGCAACTCATAACACTTTCGGCTGCGTTCGTCAATTCGCTCCGAGAGCGCCGGAGCGCACACTGGGTGCAACGTCACAGAGCGACCGATTCGTTTGATTGGACGAGAGGCGTTCCGCGAGTGCGGGTCAGATTTCCAGAGCGAATTGACGAACGCAGCCTTTTTCGCGACTACCCATCGCGTTAGCTTTGTCGGCTAACAGGTTAGCAACCTCAAACGTTGTTCCTATGGTTCCTGCGAGCTCAGTGGGCATTAACTAGAAAATTAAAACCACTGAGTTTTCTTAAGTTGAGTTAAGTCTTGAGCTACAGTTTGGAAGTAGCCCTCTATTTTTTTGATATGCCAGTGTTTGCTTTTACTTTTCAAGTTCGTGAAAAAGACCCCACAGACGGACAGACAGACAGACAGACAGACAGATAGACACACACACACACACACACACACACACACACACACACACACACACACACACACCTACTTTGCTATACTCTTGCAAAAGGCCAGTTGGTCTTGGTTACTTATTAATAAACATGTTATTCACAAAAATATCGGTTTCAGTACTTTTACTTACCTGTAGAGTTACAGTGTAATGCATTAAATGCATGTTATTCATGCACCACTCATTAAGTTATTGTAACTTGTATAAATACATTGCATGTTCATAAAAATAAAAAGTGTTACAAAAGTGCCGCGGTATCGCGATACTACTCAGTATCGTGATACTTGGGCTGGTATAGTATCGCAGGGTAAAATATTGGTATCGTGACAACACTAATGTGGTCACGACTGTGGTCACGACATGTGCTCGTGACTGTCTTTAACTGTGTTCCAAATGTACACGTGGTAGTCATGTCAAACTTTGCTATGTTAAAATTGTAGAATGAGAAGTTTAATTTGTATGTTTCTTCCAGTTCCACTCCAGTGTTATTAACCAAACCCTAACATGACGGGTCGTGCACGCGGTCAAGAGACTGGGCCACCAGGGGCGGTGTCGGTGAGTTCATTAAGAATCCTTATACACATCAATTACCAACATATTGTATGAATTAATTCTGCCCACAGGATTTCGCCGTTACGCATGGCTGTACCAACATGGCTGTATGAATTGAGGCTACTGTAGGGTCTTGATGGTCAAATCTTATGTAAATGTATAAATTAAAATGTGTGATGTGAGAACCCCTGATCTTGGAGAGAGCAACAGCAAGACACAATAATTTGGGCAAGGGTGATCACAAAATGTCAGAGGTTTTCCGGTATGAAGATTTTATAAATTGTGTAGTGTATCCTCGATATAAATATAATAGGATGAGAATGGATCAGGCTAAATAATCCTATGATGGCATCTCTGCCAGAAGACAACAAATGTAATGCTGAATTTATAAGGTCACTATTGTATTCTGTCACTGTAATAGTTTTTAGGCATATCATTAATTCAGTTCTGACTGTATTTGAATGCTCTTGCACTGCTAATTGAGTGGTTAAGATTACTTCACTTACCTTTATGAGTTTTCACAGTCATTTTGTGGAGTGTTGTTGATATGAAACATGAGTTATTATAGGAACTGGTAAGGGCTTTCAAAAGTATTTTTGATTACATTTTTATGTTTTTTCTTAAAGGCTCCCCCTCAGGAGGAAGCACGGCCAGTTCACTCCACTTCTGAGGGTCAACTTGTGGGTCGTGGAAGACAGAACATTGCCCCTGTGTACAGTGTGTCCTCAGAAGGTGCAGTGTTCTTTTTTTTTGAAATTTTCTTTTTATTGTCAATGGTCATTGGTTACAACAATCGTCATTACATTCAACATATCACAATCAACTCAGTTCCTATGACCAAAGTCTTTTTTTCTTTTTTATATTAAGTAAAGTAAAGACAAGACAAAACAAAAACAAAAACAAACAAAGAAAAAAGAAAAACAATAGCGAGTGAACTTTGGGAGCTTTCATCTTACATATGATAGATTAGAATAGAAAATGATTCAAGAAAATAAACACAATTACATCACCCTCTCATGTTCTTTTAACAATTCAACAGAAATCTGACCTTACAGGTTTAACATATCCAGTCCATTTCGTCCAGATCCGATAGAATTTTTCTACCTGAATTCTAAGGGAGTATGACATCTTTTCCATTACATATATATCATGAATTATATCTATCCATTCATCCACTGTGGGTACGTCTGGCTTTAACCATTTTCTTGTGATAGCCTTTTTACTTGCTACCAGAAGTATCAATATCAATTTTCTGTCGTTATTGTCCCAATTTTCGAATGAGATGTTTCCCAGGTATAAGGTGTCACATTTGAAGGGGATGTTAATTTCAAAAATAGCTTCCAGATTATTGTGTATCTCCCGCCAAAATGGGACTAGATTTGGGCATTCCCAGAATACATGGTAGTGATTGGCTTCATTCAGTCCACAGGATCTCCAACACGCAACACCCGTCCCCTGGTGTCGTTTTTGTAGGGGGGTGATAAAAAACCTTGTAAGGTTTTTCCAACTAAATTCTCGCCACGTATTTGAGCATGTCGTTTCCCATTGTAGTTTACATAATCTGTCCCAATCCTCCCCAGAAATAGTAAAATTACCCTCTTTCTCCCATTTCTCTTTAATATATATTGTATTGACTGTTTTGAGATTGATCTGGCGGAAGCCATTGTATAGTCTAGATACCACCTTGTTGCATATCAATGATTTGCTTGCTGATGTAAATACTTCCATAATTCCTGTTACCCCCTCTTCTGATACTCCCCCTAAATTCTGATTGAAATGGTGTCGGACCTGGAGATACCTATAGAAATCATTTTGTTCCAAACCATGTTTTCTCTGTAGCGATTCAAAGCTATGGAATGTCCCCTTGTGGACAAAAGTTAAATAGTTCGAAAGGCCTTTTTCAACCCAGACTTTAAATCTAGCATCTGTTTTGTTTGGAGGGAAGTCTGTGTCATATGCACACCATCTTAGCATTTTAAGTGAGTCCCTTATACCACACAGTTTCACTGTCTCCTGCCAAATCTTTAAAGCCACGTTAATCCAGGGATTATTTTTATTTGTCATGTTGTTTATTAATTCACTATCTGCAACTATCGCTGCTATTTGAACCCCTTCTGTCATTGCACTCTCAATTTCCTTCCATCTTGCAGAGTATGATGGAGTACACCAACACACTACAGGCCTTAATTGAGCTGCGCAATAGTATTCTCGTAAGCAATGAAGGCCAAATCCCCCGTTTTCTTTTCTTAACTGTAGAGTTTTGTATCTGATTCTGGGTTTTTTCCCTTGCCATAAATATCTAGATATTAATTTGTCCCATTCTATAAATTGCTTAGCAGGTATCTCCACTGGAAGAGTCTGGAATAAATACAGTAACCTTGGTAGGATGTTCATCTTAACAGACTCCACCCTAGAGCTCAAACTCAAGAAGGGAATGAGACTCCACTGTAGTACATCTGATTTTAGTTTTACATTCAAAGGGCCATAATTAAGATCAGATAATTTTGAGACATCTTTTGGCAGGTTAACACCTAGGTATTTTATTGAATCTGCATCCCATTTCAGGTTATATTTCCCTCTAATATCGTTGGGTGGGTCATAGTTAAGTGTTAGTACCTGGGTCTTCTGAATATTTAGTTTGTAACCTGAAAGTGTCCCATATTCCTCTAATAAACCCATCAATTTTGGGATTGTCTGTTTATGCTCACCAGCTGCCATGTCTATTCCCTTAATTTCAACATTTTGTCTTATCCATTGGCTCAAAGGCTCAATAAAAAGGCTGAATAGGAGTGGGGAGGCGGGACATCCCTGCCTGGTTCCACGTTCCAGAGTGAAGGATCCCGATAGGGCACCATTAATTTTGATCATCCTTGCGGATGGGCTATCATATAATGCTTGGAAAGTTGCAATAATAGACTCATGAAAGCCGAATCTCAATAGTACCTTGTATAAAAAGGTCCAACTAACTGAATCGAAAGCTTTCTCAGCGTCCAAACTTACAAGAGCTGCCTCTATTCCGTGTTGTGATATGTCTGATAATGTGTAATGACCTTCTAATGTTGTCTTGTGTTTGCCTTTGTCTAATGAATCCTGTCTGATCTAAATGAATGAGTTTAGGTAGAATCCTATCTATTCTTCTGGATAGTATTGATGTAAACAGTCGATAATCGAGCTGGAGAACACTGATAGGGCGATAGCTATTACATTCTAGTTTGTCTTTCCCTTCCTTCAGTATGACTGAAATTATTGCTTCCCTCCACGAGGGTGGAATTTCCCTTTTCTGTAGTACCCAATTAAATGCCTTCAGTAATGTTGGAGCTAATTGTTCTCTAAATGATCTGTACCATTCAGCAGTGAAACCATCTGAACCCGGGGATTTGTTTGCCTTCAATCTCGAAATTGCTGATTGTAATTCCTCTATTGTTATTTCGGCTACCAAGTCTTTATTTTGTTCATTAGTGACAGAGGGTAAATCAAGAGAGGCTAGGAATGACTCAATCTGTAGGTTGTTGTCCACTTGTGGTTGGGAATATAGTGTTTTATAGAACTTTTCGAAACTCTGTTGAATTTTGTCTAGCTTACATTCTATCGCTCCGGATTCGGGGTTCCTTATTTTATAGATTGCATTATCTGCTTGTTGTTTTCTTAGTCTATATGATAAGAGTTTCAATGATTTCCCACCTACTTCATAGTATCTTTGTTTTGTAAATAATAGTTTTTTTTTGTATGTCCTGGTTGCCTATTTCATTTATCTCGTTCCTTATGTCTTTCATTTCTTGTTTCACCCTGTTATCCAAATTGTTACTGTGTTGTCTTTGTAGATGTTTTAATTTAATTTCCAGGTCATGCAGTCTTTGTCCTCTAAGTTTTTTTACAAGTGAAGTAGTGGCGATGATGTTACCCCTCATTACTGCTTTAAGTGCATCCCAGAGCATATTCGGAGCCACTTCCCCGTTATCGTTTAATTCAAGATATGTTCTAATTTCAGTCTTCATGGCCTCCCTTGTCTCTGGGTTATTCAGGATACTTGAATTCAGCCTCCATATTGTAGACCTTGGCTTTCTATTGAGACACACAGACATGTAAATAGGCAGGGTTTGACGCTTACCTTTTCCCCAGGTAGCACTGTGCTACCATGTCAAAAAAATTAGTAGCACACCAAGAATTTCAGTAGCACAATGAAAATTGCGCAATTTTCGTATGACGACAACAAATTATCATAATCATAACATATCAGAATTATCATAACCGGCTCTTGACACTGTAGGTGTTTATTAATGCCTGTGTGGTGTTATTTTTAAATGTTTACATTTTTGAGTTAGTAATTCATAAAATACAAAGGTTCCATCTCACAAAACATAATGGAATGTAACAACTTTGACGCTCAATATCTCTGAACTGCCCTAAGCGGAGATAGAACCTTATCATTCTAAACGGAGATAGAACCTTATCATTCTAAACGGAGATAGAACCTTATCATTCTAAACGGAGATAGAACCTTCTCATTCTAAACGGAGATAGAACCTTATCATTCTAAACGGAGATAGAACCTTATCATTCTAAACAGAGATAGAACCTTATCATTCTAAACGGAGATAGACTTTGTATGTTAATATCAAAGGACCATGTTGGAAATAGGTGTTCACACTTTCACATGTCATCCCTTGGATTACTGCTTACTGTCGAACCATGAATAAACTCAATCAATCAATCAAAGAGACAAAGCGGAGATTCCTTATTTGACAGCATCTAGACAACACAGCTCCGAGTCTGCCCAACCAGGTTAATGCCAGCACTCCAAAACCAACTCAGTAATCAATCAGCCAAACAGCAGTGAATATGCAAACCGTATAACACCCATTAATATGCAGCATACACAGGTAAGCCTACCTGGCTTCTGTGATTGTCTTTGGCTGCAGGTCCCGAAGTTAATATGTTGACAAGTTCAGTGATTTATCTCCTATGGTCACTTGTGATCATGAGGGACATGATCCCCATGATCTCTTACTCAGGGACACAGAGGCTCTCACAGTATGAATGAATGAATGAATGGTCTTTATTGTCATTGCTATAGTACAGGTACCAAACAACGAAATTTAGGAGGGGTGGCTCCCCTGGGCCATATTCCACTAACGGTGGCTTAATATAGCCGCGCTATAATTAAATGCGGCGCTCAGGGACCTCGAGATTGGTATTCAAGCCTCAGGTGATTCCTCGAATGAGGATCAGCCTTGTGTCATCAGTGTTCACAGAAGACAGGCTTACAAATCTTCGATATGGGCGCGTGCACGCAGACATACGCAGCCCAGAAGAGTCGATCTGTCGAAATGAAGATACTCCACTCTGCAGGGGTACTACATTTGCGCAGCATTCCGAATTATTGATTTTTATGAAGACGGAAAAATTAGATGTAAAATAGTGCAATACTGCCGCAATTAACAAGGCGAGGGAAATGGTTTGGCAAGAAATTGCTGACCGATTAAATGCGTAGGTCATACTAGCCCCAGTTATTGTTATATGTTCATATTTTAATAAATGAATATTTACTACTGTGGTGATATCAGCAGCAGGCTACAAACCGTCATATCGCCACAATGGCCTAGTGGTATCGACCGCTGCCATAGGATTTATTCGTCATTTTATATCGGTGGTTCAAATCCCTCTTCAGGCGCACTTTTTACTGCATTTCGTTGTCTGAATCTAATCTAAAATCTCATCTAAAAAAGTATGTAGGCTATAAAATTATGGTGCAGGCTAATTTACAAGAACTGACACGATTACAATGGTGTTTGAAACCTTTGCATGAAATCTCCGGTAAATGTAAAAAAAAAAAAATGCTTGACTTAGTCAAGTCTCGAACTCGCAACCTTTGGAACTCGAGTCCGCAGCCTTAACCACTACGCCACCCAGACCGCTGTGATGAAGGCAATGCAAGTTGAGACAATTACTTCTTCTTTTTTTTACACGATCTATCTATCACACTTTCAAAATATCAAGTTATCTATCACACAATCAAACTATCTATCGATCGATCACACTTTCAAAATATCAAATTATCTATCTATCACACAGTCAAACTATCTAATCAAACTATCTAATCTATCTATCTCGTGTGAAGTGGGAACTAATATTTCCTAAAAGACACATGAGGAACTTTCGTTCAGGGTTTAGTTTCCGCCTGTGAGCCTTTTTTGACGCACGGATGACTATAGCCTGTGTTTTAGCCTGGTCGGGACCAGGCTAATTATATCTGACTCAGAAGGAGCTCAACCAAGCAGCGAATTATTTGAGCCACATTGATGGCACCGAACGCAAGCTAACATTTTCGAGGCTTAGAACTTTATCGAGGCTTAGAACTTTATCGAGCTTTGTGGAATAGGGCCCTGGTGTTAGGAAAAAAAAGTAAAAAAAAACTTTATTTTTGTTGTCGCACTGGTGCGATTGAATGTATTTCCAAGTCGCACAGAAATATATTCACTCGCAAATGCGACCAAAACAGTCGCACTGTCGAACCCTGAAATAGGGCTATGATCAGAGAGGGCAATCGGTCCTATGTCACATTGACTTATTCTATGTAGGTCTCTATTGTAAATAAAAAAATTATCTATCCTTGAGTATACGGCATGGG
The DNA here is from genome assembly GCF_963989245.1 of Nansenia antarctica. Classification (NCBI taxonomy): domain Eukaryota; kingdom Metazoa; phylum Chordata; class Actinopteri; order Argentiniformes; family Microstomatidae; genus Nansenia; species Nansenia antarctica. The sequence continues at coordinate 52,565,560 of NC_137678.1, read as the reverse complement.
GGGAGGAGTAGTGGGTGTAGTCCCGGCTGGATGGATACAATTCTCTCCAAACATCTATGATTCCCATTTCCTTCATTAATGCTTTTATCTTCCTACTTATAGGTTTTGACTCTGGATTACCGCTAGATGCATCCAATCTTGGGTTTAAACGAACATTAAAGTCCCCCCCACAGATTAAAATTCCCTGAGATGTTGTGGCCATTAAATCAAATATCTATCTATAAAACGTCCAGTCACTACCAGGAGGAGCATATACATTCAGTAAACTCACTAGGGTTCCCTCTATTTTCCCTATTATCATTATAAACCTACCATCTTTATCTTTAAACTCTGATATGTGTTCATAGGTCACTGTATTTGATTGACAGTATGGCCACACCCCTCCTATGACCTGGTTCGTATGAGGATGAATATACATATTTAAAACCCAATTTATTCAATTTGGCATGCTCTGTATTGGTAAGGTGGGATTCCTGTAGGTATGCTATTTGTATTCTATCTTTCTTTAATTTTGTTAGGATCTTCCTTCTTTTTATCGGGTTAAGTAAACCATTAACGTTAAAAGAAACTATTCTTATATCTTGCATTTAGGTTATAACATGTGATATTTCCATCATGTACATGAAAAGCTTCCCAGTCGCTACAGTAAACAGTTGTAAACAAACATTAATAATAACATTTAAAAAACAAGTAAAAGAAAAAAGTACTTGAGTTACTTCCAAGGTAGGGGTCACTACTACAACCCTCCACGAGCCTAAAACAAAAGGCTCCAAGGGAAAACCCCTCTCCCGTAGACAGAGAGGGCCCTTGGAGATAACAGTATGAGAAGGTTCCATCGTTCGTTCCTTTCCCAATTCTTATTTGTATTTTAATTATTCAACTAGGTAACTCACGTTTTTTTAATACTAACCAGCAAACAGTTTCAATAGTATGAGCTGAACTCACCCACCCAAAGTGTCCGTTTAATTCTGAGTAGATTAGTAGGGCAGTCGTTGCTTATAACTAATCATTTCACTCAGCTTTTACCGGACTCCCCGTCTGTGGGTGGGGGGTCTCTTCTGTAGCGTTGCAATTTCTCCTTGTAGCCTGCGTCTCCTCTGCCACGTCTCCCGGTCCGTCTGCCGCCTGTCTGCCATGTCAGCTGCCTCAATTGCTCCATCAGCGTCTCCGGGGCTCCGATGGGCTTGATGGGGAGACCTCTGTTAGCCATGTCCTGCGTCGCCTTTTCCACGGTCTCGTAGATCTTGATCCCCTCGTCGTATTTCACCTTTAACCGGGCTGGGAACATCGTTTGGAAGTGGATGTCTTTATCCTTCAGGATCCTCCGGGCCTCTGCATATTCTTTTCGCTTTTGGAGAATGCGTGGAGCATAGTCGTTGTCCAGATTGACTCGCGTCCCCTGCCAGGTGAATCCCTTCTTTTGCCATGCCGCGCGGAGCGTCGTTTCTTTGGTTCTGAAGCTGAGGAACTTTACCAAGATGGATTTTGGCTTTGCCTCTGCTGGTGGCTGTGGACCGAGGGCACGGTGGGCTCTCTCAATTTGTAGACTTGTTGTGTTGGGTATGGCGAGGTTTTCTAGGAGTAGTTTTTCCACGAATGTGATCATCGACGAGGAGTCCTTTTCTGCCCCCTCCGGAATACCGTAGATTCGGATATTATCTCGTCTGGAGCGGCCCTCTAGGTCGGTTAGCTTCTCTTCTGTCCTGGCCTGTAGCTTTAGCATTTCTGTCAGGATATCTTCCGTGTTCTGAATTCTCTCCTCGGCATTCACAATTCGCCCTTCTGCCTCCTCCAGTCTAACGTTTGCACTCTTTATTTCTTCTTTTATATCCTCGAGTTGGGTCTTATTGTCCTGTCGGAAATCTCTCAGTTCTCTCAGAATCAGACCCAAGTCTACTGTGTTTTCTGGGAGCATTGAATCGCCCTCGTGGTCATCATTGCTAGCATTGGGAGAGTTGCTATGACTTTTTTCGATTGGAAACTGTTGCTGCAGTTGCTTCTTGTCCATTTTCCTAGTGTTCATCTCTGCCCTCTTTCACTATTTATTTGGTATGAAATTTGGTATGAAATTCTAAGTTTGAGGGACTTTAAGAACGTAATTGAACGGGAGAGCCTTCTTTATGCTGCCATCTTGTCCGTGTCTCAACCGGAAGCCAGAAGGTGCAGTGTTCTATGGTCATTTAAAGTAGCTAATGCATATTAGGGGTGCAACGGTTCTCTGTTTATATTGAACTGTATGGTTCGCCATCCACGGTTCAATATGCACCAGTGAATTTTCGGTGTATGATGCGTTCCATTGAGTCAGAGGTCGAGTTTGTCTGGAACGCAGTTGCTTCTGTAACTTGTTCAAATGTTTGTTCATGGCGAGCGGATTTGAGAGTTGAGGGAACGAAAACAGTGAACAGAAACGTTACTGCAAGCATTGATTAATCATGTCTTTCTGCGCATATGGTCTACCTGTCAAGCCTAAAGTGCACTTTTACTTTTAAATCTTCCTCTCCTATACCAGTAGTCAAGCCTAACATTTTACATTTGAAATGTGTTCAATCAATGTGTTTAATCTGAAATGAGAGTGAGTGAAACTGCATTATTTCTCTGCCCTTTGTTTCCACAGATTTTCTTTTTTTTTTAGGAACCAACACCAGGCAGGCCATGGAACATGTCAAGGAATCCAAGACTGGTGTGTTAGCCAGCCATTACATGGTTACAATTATAGTATAGTTTTAGAATAATGAACAACATGATACATCCATGTATGAAATCGTCATCAAACCCATTGCAGAAGAATGTCATTGTTCTGTTTTCTGTAATATAATGCTGTCATCTGTGATATGTCTTCAGGGTCCTCTGGCTCTCCTATTCAACTGAAAGCCAACTTCTTCCGCATCCTTTCCCGCCCTCAGTGGGTGCTTTACCAGTACCATGTGGACTACAAGCCCCCCATAGAGTCCCGCCGCATGCGTTCTGCCCTCTTGTACAGGGCTTAAAGTTCTCCGGCACGGTGCCGGATTTCCGGCGCGGGGGAATTTTGAGCAATAAAATAAAATAAAATCACATGCTATTTCTTTACATCGTAATTTAAAGAGTCATCTTCAGCAAAGAGACAGTTCCGCCTACCAATGGTATCACATTGCTCAAGCCAACCAACGACTTCTAGCCAATCGGAGGCAGAGTAGTGGGGCGGGCCTTAATAAGTTTGAATGAGTGTAATGTTAGCTTGTAGAGACGTTCGCTTTTAGCAGCCCGCTATCTCGCTAACTTAAGTAAGAGTCTATTAAAATGGAAGCCACGGGTTACATTGGTACAATGTACAATTGATTGATTTGATTGTACAATGTACAATGTCTGATTTCAATGTATCATGTACAATGACCAATGTAACCTGTGTGTGTTACGCCTGCGTTGTGTTCTGGTGGTGTGTGGGGCCATTACGAGGCCGGAGGCAGAACTGGGTCTCTGGTTCACTTTAGTGGAGCTGTGTGACATACAGAACATACACACAATGTATCAGGTAGGCTAACATCAGTCTGGTTAGTTGTCTTGCTCCCCTCTTAAGACGATCTATAGATTTGTCGCTATATATATATGAATATGTATTCATATATATATATATACACAATAGACATCAGCATCATCAGCTCATAGATGCATAGATAATAAAAATAAACAATTTGGCAATATTCTATCATACATCAGAAAACCCATATTTCGTTTCCTAAACCAATTAAAAATAACAGCATCAATATTATTAATCAGTATTGACATACAATATGTTGCAATAACAGCCACACCAGCTGTATATAGCTACTGGTGTGGACTAAATCGTGAGGCTATCAAGTTTCCTCCCATTACACAGTAAATAAATACACAGTAAATAATAAAAAAACGTTTTCAAATGAAACAGACAAAACATCTCCATACCTGTGTGACATACAGAATTATGCCTAATTACAATTAAATCAAAATCAAATCAAATTGTATTTGTATAGCGCATTTCTTACAAGATGCAACTCAAATTACATTTACAACAAAGTATAGTTTATATAAAAGTTATAGCTTTTACTTTGCTTTCATGAACTGAAGAAGCGTTGTAAACAATGAGGAATAGAAAGAGATTGATCCAACGGGACATGGACGCTGTCACGGGTCAGGGAGAGCATGGTAATCTGACCCTGTACCTACCCAGTAATCTGATGTCTGTGTACCTACCCAGTAATCTGATGTCTGTGTACCTACCCAGTAATCTGATGTACCTACCCAGTAATCTGATGTCTCTGTACCTACCCAGTAATCTGATGTACCTACCCAGTAATCTGATGTCTGTGTACCTACCCAGTAATCTGATGTCTGTGTACCTACCCAGTAATCTGATGTCTGTGTACCTACCCAGTAATCTGATGTACCTACCCAGTAATCTGATGTCTCTGTACCTACCCAGTAATCTGATGTCTGTGTACCTACCCAGTAATCTGATGTCTGTGTACCTACCCAGTAATCTGATGTCTCTGTACCTACCCAGTAATCTGATGTCTGTGTACCTACCCAGTAATCTGATGTACCTACCCAGTAATCTGATGTCTGTGTACTTACCCAGTAATCTGATGTACCTACCCAGTAATCTGATGTCTGTGTACCTACCCAGTAATCTGATGTACCTACCCAGTAATCTGATGTCTGTGTACTTACCCAGTAATCTGATGTACCTACCCAGTAATCTGATGTCTGGGTACCTACCCAGTAATCTACCCAGTAATCTATGGGCTGTCTAATCTAATCTGTACCTACCCAGTAATCTCTGGGCTGTCTGCAGGTTTTGTAATTGACCTACTCACACTTACTCTAGGAGATGAATCCATCGATGGGTTTAAAGAGTATGGAACAGGAACAGGAACAGGGACGCTGAATGTCGTTCATTCCATTGGTTAGGTAATACTGCGTACACAGGTTGGGTCTAACACAACACCGCTGACCTTCTGCTTGCAGAGACCGTGGTCCCCGACACGCCGGATGCCAAGAGTCCCCCCGGGCCCAGCCCAGCCGGGGAGAGTGGGGTCCTGGACACCGACTCAGACGAGATAACTGGGTCCTTCATGAGGAAGTGAGCCCTCTCTCTATTTACCTCCATCGTGCTTTTAAAACATGTAACTAAAGCCGGGTACACACATAAAGATAATCTGGATGATTTTGGCCCGATTCCTCCCCCTTCCGACCAAGCAAACGCCCGATTATCGGATGGCTCTAAAGGTTATCCTACAAGATTATCCTGTGGTGTGAGGTGAGGTCTGCTCGGAAAATGGTCAGGGCCGACGATCGTAAATATTAAACGTGTTCAATATTTACGATCAAAAGTCCTCTCGTGTGTGGGCGAAATTGACAACTCACGAGTCCGATTGTGATGTGGAATGGAATGTAGCCAATCAAGAAGCGAGCTGACTAACGCGTCTTCTTCTTTTCGTTCTTCTGAACTTTATTTGCCCTGTCGCACATGGCTGCCTCATACAGGTCAGTCAGGGTACTACTACCCTGATCACGCGAGATTTCTGGCTTGGGGGACGAGACTCTAGACTGTCGTAGGACAGATCTTTATGTATGTGGTGTGCTGTATTGGGAATATCGGCGCACACCACACACAATACGACCAAAACTGTTCAATCCATGATTTTTTATCTTCATGTGTGGGGTCTCTCTCAGATAAAAAAATCTGTTAAGATTTAGAAAATCTTTATGTGTGTACCAGGCTTTATGAACAAAAAATGAATCTGTCCTCACCACCACTATAGGCTGTACAATAGTTCACTAAGTCACCAACTGTCACATCTATAGTTCACCAACTGTCACATCTATTCGGTTGTTAAGTCGTGACGTGTTTCCGGGTCTAAAGTTAGCTGAGGTGCTGTCTTCGAAATGCCTCAGTAATAATAATAATTCATTATATTTGTATAGCGCTTTTCCGAGGCTCAAAGACGCTGACAACTATGGGAAAAACAGGAAAGTGCCGTGTCCCTTGTTGTATGAATGAGACAGTTCCGCCTACCAATGGTATCACATTGCTCAAGCCAACCAACGACTTCTAGCCAATCGGAGGCAGAGTAGTGGGGCGGGCCTTAAGAAGTTGAATGAGTGTAATGTTAGCTTGTAGAGACGTTCGCTTTTAGCAGCCCGCTATCTCACTAACTTTAGTAAGAGTATTAAAATGGAAGCCAAGTTTCTTAAACCTGGCGAAGACACAGCTATACTAGAACGGGGAGTAAGGAATAAATGGTGCTGGGCATGGAGAGGAGAGTAGCAGGGTTTTTCCTGCATAGAGAACTATGAGGCGGCCGCCTCCGTCATAGCCGCCGACTATGGCAAGCCGTTTTAACATTTATTAGCTAAATTTGACTAGTCGTAATTCGATTTTTACTAGTCTAAATTTGTATTCAAGATATCTATAACGTCATTCTGACTAGTCAAAACGACAGTTAGAGATATCTGTAATTCAGTTTTGACTAGTCAAAATTGAATTACAGATATCAGCAGTGATGTCACCGAAAAAGACACTCAACTCGTCACACATCCTTAAATGACATTGCAGATATCTGTAATTCAGTTTTGACTAGTCAAAATAATAGTTGCAGATATCTCAAACGCAGTGGCGGGCGGTGCATTTCACACCTAGGCCTTCAGTGATGTCCGACACATTCCTACCTGAATTATTCTACCTCTTAATACCATCGTTATGACGCCATGGCTCTAGAAACTAGACAGAAACACAGTATAACCGGGCGTTGCATCACCTTAACATAGTCAGACAAGTACAACAGAGTTATATTAATATTTCCGAAGCATTTTTAATCAATAAATCCGCATTTACAATGAAGAGTGTTAAACTAACATCTTTAAGATCGCTACATTACCCACGTCTGTCGTCTCGTCCACCATAATAGCGACAAAGGGTGCCTTTTTAATCTCCATTTTGATCTCTTCTCCCATCACTTTAGCAATAGCAAAAATCAGGTCGTTTTGTATTTTGCCTGACGTCCCAGTAAACACTTTGTTTGTGGACAGGTGGTAATGTAAATCTGGGTTGTTTTCAGCCAGAAAAGAAAGAAGCTCAACGTAGTTTCCTCTGTTTGTGGACTCGGCGCTTTTATCGTGTCCCCTAAATGAAAGTTATTGTTTACCCAAAAACAGGACACAATCGATCAGTATTATCGATCAGTCAACGAAAGCTTTCGTTGTTGAGCTCCGTTTCCCTGCGCACTTTCAAAAGTTTCACATCTACCGGCATAGTTACGCATCTCAATAGTGAATATCAATAGTGCGTATCAATAGTGCGTATCAATAGTGCGTATCCAATCAAAAGACGTGCTGGGTGCTGACATCATTGAGCCTTACAGCAGGCGCCGTTGTTGCTTTTGTTCGCATCTACGTAGGTTTACTAGGTACGCCACAGGTTTTCTCGTTCCAACGTTAAGTTACAGGTCGTATCCGCGGCACCGTTTAGCGTGCAGGCGGGCAGATTTTGGAGCCCCCTAGCAACACATTTTGATTGGATAAAAGCTCTAACATAAAGGCCAGCCCTCCAAATCTCAATCGGAGACTGGAAGCAGCGCAACCAAGAGGAAAGCTATGAAATGAAGAGAATAGACTATGGGGAATCATTAATACATATTTGTGGAAAAAATATATTAAAATAAAATGTATATTCTGATGATGTTTAGGCCAGCAGAGAAGGCCTTGCTGGCCCTGACGGCACACCACTGCTCAAACGTCATTATGACTAGTCCGAATTGTATTGCATGACGATTTGTGATTTGTGGTGAACGTGAGATTGGTTCACTAGATGCTTGTACTACAAATCTACAGCGCATTGCAGATGTGTTGACTCCAGACACACTTGAGGAAGCTGCTCCCGCGTTTTCTGACAACAGACATATCTGAAACATAATTTCGCCTAGTTTAAACTCTAATTTAAGATATCTGTAATAACATTTCGACTAGGCAGAATGAAAGTAAAGACATCACCAATTTGAGATATCAATCATTAAAATGAATTTCAAGATATCTATAACTTTATAATAGATATCTACAATTAAATTACGACTATTCCTAATTCCAGTTTGAGATATCTACAACTTCATTCAAGATATCTTCAACTTAATTTAAGATATCTTAAAGGACAATGTAGATATCTTGAATTAATGGGAATTAAAGACATCTTGAACTGGAATTATGACTAGTCAGAATGAAACCGTAGATATCTGAAACTGTAATTACAACTAGTCATAATTCAGTTGCAGATATCGGCAATGTGAATAGCTGATATCTACAACTGAATTGTAGATATCTGTAATGACAAACCCCATACACTTGAATGGCAAAATACATTTGAATCTTACTAGTCAAAATATAATTACAGATATCTGAAATGTGAGTTTCGATTAGTCAAAATATAATTAAAGATATCTTGAATTTGAGTTTTGACTAGGCAAAATGATGTTGCAGATATCAGTAATGAATATCCATTGTAGCTAATAAATGTTAAAACGGCTTGCCATAGCCTCCAGCTCTCAACAAAACTTTGACGGTCGTATTTTCTACAAGCATTTCTAACTGCAATTGCGGCATTGCGCCGACGTGGTGGCGGGGGCGCTGTTTCACAGATAAGTTAGCTTTCGTGTTTGCTAGCGAAACAGCTGATAGTTGATGTTGACTGCTCAAGGAGAATACATAAGTACAGAATGCCTGAGAGCCTTATATTGCATTATATTACATTATATTTTGAATGGTCATCTGGTGCCTGAATATTGTTTTTTCCTTTACATATATAATGACATTTCCACCATACATTGATGGAGAAAGGGCACAAATTGGCTGGAAATTGGCCTGGCTCAAAATGAGGCGGAGGTGGTACCAGTGGTGTTTGACATCGGGGGGGACCCATGAAGCAGGGCTGTCTGGGGGTCCTTAAACATCAAACACTTAATTTCTTGCATTCTGGTGAATTGATATGCACCAATTTGTGCCCTTTCTGCATCAATTTATGGTGGAAATGTCATTATTTATGTAATAACACCACACAGGCATTAATAAACACCTAATGGATCAGATTATGTAAAAAACTCAATATTGACAAAAATGGAGATAGAACCTTACAATTCTAACATCACGAAATGCTGCTAAATGTGTCTTTACGCGCCGCTTCCGACCCTTAAAAGTTGTAGTTCCGTAGTTGTGATGTAATTTGCATGTGTTTCCCCCCCCCCCCCAATTAAATACTATGTTCATGCTACTCAATTGACTGTTTACGAGCACGGTATTATTTCCTCAAGATATCGACGTTTGGAATGGAAAGAGAGCACCGACATGACTTGTTTTGTGTTAACAATAGTTCATATAGTATATTGTGTGTGTGTACTATAGGATTGCTTCAATAAAACCTAGTCCTGGTTAAGCAATCTGAATATATTTATAACCTTGCCAATCAAAACCACCTGCATATCAATTAGGTCTCTTCCTTCCTGACAGCCATCCACTTTTTTCCCTCATTGTGTTACTAAATGCCAAATCAGTGATTGCACTGTCCTCAAGTCGAGTGATGCAAACTGCCAGTTATCGAAAGAGGGGATTGCGCAGGTATTTAATTTTGATCATCATTATCCCTGCGTTAAAATAACTGTCCATTAATAATACCACTAAAGATTAATTCACATACATAAACGGAGACGAGCTAAATGCTGCAGCTCGCATTTTGACTGGGTCCAAGAAATACGACCAGATCTCACCAGTGCTGGCCTCCCTTCATTGGCTCCCTGTCCATGTTAGAGCGGATTTCAAGTTGCTCCTGTTAACATACAAAGCTATAAATGGCACTGCTCCTTCTTATTTAAAGGACCGTCTCGTCCCATATGAGCCCTCAAGGGCTCTGCGCTCACAAGGCTCTGCCCTGCTCATTATTCCGCTGGGTTAGAAGAAAGACAATCGGTGAGCGTGCGTTCTCCTTCCGTGCACCAACTCTCTGGAACCGTCTTCCACTGGATATCAGACAGGCAGAATCAGTAGAAGTGTTTAAAAATAAGCTGTCATAAGCTGTTTTTTTGTGCTGTTGTAATTTATGTGTGTTTTTAAATTGAAATAGTTGTTTTTAAATTTGTTTAAAATGTACGTTTTTACCTATTATATTTGTGGTGCGAAATTGTGTGTTTTTAAAATTGAAATAGCTGTTTTTATATTGTTTAAAATGTGTTGTTTTTTACCTATTGTACTTGTAAAGCACTTTGACGTAAAGTGCTATATATATATAAATAAATAAAGTTATTATTAATTGAAGTGTCGTAGACAATTCCTCAATCAAATCACGTGACATCTGTCCATCAGCGGCACACGTCACTTCTCCTCCGTCAGCGAAGAGAACACTAGCACGTTGCCAGATTCGTTTCTAATAAATCCAAACCTTATTTTTGACCAGCCGTCGACTGTCCTATCGATGTATTAGGCAACTTTGCAAAAAGGTTAGTACAGTAGGCCTACAACTAATGACCCTAGCCACTGCTAAGTAGATAATGATAATATGATTAGCTATAAGGCCTAGCATGCTCGTTAACACGCAGCATGTCCATTAAACTGTCACTACCAGCTAGCGGTAGCCATGTTGAGTGATTCTCGAAGGTCCACGTGTCCCGTGGGATTTTGTGACAATCATACATGTATTATTGCAATATACAACTATACAAAGAGTTATTCATGATTTTATGATGATTTTATTTACTATTTGAATTCACTATATGAGTACTTTGTACGCACTCATTTCCCAATACGAAAGGGAAATTATATATCCCCCCAAAACGGTCTGTTTCACTGGTAGGGAAATTATCAGCGGTTTTCTGCGGATTCGCTGAATGAATGAATGAATGGTCTTTATTGTCATTGCTATAGTACAGGTACCAAACAACGAAATTTGGGAGGGGGGGCTCCCCTGGTGCTAGGAAAAAAAAAACTAAAAACAAGAAGGGAAAAGAGCTGGTTTACATAAATAAAGGCTATGTACACTATCCACTATACTATACTATACAATAAAACACTGTGCTGTACTCTATGCTATGCTATACCTATTCTAACATTTCCTATCTCTGAACCTTATGTACCCGAGGGTTGTCATATTGCACATAGTGTTATTGCACATTCATTTAAAGTGTCGCAGTTTGCAGGTTTGAAATGTTCACAGTTGTGTTTCAGTGTTGCACTTGATTTCAATCTAGTAGCTGCCATCAAATTGTCTAGATTGTCCAGGGCCTAGAACCTAGGTCTTTGCTGTGTTCAGGGCCTGAATGGCCCTGGGGTAGAAGCTGAGCTTCAGTCTGTTTGTCCTTGCGAACATGGTCCTGAACCGCCTGTCCGAGGTGTGCTGTGTGGTAGTTCGGCGAAATAACACGGTTCCCGGGAATAAAATTGACAATTACATTGACATTTATGATCAAATAATGGTTGTGGTCATGTATTATTAGCGACCCCCACAGATGTATGATTTTACTGCTTTCATGGGAGCTCAGACCTTCCTTATGGGAGCTCAGCTCCCATTGGCTCCCACATAACTCGAACCCTGTATTTAGGTGACTTGAGTACCTGCTGTCAATTCTTACGCATTATTACCCTTTACCTCCTTGTACTCTCCCTTCCCCTCTGTCTCTCTCTCTCTCTCTCTCTCTCTCTCTCTCTCTCTCTCTCTCTCTCTCTCTCTCTCTCAGTATGGAGGTGGAGGACTCCGAGGTCATCGAGATTAGTGACGATGACGAAGACGATGATGACGTCATCGCCGTGGACTGTCGTACGTTTTGATGTTTACCTACAACTACTTAAAACACAAAAACAAACCTTGTCTAAACAGGGTAGCCCCCAATGAGACAGTATTTTGTCGTCTCTGGCATCTTGCCACTATGTACCTCTGTTAGACATGATTTTTTCAGACTGTCCAGACAGAACATGTCAGCCCTTTGATTAATGGATTTCTGTTTCCTACCCGAACAACCCGAACGGCAGCGCGGTGAACTGGTATAGACCGCGCGGGGTGGAAAACGCCGTTTTCTCGCGGGACCCTGGCGACAGCGGAATCTGCCAGTATCCCTTCGTACAGTCCAGGGTCGTATAGAATTTAGCCGCGCCAAGCCGGTCCAAGAGCTCGTCGACCCTGGGCATTGGATAGGCATCGAATTTAGACACCGCGTTCACCCGTCGGTAGTCCACACAGAACTGTACAGCCCCATCTCGCTTAGTCACCAGCACGATAGGGCTGCACCAATCACTGTGGGACTCTTCTACCACGCCCAGTTCCAGCATTGCCTCTAATTCCCGGCTCACCACGTCGCGTTTGTGAGCCGGCAGTCTATACGGCCGTGTACGCACCGTAACGCCCGGTGGCGTCTCTATGTGGTGTTCTATCAGCGTGGTGCGCCCGGGTAGGGGGGAAAACACGTCAGCGAACCTCCGTTGCAACTCGGCCACGTCCGCTCGCTGGGCCGCCGAAAGATGGTCTCCTAAGTGGGCCGGGGTACTAATTTTAGACTTTGGGACCTCCGGCCCGAACTCATCCCTCTCGGGAAGTAGCGTAGCCAGCACGACAGGGATCACCTCGGTCCATTTTTTAAGGAGATTTACGTGGTATATCTGCGTGCTATCCCCCCGATCCGAACGCACCACCTCATAGTCCACCTCCCCCACCCGCCGTGTGACCGCGAACGGTCCCATATAAGAGCTCAAATGGGGAAAACCCAGTGGAAGCCTGGGGGACTTCCCGCACCGCGAATAACAGGGGGGCTAGCCATTGGTGCCAATTTTGACTATCCTCGTGAACGAACTTACGGATCATTGATTTTAGCGTCCGGTTGAACCGCTCGCACAGACCATCGCTGGCCGGGTGGTACACGCTCGTCCGGACCGCTTTAATATTCAATAATCCGTACAGCTCTTTGAGGGTGCGTGACATAAAATTGGTACCTTGGTCAGTGAGGATCTCTTTCGGGATCCCCACCCGGGAGATGACCTGAAACAACGCCTGCGCCACACTCTTCGCGGAGATGGAGCGCAGGGGAATTGCCTCGGGGTATCGGGTTGCGTAATCTATCAAAACTAACACAAACCGATAGCCTTGTGCACATCGATCTAATGGGCCGATAATGTCCATTCCAATACGGTCAAACGGGGCCTCAACCAGGGGGAGAGGGTATAACGGCGCCCGCGGGACGGCCGGGGGGTTGGCTAGCTGGCATTCGCGGCAGGATGCGCACCACCGGCGCACCTCCGCCCGTATCCCCGGCCAGTAGAATCGGTCCATTATGCGACTAAGTGTTTTATCATATCCTAGGTGGCCCGCCATGGGGTTATAATGTGCCGCCTGGAATATCGATTCCCGGCGGCCCCGGGGAACCAGCAACTGGGTGACGTCCTCTTCCCTGCGAGTGTCACGACTCACTCTATATAGTCTGTCCCTAACCAACGTAAAGTATGGGGGAGCGAGCGCCGCGTCTGGCCGTACCCGTGCACCATCAATCACCATCACCTGGTCATAGGCTGAGCGTAGGGTAGCGTCACGAGACTGTTCGAGGGGAAAATCTCCCACCGGAGGAAACACCGGCAGCGGCACCTCGGGTGGCTCGGACTAACCGCCGCCTTGACTCTATATTTTCTCCCATTATATTTAATCTCGATGGGGACCACCGGGTATACGTGAACATCCCCATGCACACACAGTATTGACACCCTCGATGCCCCCACCAATGCCCCTGGTCGCACCAGGCGCTGGTGGATCATAGACTGTAGGCAGCCCGAATCCAGCAGCGCCTCGTGCGTACCCCGCTGCATCCTTACCCGGATGCGGTACACCTCGCTCGGGTCCGGGGGAGGGGTGACCTCGTCGGCGGTGGGGACAGCCCGGCCGACCTCCATAGCTGGGCACTCCCGGCGGCGGTGGCCAGGCTGGCCGCACCGCCAGCACCCCTCCTCTGCCGCTTGTGGGGCTCTCTGTGGGGTGAAGGCCGCGCCCCCCTGCGTTGCCTCCGGCCACCCGCCCCGGGGAGCGGCCATCGGCCTCTCACGCCGTGTACCCGCCACGGGTCCGGTCCAGGCAGCCCCCCCCTCCTGACCGCGGCGAAGAGTCGATCTGTCGAAATGAAGATACTCATATTTTCATATTTTAATAAATGAATATTTACTACTGTGGTGATATCAGCAGCAGGCTACAAACCGTCATAACGCCACAATGGCCTAGTGGTATCGACCGCTGCCATAGTATCTATTCGTCATTTTTAGACGGTGGTTCGAATCCCTCTTCGGACACACTTTTTACTGCATTTCGTTGTCTGAATCTAATCTAAAATCTCATCTAAAAAAGTATGTAGGGTATAAAATTATGGTGTTTAAGCCTTTGCATGAAGGCTTCGGTTAAATGTAAAAAAATAAATAATAATCACTTAGTCAAGTCTCGAACACGCAACCTTTGGAACTTTAGCTGGCTGCCTTAACCACTGCGCCACCCAGACCCCTGTGATGACAGCAATGCAAGTTGAGACAATTACCTTCTTTTTTTTACACTCTTTTATTTATTGATCTATCGATCTATCTATCACACTTTCAAAATATCAAGTTATCTATCACACAATCAAACTATCGATCGATCGATCACACTTTCAAAATATCAAATTATCTATCTATCACACAGTCAACCAATCCATCTATCTATCTCGTGTGAAGTGGGAACTAATATTTCCTAAAAGACACATGAGGAACTGTCTTTCGGGATGAAGTTTCCGCCTGTGAGCCTTTTTTGACGCACCGATTACTTTAGCCAGTCTTTTAGCCTGCTCGCGACCAGGCTAATTATATCTGACTCAGAAGGAGCTCAACCAAGCAGCGAATTATTTGAGCCACATTGATGGAACCGAACGCAAGCTAACATTATCGAGGCTTAGAACTTTATCGAGGCTTAGAAGATAATCCACCTTAGTGGAATGGGCCCCTGATCCATTAGGTGTTTATTAATGCCTGTGTGGTGTTATTTTTTAAATGTTGACATTTTTGAGTTAGTAATTCATAAAATACAAAGGTTCCATCTCACAAAACATAATGGAATGTAAAAACTTTGATGCTCAATATCTCTGAACTGCCCTAAACGGAGATAGAACCTGATCATTCTAAACGGAGATAGAACCTTATCATTCTAAACGGAGATAGAACCTTATCATTCTAAACGGAGATAGAACCTTATCATTCTAAATGGAGATAGAACCTTATCATTCTAAACTCACGAGATGATGATCATACCGAAGTTTATTCATCTGAAACATGGAAGATACAGCCGGAGACCATGCACTGAATTGCTTGGCCCTCCTGGCTCAACATCAGGGGCCTCATTCATAGAACGTGCTTAGATCAAATTTTGATCTTACCCGTGTCGTACGTAGAAAACCACGTCAACGTAGTGATTTATACAATTTCAACGTGAGTCAATTTGATCGTGGAAACGATCGTAGCTCGACGTCGAGTATTCAACTTGCTTACGCACATTACCTACTGGTTATGCGGAGTTATTACAGGCATGTGAGCCGCACTGGAAAAACGTTGCCTACTGTAATTCAAGTTTAAGTGGCTCGTAATAAAATTAACGATGTTGTTACCAGCCGAGAAAATGGGTTAAATTCAAGATTTAAAGGGAACTAATGTTTATGATTGTATTTCAGTCTTTCTTTATATCCCTCCGGAGCTGTCTATCTCTCTTCAACATGCCTATGCCTTGCCCGGCCACGCGCTAAATGATACTGGATTTCGAGTTGAGTCGGGATGAGGGGGAATGGCACCCCCCCTGAAATAAAAACAGTCCAAATCATCCCCCTTCTAAAACTGCCATCCCCCCTTTCCATCCCTTATGTCATTTTATCAATGAACGTGGTATTACTGCCCTCTCCCGCTTCCAGACGCACGCCTACCCTATAATATAGTATTAACGCCCTGTGATAGCGGCTCAAATAGCGGCTGAATGAAGCCAAGTGCTATAATATAATATAATACAGACAGTATATAATATTGTCAGTATTGTCTGTCTGTATTATATTATATTATAGCACTTGGCTTCATTCAGCCGCTATAATTGAGCCTCTATCACAGGGCGTTAATACAAACCTCATTCACCTGCGTTCAATTCCAAGTATGTTTGGTATTTATAGAAGGAAGCACGTACGCAACTTTAAACCATCTCAGCCCGTTTTATAAATAATGCTTACGTCCGTTTAGAAAAATGTGCTTACGTGAAAGTCAAAGATGACGTTCAAGTACTTTTTTATGAATGAGGCCCCAGGTGTAGATGGTATCTGAAGCCAGGCAAGCCTGCTGCAAACCCGCTGCTTGTTCTTCTAATCGTCGCGCTGACATAATTGAGATGTGTGGTGGAATAAAACAAAATAAGTCTTTAAATGCGTGACAAACATGACAAATCGGAACAAGCTTTTTCAATGCAGGAGTGGAAACCCCCCTGGCTTAGGGCAGAGCAGAGCTCCTCAACCATGCAGCAGACCCCCTCCACCTCCAAATGTCCTTTTTATTTCTTTATTTGTCTGTTTACAAGGAATTGTTCTGTTTTAGAATTGTTCTGTTTTAGAATTGTTCAATATAGTCATTCAACCATTAAATTACTCAACATAACAAAACAGTCATGCATTTGCATCCCCACCTCCTTCCACTACAACAGGACACAACCAGACAAAAATACCACAATAAAAAAAGGAATGTAGCTTTTAACGTCCCAATTTTCCCAAAGGCCAGCATATACATTTCCGGTTTTACTTGTCTCCATCATTCACAAACAACAACAACAAGACAACAACAATGCTGTAGGTAGGAAAGAATAGCACGTACAATGTACGCAATTACGCAATATACAGTATATATATATATATTTTACCGTTATCTCTGTGGGGATAAGCCTTAGACAAATCTATAAAAAGAAATGAAATAACGTTCAGTAAAATCTTTGCAGATCGAGTTACCAAGGACAATGACCAAGGACACGGCGCCGCAAACCGCTTCAATGACGACAGGTGAGATCGTTGGACACCGGTTCCAACACAAAACACACCGTAATCACACCCGTGCAATCAAGATAACCGAAACATTGACAGTAATATTTACAGTGATTTTTATTTTGTGTTTCTTTTACTGTTTTTAACTTATAGGGCCAGTTTCACAGACAAGGCTTAAGCCTAATCCTGGACTAAAAAGCATCTTCAATGGAGATTTTACATTGAAAGTGTGATTTAGTCCAGGACTAGGCTTAAGCCTTGTCTGTGAAACCGGCCCATTATGTTTTTAGGTTGTTTTTGTTTTTAACTTATTATGTTTTTAACTTATTATGTTTTTAGGTTGTTTTGTTTTTAACTCATGTTTTCACGGTTGTTGTTTTTCTCTCTGTAGCACTCTGAGATCCTTTTGAATGAAAACTGTGTCTGTGTGCGCTTGGACCTTCTCTTTCCTTCCCCGTGCAGACAGACCATGGGGGCCGAGAGCAAGGTGTATGACAGTAAGGGCTGCATGGTTTCCAATGGGAAGGACCTGTGCGACTGCCTGGACATGGACTGCATTCGCTGCTTCTACCCCTGCCCCGAGTGCGGCTCCCGCAAGTGCGGCGTGGAGTGACGCTGCGACAGGGAGTGGCTCTACGATCAGGTGGAGGTGGAGGGGGGCGAGATCATCCCCAACAAATACGCCACCTACTAGCCCCTCCTTCCTTCCTTCCCAGAGGCCCCTCCTCCCTCCTTCCTTCCCAGAGGCCCCTCCTCCCTCCTTCCTTCCCAGAGGCCCCTCCTCCCTCCTTCCTTCCCAGAGGCCCCTCCTCCCTCCCCAGAGGCCCCTCCTCCTTCCTTCATTCCCAGAGGCCCCTCCTCCCTTCCCAGAGGCCCCTCCCCCTTCCTTCCCAGAGGCCCCTCCTCCCTTCCCATAAGCCCCTCCTTCCTTCCCAGATGCCCCTCTTCCCTTCCCAGAGGCCCCTCCTCCCTTCCCAGAGGCCCCTCCTTCCTTCCCAGAGGCCCCTCCTTCCTTCCCATGTTCCTAGTTTCCTTCCCTCCTTCCTTCCCAAAGGCCCCTCCTTCCTTCCCATAAGCCCCTCCTTCCTTCCCAGATGCCCCTCCTCCCTTCCCATAAGCCCCTCCTTCCTTCCCAATTGATCTATATGACAATGCATGAGATTAAAAAAAGTATGTGACACATTTACAACCGTAGTTTTATTCCCGTTCTCACATTCCAAAATAGGAAAAAGGGACTCGTCATCCTTCAGGGAGAAGGGTGGAGGGAATAGATTAGATTAGGACAGCAGTGCAGATTTGCTCCATGTCATCGGGGTCAATATACACCCAGAGGACATGGCCAAGTAAACAGCATGACACAGAGTTTTCATTGACACACAAACAACGTTTTGGAGCTTTCCGTAATGAGAGAACATGTTCTCCCTCTGTTTCGGCTAAAGTGCAGGGTAGTTCGCCCCGCCCATCATCTTTCCGCTCCAGCGAGGAACGGGAGTGTTGGTACTGTCATCAAACTGGCCACATTAAAGATGACTGTTTCTTGTTAAAACGCAAACTGGCACCGCCCAGTAAACGACCAAAAGAGGTTGGCCTGGTGAAAACCTTGGTTGGGTCAGTTTCGATACCCTTGGATGGGGTGTGTGACTCTCTGGACCCCAGTTATGAACCATTTGTGTTGGATGGGTTTGTTTCACTTAATGACAAAGCGTCGGACCAGCGTCCGGTCCGCATACTGCGGGATACCGGTGCTGCACAATCGTTTATACTGTCAGACGTGTTGCCCTTCTGTCGCTCTAAAGCAGTGGTTCTCAACCTTTTTTGGGCCAGCGCCCCCCTGTCCATTATCCAGGCCTCTTACCGCCCCCCCCCCCCCCATCACAATATGGTGGTGTCACAATATGGCGGCAAACGCTAGGGGGCTATTATTTTTAATATTTTATTTAGTATTCTATGGTATTATTTTCATAAACTGACCACTTCGAATTTCTCATATCAAAACATATCAAAACATAACAAAGTTCCAAAGTTCAGAGCTCTGCGCTCTGGGAGCGCTTCAGAGATGGGCGCTCTGACTGAAAACACGGTTTTGTCCGAGCGAACTGACCGTTCGTGCATTTACGAACGTACCCGTAATAACACTGCTGACAGCTGATCAATACAAAAGACGCTGCAGCTGATGCGTTCGTTTCCAGGACATCACAAGAGGAGCAACATATCACAAAAAAGCGATCGTATATTTTAGTTTGCAAACACATCGCAATGCTAACCTCAGAATGGCACTAGGGATAACATCCACAACAACACTTAACAGTAATACATGTATGTAATATACTGTGATGAACCTGCGAGGGGAGGGGACATTCGTAGCTGATTTCTCTAGGTTTGATTATTGGTAAGCGACAGAGAACTTTCAGGACTGGTTTATTACGATCGCTTTTTTGAGATAGGTTGTTCCTGCTGTGATGTTCTGGTATTGTGGTATGGTATTAGCACTAATTTTAACTAAATTAAATAAGCTGTATTGAAAGGAAGCGAACGAAGCGAACGCAACAATTACAATGAGCCAACAAACTGAAACATATGTCACTCAAGCATAGCCTACAAGGAAAACACTCATAGAAGTTGGGCATTGGTCAACATGATGTTACAGATGGGATGAACCGGGGTTCTTTCTATCGTAGCATAGTATTGCCATTTCTGCACTGTACATGAACTGTCAAGATTCTTCTACAATGCAGCTTACCCAGACACATTGGAAACTTTTATTTTTGGGGGCGTGGCGCTACGTGTGTCTGCGTCACAGAGCCCGGCCAAGTTCAGAGCGCTCAGAGATGGGTGCTCTGACTGAAAACACGGTTTGTCCGAGCGAACTGACCGTTCGTGCATTTACGAATGTGCCCGTAATAACACAGCTGTTTTTCATGAGAAAAATACTTTATGCGTGAACGAACGCCCCCCAAGAACACCTCAACGCCCCCCTTTAAAAAATATTGGTTCCAGCGCCCCCCGATGTTGTCTGAACGCCCCCGTTGAGAAACGATGCTCTAAAGCAAGCGGCTCTAGTGTTCTGGTGCAGGGCATTGAAATGGGCTTTGTGTTTGTGCCTCTGCATCAAGTACACCTGGACTGAGTTGGCTAAGGGGGTGTTTAAGGTGGGTGTGCGTCCATCCTTACCAGTGAAGGGTGTTACATTTTTACTAGGGAATGACATCGCTGGTGGCAAGGTTATGCCAGTATTGGAGGTTTTAAAATGTCCCACTATTTTACAGCCAGATGTGTTAGCATCTGGAAGTGTTAGAAGTGTTCTCTGTATGTGCGGTCACTCGTGCTCAAACACGTAGAGTAGGTTAAGTAGTTGAGTTGTCGGATACCATATTCGCAACTAGGGCTGGGCAAACGATCAAAAAGTATTTTTCGATAATCGCAAGAATTAACGATCAATTATCGATTAATTGATAAGCTTTTTTTTCAAAAAAAAAAAAAAAAACCTAGGGCAGAAATAACAAGCATGTTTTCCTTGGGAAAACACTTTATTTGTGTTGCTATTGCACACATTCATTCATTCACATTCAAACTAGACACTACAGTCAGATAACAATCCTCTTAAACAAGGCAGTGAGTAGCCTAAATTGTTTAAATTAAAAACACATTTTACGTTATAAATAAAAATATAGAAAATAAGTAACTCACCATAGGAGCAGTAAAAAAAACAGTTACTCACAAATAGGAGGATGACTGAAAACGTTAGTGTCCTTAAGAGCGTCCAGCTTAACTTAAATTTAAACTCCAGCGAGAGACTGTAGGCGGCAGGCCTACTGGTTCTTGTTCAGAAAGATGATCATGTTAACATGTTCAGGGGTGAGAGACGAACGCAATCTGGTGACAGTTAGGCCAGCCTAACTCATTTCCATTATTATAAAAAAATAAATAAAAAAAAAGTATTAATGATTATCGATCAAAATATTTTGTGATCGACCAAGATCCTTATCGATCAATTATCGATCGTCGATCATTGATGCCCACCCCTATTCGCAACTGTGATGTCTGACAAGACTGCTTTCCCAGTTCCGCCTGTGCCTACTCCACCCACTGCTGAGATCAGTACGCTTCAATGTAACAATCTTTTATCTGAGACAACACAGCTACCCATGACTCGCAATAATCTTATTGCTGCTCAGAAGGAGGATATTAGTTTACGCAATGCGTAAATGCGTAGGAATGCGTCCTATTATCCATAACGAGATGCTGAATATTGTAAGAAGGGCCACCAGCCTCCCCCTGGATGAGAAGCATGATGAGAATCCTGAATCAGACACGTTGTGTTTCTATTTTAGGAAGCTACAAGTAAGGAGACAACAACAACTCACCGCTGTGTGACTTTATTCACAGAGTATTTACAGAAAAGAGGAAGGGAGAGAGAGAGGAAAGAGAGAGAGATGGGGTGGGCTGGGGGTTATGGGTAATGGAATGTTACGGTGGGCTGGTCTGGGTCTTCTGCGTGTTCCCGTAGAGAAGCTCTCCCACCAGCTCTCTCACGGCCGCCGTGTCCTCGCCGTCTGTGGGAGACACACAAAGATGGTGGCCTGTGATGAGCCTCGATCTGACCGTACCGGCCTCATGACACGGCCGTTCCTCTGTGGTCTGGACTTCTGACCGGGGGAGTTGTCTGTTCAAGTCCAACTATTAAACACCACCCATACATTTTACATTTTAACCACTTAGCAGACGCTTTTACGCAACGAGACGTACAATTAGAGCTTACGGGGACAGTCTCCCTGGAGTCATTTAGGACTAAGTGCCTTAGCCAAGGCCACATATGGGTGGTGTTCCCAGGTGGGATTTGATCACCAGTCCAACTCAGTATCCCCTACGCCACCACTACCCTACATCAGCAACAACTGTGGCTAAGAGAAAATGTGTCTGCTGGTCTAACTTCAGGCATGACCACCGATGCCCATATTCAAACATGATGAACATTGCGACAAAGGCAGACTTTGATAAAAGCAATAAACAAAAGAAGCGTATGGGCGTTCACAGACATTGTTGACAGTGTCACGTTGTCAAGTTCAGATAGTTGTAGGCCTGGGGCCTCATTCATAAAAAAGTACTTGAACGTCATCTTTGACTTTCACGTAGCACATTTTTCTAAACGGACGTAAGCATTATTTATAAAACGGGCTGAGATGGTTTAAAGTTGCGTACGTGCTTCCTTCTATAAATACCAAACATACTTGGAATTGAACGCAGGTGAATGAGGTTTGTATTAACGCCCTGTGATAGAGGCTCAATTATAGCAGCTGAATGAAGCCAAGTGCTATAATATAATATAATACAGACAGACAATACTGACAATATTATATACTGTCTGTATTATATTATATTATTATAGCTTCATTCAGCCGCTATTTGAGCCGCTATCACAGGGCGTTAATACTATATTATAGGGTAGGCGTGCGTCTGGAAGCGGGAGAGGGCAGTAATACCACGTTCATTGATAAAATGACATAAGGGATGGAAAGGGGGGATGGCAGTTTTAGAAGGGGGATGATTTGGACTGTTTTTATTTCAGGGGGGGTGCCATTCCCCCTCATCCCGACTCAACTCGAAATCCAGTATCATTTAGCGCGTGGCCGGGCAAGGCATAGGCATGTTGAAGAGAGATAGACAGCTCCGGAGGGATATAAAGAAAGACTGAAATACAATCATAAACATTAGTTCCCTTTAAATCTTGAATTTAACCCATTTTCTCGGCTGGTAACAACATCGTTAATTTTATTACGAGCCACTTAAACTTCGCATGAATTACAGTAGGCAACGTTTTTCCAGTGCGGCTCACATGCCTGTAATAACTCTGCATAACCAGTAGGTAATGTGCGTAAGCAAGTTGAATACTCGACGTCGAGCTACGATCGTTTCCACGATCAAATTGACTCACGTTGAAATTGTATAAATCACTACGTTGACGTGGTTTTCTACGTACGACACGGGTAAGATCAAAATTTGATCTAAGCACGTTCTATGAATGAGGCCCCAGGGCTTGAGACAACGCCACAGGATTTGAGAAGCATAGTACTTTCTGATGCACCTGTTCAGCGAGTGTCAGTGACAAAAATGTGAGATCGACTTCCATGAATGATCTGCTGATGCGGAAATGGAACTCACGCATTGAGTTAGATCACGAATGCGTCCTATTAAGGCTTTATTAGGATAATAGTCCTGAAGTGAACTAGAAGACAGAGAGAGAACAAAAGGAAAGGAGTATAAGCAGAAGTGGCAGAAAAGCAGAAATGGTATCAGTGCTTTTTCATA
The DNA here is from genome assembly GCF_963989245.1 of Nansenia antarctica. Classification (NCBI taxonomy): domain Eukaryota; kingdom Metazoa; phylum Chordata; class Actinopteri; order Argentiniformes; family Microstomatidae; genus Nansenia; species Nansenia antarctica. The sequence continues at coordinate 52,542,209 of NC_137678.1, read as the reverse complement.
CTTGGAATCAGCCTATTTTGAAATTGTAATCTAGAGATAGCCCGAATCCCATTCCTCCACATCATGTTAGAATGGAAACTGCTGATTCTCACAAATAGTTTTTGGTTCCAGCTTGATTCATTTCCACGTAAATAGATGTGGCTGGACTGATTTGGTCCGTGTATCTTTTGTCAGTTCGATATTCCTTTTGAAAACGAAAACGGATTGACTTATCAGCTCGATATTCCTTTTGAAAACGAAGACGGCGTGAGTATAACAGCAGTTGATTTTCTATTTCCAGAACATAAACAAGAACAGAGATGATCACGTGTATGTTTTGTCAATTCCATTTTCCTTTTGAAAACGAAAACGGATTGACTTGTCAGTGACGTGGGTGGGCGTTGACAAGGAGAGGGTTTGTTCGAGGTGTTAACGTTACTTTGGGTGTTTTTATGGCTTGGACGCAATGACTAACAATGATAGCTAGAAACCGTATTAACCTTATGTAGGCTCAATATGCCAAGTCAATAACAATAATAATAATAATAATAATAATAATGCCAAGTCAATAACATTCCAGCTGAACCTTCTAATGTCTTAACGTCTGCCTCTGTGTGGTCTATATTTTCAGACAACCACCAATCTCTCCTCACTACACTGTCTGAGGCCCCATCTATCATAGGGGTTAGACTCCTAACCCTGTCTGCAAGTGGACTCTGAAGGTCCTGTGTAAAGGTGAGACATGGAGAAAGGCATGGACACACACAGGCACACACACACACACACACACACACACACACACACACACACTCACATGATTGCATACACAATGTTTACATTTGTAAAGCACTAATGTCTATTCCATGAAGATAAGAGTCTGAGGAGGGAATCATCATCAATGCTTCTCTCCTCTGCTTGTCTGACAGCTCCCAATAGCAGGTCATGTGGTGCAGAGGATTCAGGTGAAGAACAGTCACAAGCAGAGCTGTAGATCATCAGCAGCAGCCAAGGGAGAGCCTTCTTCTTCCTCCATCTCTCGCAGAGCAGAGCAGAATGGCTACTCTTATTCTCAATAAGTCTTTGAAATAATAATAATAATAATAATTATATAATTAATAATAATAATAATAACAAGCTTTTGAAAGTAATCATGAAGTTCACATCCCACTGGGCAAACCATGTAATATTAAGAATTTCCATCGAGCTGTACTCTCACACCAGATTACTTTTATTTGACTATTACTCACCACAAAAGCATTCATACATCGTTTTTCATTTGAACTCAGCATTTACTTGAATATATGTTGTTTGCAATCTTATTTATTGCAATTTCATCTGTTGTAGTGTGGGAAATGTAGTTCATGTTTAATTCACATTACATGGGACCCCTCACCTTGGTCACAATCTCTTTGATTCTCCACCATTGAGATAAAGGAATTCACAGTATGTATAAACTACCATGGCAATAAACTGATTCTGATTTAAGCTAGTAGGCTGCAGTTTTTCAGACAACCTGCTACACTAGGCTATGGCTAGTGCACTCTTACGCTAAGTAGTGTGTAGTAATGTATGTAAATGTATAATAAATCCACTTTTTTTTTTACAGAGTAATGTATTTTATTTATTCAGTAGGTGGATGACCTCCAGCACCTCTGATAGCCCAGTAACTGTAACAATTTTGTCTGATTATGGCAGACCTAAGTGCGGGCTCGTTTCCATGGCCTGGTTCACACAGGCCTGGCAGGCAATCAGGTTTCATGGTCATGTTTTGTGCATGCACACAAACACACACAAACACACACACTCCCCCTTCAAGCCCATCTCCTTGTACTACTTATAAGCTTAAGTACAGCCTCCTGAAATGGAGCATAATCTCCATTAACAGTATGGTTAAAAAGCAGAGAGATGTCGGGAAACTGTTCTCTGAATTCTTCCTCAGCATGCAGTCTCTGGTCGTCTGTGGAGAAAGGCTCTGCCCCAAACACTGATGCTCGCTTCAGTATTGAGCCCACATCTTGCTGGTACATCTGGGCAGCACCTTCTCCATTTGGCAGCAGGTCAGGATTGATCCTTTTCTGGCATCCTCCTCCTGCCAACTGATTTGGAACACCCTTGCCTGCAGAGCAATACCGTATGTACTGATTAGGATAATATCGCATTCCAAACATTCACTCTATTAATTTTTCCATAGACTATGGACTGGGCACAACTAGGGGATACAGTATTCTATAGATGTCTAGGAAGATCTATACTGTACATGTTACTCATGCTGATGTGATGTGTGAATATAATGCACCTGGAATTGGATGCGCATTCCATGACTGGACAACTCTATCCAGGCCTATTTTGCTGACTTGACAGGTGAGGTTCGAGATGCAGTATTGGACCAGAGAATCGTTCATGTCAATGATGTCCTCATTCACCATGTTGACCAGAGCCTGTTTCAATGGGTAATTAACCCGGTTGTTGACCTCTGGCCACATCCTTTCTACTTTGTGATTCTGAAAGAAAACATTGTTTCACATACATTTCATATTTTTACACAATTCAATTCAAAAGATTTTTTTTTATTAATTGGACAAAACAAAGTAAGCAAAAAGGTTTAAGAACCGCTTTACAGTATATCACATATGGTATACTTAAAACAACAAGGATTATGAATCACGGTATACTTATTGATGATATACTTGTTGATGAAACAAGTATACTTGTTGATAGACTATGGACTGGGCACAGCCAGGGGATAAAGTATTCTATATATGTCTAGGAAGATCTATACTGTACATGTACTTGTTTGATGAAACAAGTATACCAAATACAAGAGAAATCAGAAAAGTATGTGCGGAACATGAAAATAAACATACTTTTGTGGACGGGGTTTGGCGGTATGGTGGCCTTTCGGTGTTGTGGCGGTGTTGGCATAGCTTTTCTTGCATATACAAGGTTAAGTAGAACTCTTTACCATGGTCTACTCTTACGGTGTCCCACATTCCCTCAGTGACAACAGCCTGCCTGTAAAACACCATGAATCACTAGAGTTGCATATAAAGGATTACATGACACCAAACACAGCACTATACTGTATTGCTGTTTCATTTTTACATTTTTTGTTTTTGCCTAAAATAAAATGCATTTTAGTAGCCTACTATACAGAAATGTAGGTGTTTACCTGTAAACATCTTCATAGATGATAAGATTGTTTTTGACAGGCATGGTTGCATGGCCAACAATCTTGGAGCTATAGCCATCCACTGCCAAAACATGTGTCACACCAAACATCACCAACTTTTCGTTCTGGTCTAAGTGCAGTTTATGGCCAGTGTATTCCGCATGATACAGCTGGGGATTCAAATTACGGGCACCCTGTACAACAAGCAAAATGTTAGTAATGATATACGTATAATTGATTAATCTACTTATTTAGTGTACATAGCCTACTTACTAGACGACGTGCTTCGTTGTATGGTTGATGGGTATCTCTCAACACCTTTCCGACGCGGCACTCTGCAACATTTACTCCTTTTGAAGACAGGTACCCCTTCATCATTTTTCTGCCATATGTTGGACCTGTCTGTAGAATGTGGAGCAAAAAGGCTTGTATTTAAATTGGGGTAATAAAGATGGAGTGGCGACAAACATTGATTGGGAATGGCCTCATTGATCAGTTTTGACAAAATTGTCCCCCCCTGCCCCCGGCGTTGAGCGCACCCCCCCCGACCCCCCCGTCAACAAAATAAGTTGAGCGCACCCCCCCCACCCCCCGTCAACAAAATAACTTTTTGAAAAGTTGGAAGCTCTGATGACAGACTAGGCCTACCTCAAATACGGCTGAAGCAACGGCGCCTTGTAGTTTGACCTTTCTCACTGGCGCCTTTCTTTTCAGGCCGAGTTCGGCACAGAAGCGCAAAATATTGGTTCGGCTGGAACCTCTCTCTACACCGCACTCTACTTGTAGATGTCGCGAAATATCAGAATCTGAATAACCACTTTCAAACATCTTTGAAATAATGTCAGCAAAGGGCGTCAAATTCGACATTGTTGAAGTAGGAAGCACGTTTTGGGTGGTAAAATAAAAAAAAAGTTAGGTAGCCAATTGGCATCTTGGACCGAGATCTCACGAGATCACTCAAGCCGGGACCTTATAAAAACAGCCGGCCGGAACACGCGTTCCATTGTCTCCTGTCAGCATGTCAGACATCAGCTACGTGTTTGTGAAGAAGTCTGGCCAGACAAACAAATTAAATGAAATTGACTGCACCACCAGGAACCTTGCGTTCCTATTCAAGGTTTGTACAGTAGTCCTACATTTGGCAGATTATTAATGCTAGAGCTACAGGCCAGATGCTAAAATTTTACAGATGATAGGCCTCACTTCATATTGCCCTATATATGTAGAGCCCATATCGGCTCGTGGTATTAGCTTCTCGTAGCGCGTGGTACTGCATACCCTACTTATTACTACTGTCCTTTAATTACCTAATTATTACCTTATTACTACTGTCTATATCTTATTATTACTGTCTATACCTTATTACTACTGTCTATATCTTATTACTACTGTCTATAGTGGGTACAGACAGACAGGGTCAGGGTTAGACAGACAGACAGGCAATTTTAAATTTAGTGGTTGGATGGGTGATTATTAATAATTAGTAAGCTCACCAAGATGTTTTTTTAAACACAGTTGACACCAGAGAGTATTCACCTTGTGGATGAAGCGGGGATCACCCTTTTCCCTGAGGAAGGGCGCTTCTGCTCCTATGCCCTGGGTGTGTCAGGAGGACGTACCTTCAATGTAATGGGGGACAACGTCCCACCATCCTCCTCACACCTCAGTCCTGCTCCTGTTCCCTCCCCTCCCCCCTCTACCTTCACTCTTCACTCTCCTTCCCCTGGCCACTTTGGATTTATAACGAACGAGGACGAGGAGGACGAGGAGGACGAGGAGGCGGTTGCACTGGATGGGGTGTCTGCAAAGATCGAGGAGGTGGTCCTGGCGGCAGACTGCCTACCTGCAGTGCTGGACAGGATCCAGCAGGTGGCCGGGCTGCGTCATGCATTGGCCCCACAGCAGGAAGCAGCCCTTAAAGAGGCATTCAAGTGCTGCATCTGCCACGGTTAGTCACACATGTGCATGTCATGAGGGTCTCAAAAATAGAGTGAACAGCCAAAAACTGTTGATGGTGAATGGGAGGAGTCTGGTGATCAATCCCATCCAACTGCAGTGCTGTAGCAGGGCAGGGGAGTGGAGTCTGTGAGCATTTTCATCAAACAGGTGTACTATCAAGCAAAAAGTGCAAGTGATAAAGAGATTTGAATTCCGGCCTAGAATAGGCTTCAAGGTTGAAACTCCTACACATCTGCCCAGCTTATAAATAGAAATCAAAAGTTTATTCTTGCCAAAAACTAGTGCAGGTACAGGTAAATTGGAATTCTTGTCACTGCTTTGATCAGCACTAATTAGTTCGTCTTTCCAGTTTCCAGTCCAAGGTGCACATCCAAACTGGTGATTTATTATCTGTAGTCTAGCAGTCTCTCAATTTGATCTTGTTCTACTTCCCATCCAATCACAGTGTGTCTGTATGTGTGATATAGGCAGTGCAATTAAATAACATTGAAGTGAGTGTGAGTGTGAATGAACATTGTGCGGAGTCAGCTGTTATCATATAAGCAAGAGTCAATTGTCATCGTCTATCATATTGACAGGGTGTTCTTCAAGTGTTATCTGGTGTTGGCCCAGGTGATAGAGTGTGCAGTAGTAGTCAGTTGGACTGAATGTACTAAGATGTACTATGTTGTCTGTTTTACTTGTTACAGGTCTGATGCAGGTGCCAACAATGGCATTGTGCTGCCGCAGCCTGGTTGGCTGCCAGGCCTGTGTGAACCAGGCCATGGAAACAAGCCCGCACTGCATAAAATGCAGGTCTGCCATAACCAGTGACAAAATTGTTACAGTTACTGGGCTATCAGAGGTGCTGGAGGTCATCCGGCTCCTCTGAGAGCCCAGTAACTGCAGAGCAGGAAATAATCTAACTGGTTTATTACATCCACCTACTGAATAAATAAAATACATTACTCTGCAAAAAAAAAAGTGGATTTATTATACATTTACATACATTACTACACACTACTTAGCGTAAGAGTGCACTAGCCATAGCCTAGTGTAGCAGGTTGTCTGAAAAACTGCAGCCTACAAGCTTAAATCAGAATCAGTTTATTGCCATGGTAGTTTATACATACTCTGAATTCCTTTATCTCAATGGTGGAGAATCAAAGAGATTGTGACCAAGGTGAGGGGTCCCATGTAATGTGAATTAAACATGAACTACATTTCCCACACTACAACAGATGAAATTGCAATAAATAAGATTGCAAACAACATATATTCAAGTAAATGCTGAGTTCAAATGAAAAACGATGTATGAATGCTTTTGTGGTGAGTAATAGTCAAATAAAAGTAATCTGGTGTGAGAGTACAGCTCGATGGAAATTCTTAATATTACATGGTTTGCCCAGTGGGATGTGAACTTCATGATTACTTTCAAAAGCTTATTATTATTAATTATATAATTATTATTATTATTATTATTTCAAAGACTTATTGAGAATAAGAGTAGCCATTCTGCTCTGCTCTGCGAGAGATGGAGGAAGAAGAAGGCTCTCCCTTGGCTGCTGCTGATGATCTACAGCTCTGCTTGTGACTGTTCTTCACCTGAATCCTCTGCACCACATGACCTGCTATTGGGAGCTGTCAGACAAGCAGAGGAGAGAAGCATTGATGATGATTCCCTCCTCAGACTCTTATCTTCATGGAATAGACATTAGTGCTTTACAAATGTAAACATTGTGTATGCAATCATGTGAGTGTGTGTGTGTGTGTGTGTGTGTGTGTGTGTGTGTGTGTGTGTGTGTTTGCCTGTGTGTGTCCATGCCTTTCTCCATGTCTCACCTTTACACAGGACCTTCAGAGTCCACTTGCAGACAGGGTTAGGAGTCTAACCCCTATGATAGATGGGGCCTCAGACAGTGTAGTGAGGAGAGATTGGTGAGGAGAGATTGCCTACATAAGGTTAATACGGTTTCTAGCTATCATTGTTAATCATTGCGTCCAAGCCATGGTGCTTGTTAAAGCTAAATTAATCCACACCAAAACACCCAAAGTAACGTTAACACCTCTATTATGAATACATATAACACTATAGCGTATAATCTAACGTATTTATTCATAAGGAAGTAGTTTACATAGCAGAAATAAAGCTAAATTAATCCACACCAAAACACCCAAAAGTAACGTTAACACCTCGAACAAACCCCCTCTTTGTCAACGCCCACCTACGTCACTGACAAGTCAATCCGTTTTCGTTTTCCAAAGGAAAATTGAAATGACAAAACATACACGTGATCATCTCTGTTTTTGTTTATGTTCTGGAAATAGAAAATCAACTGCTGTTATACTCACGCCGTCTTCGTTTTCAAAAGGAATATCGAGCTGATAAGTCAATCCGTTTTCGTTTTCAAAAGGAATATCGAACTGACAAAAGGTACACGGACCTGATTTCCTTGCAGGATCTCGTTTTTAAGACCTAACAACACCTCATTTTTAGACCAAAGAACTGGGTCCGTGTAAGTATTGTCAGTTCGATATTCCTTTTGAAAACGAAAACGGATTGACTTATCAGCTCGATATTCCTTTTGAAAACGAAGACGGCGTGAGTATAACAGCAGTTGATTTTCTATTTCCAGAACATAAACAAGAACAGAGATGATCACGTGTATGTTTTGTCAATTCCATTTTCCTTTTGAAAACGAAAACGGATTGACTTGTCAGTGACGTAGGTGGGCGTTGACAAGGAGAGGGTTTGTTCGAGGTGTTAACGTTACTTTGGGTGTTTTTATGGCTTGGACGCAATGATTAACAATGATAGCTAGAAACCGTATTAACCTTATGTAGGCTCAATATGCCAAGTCAATAACAATAATAATAATAATAATAATAATAATGCCAAGTCAATAACATTCCAGCTGAACCTTCTAATGTCTTAACGTCTGCCTCTGTGTGGTCTATATTTTCAGACAACCACCAATCTCTCCTCACTACACTGTCTGAGGCCCCATCTATCATAGGGGTTAGACTCCTAACCCTGTCTGCAAGTGGACTCTGAAGGTCCTGTGTAAAGGTGAGACATGGAGAAAGGCATGGACACACACAGGCAAACACACACACACACACACACACTCACATGATTGCATACACAATGTTTACATTTGTAAAGCACTAATGTCTATTCCATGAAGATAAGAGTCTGAGGATGGAATCATCATCAATGCTTCTCTCCTCTGCTTGTCTGACAGCTCCCAATAGCAGGTCATGTGGTGCAGAGGATTCAGGTGAAGAACAGTCACAAGCAGAGCTGTAGATCATCAGCAGCAGCCAAGGGAGAGCCTTCTTCTTCCTCCATCTCTCGCAGAGCAGAGCAGAATGGCTACTCTTATTCTCAATAAGTCTTTGAAATAATAATAATTATTATTATTATATAATTAATAATAATAATAATAAGCCTTTGAAAGTAATCATGAAGTTCACATCCCACTGGGCAAACCATGTAATATTAAGAATTTCCATCGAGCTGTACTCTCACACCAGATTACTTTTATTTGACTATTACTCACCACAAAAGCATTCATACATCGTTTTTCATTTGAACTCAGCATTTACTTGAATATATTTTGTTTGCAATCTTATTTATTGCAATTTCATCTGTTGTAGTGTGGGAAATGTAGTTGATGTTTAATTCACATTACATGGGACCCCTCACCTTGGTCACAATCTCTTTGATTCTCCACCATTGAGATAAAGGAATTCAGAGTATGTATAAACTACCATGGCAATAAACTGATTCTGATTTAAGCTAGTAGGCTGCAGTTTTTCAGACAACCTGCTACACTAGGCTATGGCTAGTGCACTCTTACGCTAAGTAGTGTGTAGTAATGTATGTAAATGTATAATAAATCCACTTTTTTTTTTGCAGAGTAATGTATATGTAAGCAGAGGAGAGAAGCATTGATGATGATTCCCTCCTCAGACTCTTATCTTCATGGAATAGACATTAGTGCTTTACAAATGTAAACATTGTGTATGCAATCATGTGAGTGTGTGTGTGTGTGTGTGTGTGTGTGTGTGTTTGCCTGTGTGTGTCCATGCCTTTCTCCATGTCTCACCTTTACACAGGACCTTCAGAGTCCACTTGCAGACAGGGTTAGGAGTCTAACCCCTATGATAGATGGGGCCTCAGACAGTGTAGTGAGGAGAGATTGGTGAGGAGAGATTGCCTACATAAGGTTAATACGGTTTCTAGCTATCATTGTGTCCAAGCCATGGTGCTTGTTAAAGCTAAATTAATCCACACCAAAACACCCAAAGTAACGTTAACACCTCTATTATGAATACATATAACACTATAGCGTATAATCTAACGTATTTATTCATAAGGAAGTAGTTTACATAGCAGAAATAAAGCTAAATTAATCCACACCAAAACACCCCTATTATGAATACATATAACACTATAGCGTATAATCTAACGTATTTATTCATAAGGAAGTAGTTTACATAGCAGAAATAAAGCTACATTAATCCACACCAAAACACCCAAAAGTAACGTTAACACCTCGAACAAACCCCCTCTTTGTCAACGCCCACCTACGTCACTGACAAGTCAATCCGTTTTCGTTTTCCAAAGGAAAATTGAAATGACAAAACATACACGTGATCATCTCTGTTTTTGTTTATGTTCTGGAAATAGAAAATCAACTGCTGTTATACTCACGCCGTCTTCGTTTTCAAAAGGAATATCGAGCTGATAAGTCAATCCGTTTTCGTTTTCAAAAGGAATATCGAACTGACAATACTTACACGGACCGAACTCGAATACGAGACCTTTTTAGGCCTTATGCGTTGGATTGCTGGATTTTAGACTTTAAGGCTTTTTAAGACCAGCGCGGGAACCCTGACATACTGTAAGCTGACTCTGCTGATTCTCACAAATTGTTCGTAACAGTATTATTTTTCAACAAATTAGATAATCATTTATGTATTTATTTTTAAATATGTGAGTGTTCAAAAGGTAAGTGCAGTTCAATCAGGTTGTTAAGACAACGGGGTTGTGGAAGGATCAACATTAATTGTGCCGGCCTATGGCTGTATGGATATACTGTATAATAAACAAGGCCATACACTATCACAACCATAATCGTTATCCCTTATGTTTTGATAAGGACAATGACCTGTGTCTCACCCCTTAGTGAACATGACATGTAAACATGTTCCAGCCAACACAGTGACAACATGGGAAACATGCTACATTTTACATTTTAACCACTTAGCAGACGCTTTTACGCAACGAGACGTACAATTAGAGCTTACGGGGACAGTCTCCCTGGAGTCATTTAGGACTAAGTGCCTTAGCCAAGGCCACACTATGGGTGGTGTTCCCAGGTGGGATTTGATCACCAGTCCAACTCAGTATCCCCTACCTACGCCACCACTACCCTACATCAGCAACAACTGTGGTTCCATATTGAAAGTGCAATCTGCACCCCTCTGGCACTCAGGTGCTGTATTACGGCCAGACTAACCCAAGAGAATCGATCGCACCCTATTTTATCCCATATACAATGGGTTTGGAAGAGAGTTGCTTACATCTTTAAATTTGACCCCTATCTTCACCAGTCTGCTGGGATCTGGCTGAACCCCAAGCTGTGTATAGATAAATCGCCCTTCTTTTGGAAGCCCTGGTTTCAAAAAGGTATCGAAGTTCTAGGAGACCTATATCAGGATGGAACGCTAAAATGTTTTGAGGCTCTTAGAAGGGAATTTGATTTACCACACAATCAATTTTGGAAGTATTTACAGCTAAGACACTTAGGGCGCTATTATGCACTTCTTAACTTGCCGTCTTAAGTCTTAATTAAGACGCACCGCCAGGTTAAGACCTACCGCCACCCTTATTATGCGCTTCATACGCGCTACTGCTATTATGCAGGTGTCGATAGGCGCCCACACATAAGACGTAATACTCCCGTGCATATATTACTCATTGTGGGAGTGTTCATATGTTAATGAAGTGCACTAGGCGCCCCTGCTATTATGCGATCTGACTTTGCTCCTAGCGCTAAGAAGTGGTTTGAAAAGTTCTTAAGTTTAGACTTCATGCACGTTTTGAAACACGAGCGCGCCTCCGCGGTTTGCGCATGCATGTGGGCACACATGAACACGCACGTGGCTCCACGGCAAGACGTCAATTACGATCACAGTATAAATGCTTTATTTCAGAAGGGAGAGGCAGAGAAGCGCGCCGACCTCCTTCTTAGGACTTCCATAATAGCATAGCGCTAATGACTCAACGCAGCCGGTTCTTAAAGGGAATGGCACCTGGCACGCTGATTGGGTTGATTGAGAAGACGCCCAAAACACACCCATGACTAATTTCTTTGCTTAGCGCCGGGTTTTAGGTGCCCACTACAGCACGCATAATAGCAAAGTGGCCTTGACCACGCCTCCACGTCTTAAGTTTAGATCTACCGCCTCGTCTTATTGATGAAGTGCATAATAGGGCCCTCAATGACTTACAATGGCGGGAGTTGGCAAATTTCTGATTTCTGATTCGCCACAGCAAGTAATAGACATGTTTTTTAAAGATGACAAGAATATTTAGTCTAGAAGCTTTTCACCATCAGATATTAGCGAGTTGTTCGTCTGAGTTTTCTGCCTGTAGTGACTTTTGCTGTGATATGATTGGACAATTTCTATTTTGGGGCGTGGCTTAGCGATAGGTACATTGAGAAAAGGATTCAATGTACTCCATGTCAGTTTACAAGCATATATGAAGAAAAAAAAGCACTCCCTGCTAAGTACACATACCCAGTCACTGTCAAAGATGATGACGGTGTCAGCAGAAGTCAGGTTGATGCCAAGCCCACCAGCTCTCGTGCTCAAGAGGAACAGGAAGACCTCTGGATCAGAGGCGAATTTCTTCATCTGGAGGAAAAACAAAACATGGAGGGTTCAGTTGACAGCACAGGACCGGTTTTCATAGCGTCAGGAAGAGAGAGATGTTCATAAGCCATTTATGGCTGGTGGTTATTTGGTGGTAATAGGAGGAGGACTGGTTATTCATAGTAAGAAGCACTTAATGAGGAGTCACTAGTGCGTGGTGTGGAGACCCTGCTGTGACTCACATTTTCATCCCGGTCAGCGTATGACATGCTCCCGTCCAGGCGGCTGTACTGGTATTCCCGCAGGTAGCAGTAGTCCGTTATGATATCCAAGATGGACGTCATCTGACTGAAAACCAGGACCTAGCAACGAACCAGGAGTTAGGATGCAAACCAGCCAAAAAAGACAGGCAATGAACACAAAATGTGGTCATGCAACAACTGGCCTGCCCATGATTTGGCGGCCCACTTGCAGGTCGGTAACCAATCAAGTTGTTCTGACTTTTATTCTGAAAAATGTAACGTTGTTCAAAATCAATGACTCACTCGCTAGTCAAGCCAAATGGCAATGCAATGGATTTGGTGAGTAATCCCCACTACTAGCTAGTTGGTATAGAGTAGTGGGGATTACACACCGACTAGTCAGGGTGTCATTGATTTTCACCAACGTTGACATTTATTTACACTTTTCCGAATAAAAGTCAATTGGTCGAACAATTTGATTGGTTGCCGACTTGTTCCCGCTTGTTTCACCAGCTGTCGTCACAAATACAAGTTGAGGTGTCCCTCTCCAGTACCTGAGTTTGCCCCTGAGGGAGGACACCTCGCGGTTCCGGTTTCCCTAGTCCTCCTGAAAACACACTCTCACCCTATTCTCTATACTGTAGCTACAGTACATGGATGCTCTTCTCTCAGTATGGACTACATTTCCCAGCGTCCTCGGCTCCCCCACACCTGTTCTCCAGCTCCAGCTGCTCCTCCAGCTGGTGCAGCTTGGCCTCCAGGGCAGTGATGGAGGACTTGAACTTGGACCTGCCCTGGCCCTCTATCTCCTGCAGCTTGGCCTTCATGTCCTTGTTCTGCCTCTCCAGCTGCTGCCTGGCACCCTCTCTGGTCTGGGAGGAGGAACGCTCCGCCTGGAGCTCCCCGCTCAGCTGGTCCACCTGACACACGGGTTGAGGGGAAGAGTTAGAGAGGCGCACAGGTGAGGCAGTTCACTATAGTGGCGCTTTTCCACTACAGGGCCAGCCCAGGTCAGCCCGGGCTGGCCCGGTTTATTATCCTTTTTCCACTGCCAAAAGTACCCGTGCCATTTCTGGTACCCGTGCCGAACAAGAACTAAAATAGTTCTTGTTCGGGATGGGTAGCGAAAGGTACTTTTTTGCCAGGCTGCGTGTAACGCTGCACACCGTTGATTGGTCAATGGAAATCGTCATCCCATGTTCATAGATTTCTTCGCTAACCGCCATCTTTAAATACCACAACAGATTTCGCTCTAAGAAAATGTCACTTACTGTTTCTGTAATAACTTATTAATAAAGATTAGAAAAATGATGCTAACCATCGTATTATCTTAGTTTAATGCATAACAAAAAAATCGCTATTATGGCGATGTGCTGTGTCTATGCTGTTCCTCAGTCCAGCGGCAGTCAAATGCCGGTAGATTCGCGTCTTGCTCCCTTTAACACATGTCGGCGTTCATCTCGCTTTCCCCCCCGTTGATGTATTAAACAATCTAAGCAATCTAATCAGAGCAGTTATTATGTAATATTATTGATGGATGTGCCCTTTTTGATGGAGAGCAGTGAGCGGATGACTGGATGTGAGCATGTATTTGACTACTTCCATGAGCCCTGCCTAGTGAACACTCTCCCTACTTCCATGAGCCCTGCCTAGTGAACACTCTCTCTACTTCCATGAGCCCTGCCTAGTGAACACTCTCCCTACTTCCATGAGCCCTGCCTAGTGAACACTTCCCTACTTCCATGAGCCCTGCCTAGTGAACACTTCCCTACTTCCATGAGCCCTGCCTAGTGAACACTTCCCTACTTCCATGAGCCCTGCCTAGTGAACACTTCCCTACTTCCATGAGCCCTGCCTAGAGAACACTCTCTCTACTTCCATGAGCCCTGCCTAGTGAACACTTCCCTACTTCCATGAGCCCTGCCTAGTGAACACTTCCCTACTTCCATGAGCCCTGCCTAGAGAACACTTCCCTACTTCCATGAGCCCTGCCTAGAGAACACTTCCCTACTTCCATGAGCCCTGCCTAGTGAACACTTCCCTACTTCCATGAGCCCTGCCTAGTGAACACTTCCCTACTTCCATGAGCCCTGCCTAGTGAACACTTCCCTACTTCCATGAGCCCTGCCTAGTGAACACTCTCCCTACTTCCATGAGCCCTGCCTAGTGAACACTTCCCTACTTCCATGAGCCCTGCCTACACTTCCCTACCTGCTGCTGGCTCCTCCTCAGGCGGTCGTTGAGTGTCTCCATGTTGGCCTGCTCCTCCTCCAGCTCCTCCTCCAGCTGGATGATCTTAGCCTCCAGACGACGCTTCTCATCTGACAGAGCAGACCTGAGAGCACAGCAGAGGCAGAGAGGAGTGGAGGAAGAGGGAGAAAGGAACATGACATGCTATATATTGACTCAGGTAAAGGGAAAATTGTGCAATGTGTACTGTATTATTTTCATGGAATATCTTCTTTCTATATTGTACTCAGTTACCAGCCTACATGAATATATTCACATGAAAATATCCATATCCAGGTTGTGCTGGGCTGCTGGCTGACTTAAAGCCAACTACTGTGTTTCACTGGTGCGACTCACTTCCCAGAGGAGTTGTTGGCCAGGTCCTCAGACAGCTCGTCTCTCTCTCTGTCTCAGCCTGCTTACGAGCCCTCTCAGCCGCAGCCAGATCCTAGAGGAGGGAGAGAGAGAGGGGATGTTTCCTTGATCTGAAAATACTAGAAAGGTAGCCTGTGGGTAATATACACTGGCCTTTTATTGTGATCAGCCTAAGGCATACCTGTGCAATAATCATGCTGTCTAAGCAGCATCTTGACACGCCACACCTGTCAGGTAGATGGATTATCTCTGCAAAGGAGAAGTGCTCACAAACACAGATTGAAAGATTTGTGAACACAATTCGAGCTTTGCCTTTTGTGTACATAGAAGAAAATCGTAGATCTTTGATTTCAACTGTAGTTATGGCTTTACTGAATCATCCAATAGGCTAAGTGAATCATTGATCATATTCCATTTCAGATCTGTGATCACTGTAGGGGTTTAAATTAAATTCGGCCCTGTGTGTCCATCATCAGTGGGCCTACAGTACCTCCTGGAGCTGCATGACGTCAGCCTCCATGCTCTTGGCCCTCCTCTCTGACTCTCTGGCCGAGGAGAGCACCTCCTTCTGGGTTGCACGTGAGTCCTCCAGCTCTCTCTGCATGTCCTTCATCTGGGCCTGGGAGGGATGAGGAGACGGGGAGTCAATCAAGGCTAGATTTCTCTTTATGATGGCACTGGGGTCAGCTGATCTATCAGTGGCACATACCTCATGTTAAATGAGAGTGCTATAGATGGAGTATTAAAGGTGAGGTCTGTGTGCTCTTCTTCTGCTCTTGCCTGTCCAGCGTCTTTGAGCCTCGGAAAAGCGCTATATAAATTTAATGAATTATTATTATTATTATTACCTGGATCTTGCGGAGCTGCTTGACGGCCTCATCGCGCCCCCTGCTGGTGGCCTCCACCTGGTCTTCCAGTTCCTGCAGCTCCCCCTCCAGCTTCTTCTTCCCTGCTGAGGCCTGGGCCCTCTGCTTCTTCTCATCCTCCAGCTCTGTCTCCAACTCACGCACCTGAGGGAGGGAGGAGGGGGAGAGGAAGGGAGGGGGACGAGATAGAGAGAGAGAGAGTGACGGTGTCGGGTGAGGGGTAGTGAGAGGGGAAGGAAGGAGGACAGAGAAAGAGAGAGGAAGAGAAGTCATTTTTGAATCTGATTGAAATGGAAACATTCTCGCGCTTATAAAATGTTACCAACTGCCGAAATCGAAACCGTTTCTAGTTTCTTGATCTTCCCCTCCACGGTCACCTTCTCCAGCTGCAGCTTCTGACGACAGTCCTCCTCCTCAGCCAGATGGGATTCCATGTCCTGAGGGGGGAGTCACAGAATGACAGCAGGGTTATGTAACTTATGCTATTTGATTGCTACCATGTAAAGCTTATATAGTGCATATTATGCTTAACAAATTTAACTTCTACGTCTAAATGTAACTTCTACGTCTAGTTTTATGGCAGACATCACAGACCGCTATGTTGGCTTTTACATCTCGTTCCCACCTGACAGACAGTGGAAGAGGTCGGCCATTTTGGCTCTAACAATCTGTAACTATCGTGAGAGACGGCGGAGGAGGTCGGCCATTTTGGTTCTGCCCACCTGTAGCTGCTGCTGCATATCCTTCCTCTCCAGCAGCAGGTTCTGGCTACGATCCTCCTCTTCCTCCAGCCGGGTCTCCATCTCGTGCAGCACCTCCTCCAGCTCCTGCTTCTTGGCCTCCAGTCTCACTCTCATCTCCTCCGCTTCCACATACAGCTCTGTCTCAGCGTGGAGTTTCTCCTGGAGCTGGGCTCGTTCCTCTACCAACTACACACAGAGAGGTAAAGGAGAAAGGGTGTCAGTCTCACCTCTGTGTGAATGTGTGTGTGTGTGTGTGTGTGTGTGTGTGTGTGTGTGTGTGTGTGTGTGTGTGCGCGCATATGTACCTGTGTCAGCCTCACCTGTGTGTGTTTCTGGGAGATCTCCTTCAGCTCCGTCTGGGATTTCTGAGCCATCTATGGCCTCCTTCAGCTCCTCATCCTTCTGACCCATTTCCTCTTCCTGTCGGGTAACTTGGAGCAAGGGCTTCACCTGGAGGATGGATAGATAAGAAGACCAATCAAAATGTAAATAATAACTGGGTTAACACTGTCATCACTATCAATCTGGAGAACGTTCAGTTCGCTAAACGTTTTGCTATCAAATGATGTTTTTAGCGTGCGTGAGTGTGTACCTTGGTAAAGAGTCTCCACCACTGCCAGTTCCTGAGTATGAGGTAGCAAGCACAGTTCCTCTGGATCACCTTCATAGCAGTCAGCTGCTGCTGTCTCTTGGCGAAGGCCCTATGGGAAGAAGACAAAAACAGGTCATGGTTTACTTAAACTCTGGACATAAAACGATGTAAATTAAAGAGAAATGAAGTCGTGTGTGTGTGTGTGTGTGTGTGTGTGTGTGCGCGTGTGTGTGCGTGTGTGTGTGTGTGTGTGCGTGCACACTTGAGTGTCTGTGTGTATCTGTGCAGCTCAATACCTTTGCATTTATGACTCTCTGTATCTGTTTTTGTATGTATCCCAAAGAGAGTGTGAGTGTTCATTTTTGTGTGAGTGAGTGTGTGTGTGCGTGTGCGTGTGTGTGTGTGTGTGTGTGTGAGTGAGTGTGTGTGTGTGTGTGCGTGTGCGTGTGTGTGTGTGTGTGTGTGTGTGCTAGCATGTGTGTGTCTTACTTGCGTGCGAGGAAGCTTCTGGCATGTGTGTGTCTTACTTGCGTGCGAGGAAGCTTCTGGCATGTGTGTGTCTTACTTGCGTGCGAGGAAGCTTCTGGCATGTGTGTGTCTTACTTGCGTGCGAGGAAGCTTCTGGCATGTGTGTGTCTTACTTGCGTGCGAGGAAGCTTCTGGCATGTGTGTGTCTTACTTGCGTGCGAGGAAGCTTCTGGCATGTGTGTGTCTTACTTGCGTGCGAGGAAGCTTCTGGCATGTGTGTGTCTTACTTGCGTGCGAGGAAGCTTCTGGCATGTGTGTGTCTTACTTGCGTGCGAGGAAGCTTCTGGCATGTGTGTGTCTTACTTGCGTGCGAGGAAGCTTCTGGCATGTGTGTGTCTTACTTGCGTGCGAGGAAGCTTCTGGCATGTGTGTGTCTTACTTGCGTGCGAGGAAGCTTCTGGCATGTGTGTGTCTTACTTGCGTGCGAGGAAGCTTCTGGCATGTGTGTGTCTTACTTGCGTGCGAGGAAGCTTCTGGCATGTGTGTGTCTTACTTGCGTGCGAGGAAGCTTCTGGCATGTGTGTGTCTTACTTGCGTGCGAGGAAGCTTCTGGCATGTGTGTGTCTTACTTGCGTGCGAGGAAGCTTCTGGCATGTGTGTGTCTTACTTGCGTGCGAGGAAGCTTCTGGCATGTGTGTGTCTTACTTGCGTGCGAGGAAGCTTCTGGCATGTGTGTGTCTTACTTGCGTGCGAGGAAGCTTCTGGCATGTGTGTGTCTTACTTGCGTGCGAGGAAGCTTCTGGCATGTGTGTGTCTTACTTGCGTGCGAGGAAGCTTCTGGCATGTGTCTGTCTTACTTGCGTGCGAGGAAGCTTCTGGCATGTGTGTGTCTTACTTGCGTGCGAGGAAGCTTCTGGCATGTGTGTGTCTTACTTGCGTGCGAGGAAGCTTCTGGCCTGCGCCTGGAAGGCAATGATGACCACAGTGAGTTTGAGGTCCCTCTCCTCCTCCAGCTGCGCCAGGACCCCGGTCCTGAAGAACATCTTACTCCGGCCGATACGGAACAGGTTAGGGTCCAGGTCCAGGTGCTTCACCTGGGGGGAGAGGAGGAGAGGGATGAACAGGTTAGGGTCCAGGTCCAGGTGCTTCACCTGGGGGGAGAGGAGGAGAGGGATGAACAGGTTAGGGTCCAGGTCCAGGTGCTTCACCTGGGGGGAGAGGAGGAGAGGGATGAACAGGTTAGGGTCCAGGTCCAGGTGCTTCACCTGGGGGGAGAGGAGGAGAGGGATGAACAGGTTAGGGTCCAGGTCCAGGTGCTTCACCTGGGGGGAGAGGAGGAGAGGGATGAACAGGTTAGGGTCCAGGTCCAGGTGCTTCACCTGGGGGGAGAGGAGGAGAGGGATGAACAGGTTAGGGTCCAGGTCCAGGTGCTTCACCTGGGGGGAGAGGAGGAGAGGGATGACCTATCCACATAGTTAAGAAGTTATTATCTTCAAACAGTCCTGAGGAAGTCAAAGACCCTTGGCGGTATGTCACATTGTACACATGTGAACACTGGAGTACTGGAGAAACAATGAACTAGCCAATCAACTATGGTTGATATGGATGTGTGTGTACCGATCATTCAACTCACCATCAGACAGCAAGCCTGTTTTCCGTCCATGAAGCCTTTAGGGATGATGTTGGCGGCCAGGATCTCATAGCTGTGACCAGAGAGAGAAGAGTGCAACGTCCATCTCTAATAGGATTCAGACACACAAACACAACAACGGTTCTTCATGGTTCTGTTTCTCACCGTTGGCGGAACTCCTGGAACACGATGCGGTTGGGGAACCCCTGTCTGCAGATGCGGATCCCCTCCAGAACCCCGTTACACCGTAGCTGCTCCAGGACCAGGTTGGCATCCAGCTTCCCGGCCTACACGCAGGGAAGGCAGAGGTCGAGCAGTTGACTGATTACCGGAACTGAGACAATCAAAATGATCCCCTAAAAGCAGTGCTACAAGCACAAATTCATTGGGTACAAAACAGTGGCTATTTCATAGAGGTGCTACCTTAAGTTGTACACAGTCCTATTAGAATCTATTGCAACCCATGATTGTTTTTTTGTTTTTTTTTACCCTTTGTTTAGGCGGGTAAGTCATTGTGTTAAAAAAAAGAAAAAAGAAAAGGGAGTAGGAGAAGGGGGTAACGATACCCCAATAATATCAAAAAGTCTGTGGAACGGTCACCTACCATCTTCTTGTGGTTGGGGATGATGCAGCGTATGAAGTTGGGCTGGGTGTTGTTGAGGCTGTTGCCCAAGGACTCCTTGTACAGCTGGCCCACTGTGCGGAACATGCCCTTCTTAGACTTGGTGGCATTGGGCATGGAGCTCTCTGACATCTTGTTGATGGTCTCCAGGCCTACCACATGGTCCACTGAGAGAGGGTGGAAGAAATGAATGAGAGAAGGAAGGTTCTCGTAACTTATTATCTCTAATCTGTGTTTATTTCCGAATAAATGTCCGATTTTTTTTCTCCAGAATAAAAGTCTGAAAAAACATATTTCAGAATAAAAGTCAGATTTTTTTTTCTGACTAAAAGTCTGAAAAAACATATTTCAGAATAAAAGTCAGAAAAAGATTATTTCTGAATTAAAGTCTGCTTTTTTTTTTAAAGAATAAAAGTCTGAAAAAAAATATTTCAGAATAAAAGTCTGCTCTTCTATATTTGACCTACTCCACATTTTCATAGCCTTATCGTAACATGTATTCTTACCAGTAGCAGCTAGTCAAAACCATATCATTACTGGTTTTTATAAAGCGCTATTAAAGTATAAAGTAATATTGAGCAGAATTAAGTTCAGCCTACTGGTCCGGCCCTCCACAATAGTCCCGGTTTCTCATGTGGCCCATTGTGAAAATGTATTGCCCACCCCTGGTCTAAGCAGTCTCTGTTGTCAAACATCTACAAAATATAGCTGCCGTGTCTGGGTTTATATCAAAGACTGCAACAATAGGGTTTTAAGCCATAATTGTAATCATACTGTATACAGAGTTTAAACATTTTTTTAGAATGATTGTCATGACCCACTTGATGTTGATATTTACAGAACTGGTCCCTGACCCCTATCTATCTACCCTCCCTCCACCCCCACCCAGAGAGCTTTGCACTGTCTGGATATGAACACTTGAACACTTGATCTCTGCACTTTATATTTATATTAATTATGACTCTTGCACTTTGATGTTGGTTTGCACTGTCTTGTCCTGTCTTGCACCTGTACTTCTGTAAACCGTGCTCCATGGTACCAAACCAAATTCCTAACATGTTTACATGTCATGGCAATAAAAGTCTTCTGATTCTGATTCTGATTCTGATTCTGATTCTGATTCTGATTCTGATTCTGATTCTGATCATAATGAAGTTGCTACCCCTGTTACAGTTGAGTAACATTACAGTTGTGTTGGCAAGACGACTCGGACTCACCATCCTTCCAGAGGTCCTGTATGAAGAGGCTGGAGGAGTTGTTGAGCAGAGTTGTCACGTTGTCATTCAGAGGGTCCATGTTCTTAGTCAGCCAGTTGGCTCCATCATAGTCCACCTAGAGATACATGGCAATGACCAACTGGTGAACTGGTAAGTCACATTGTACACAGTAGAAGTGAAAGCAAGCTTACTTCAGTCTGGTTCCTAATTAGGTATGGGTACTTAGAACCATGAGAAGGAAGAGACCCGGTTTTGGAGCATTGTCGAAGACAAAGATATGTCGATTTTACTCAAGGTGTGTCTCACCTTGCCAGCGTAGTGCAGTACAGAGAACGCGATCTTGTCCTTGAGTGATTTGGGATTGGAGAACTTGCAGTGGCTCACATGGGTATTCATCAGCTTCTCAACAAAGGACAGATCTGTGGCCTTGGGGAACCAGCACTCCTCATCCAGCAGAGCCAGGATACCAGGAGGGTTATTCTATGGGAAATAAATGAAATTAGGATTTTGTGCTAAATTAAGTTATGTTGCATTGATGTGATGTTTAGATATGGGGTAATCTGTGTTTATGTGTTTGCTTGAGTGTGTTCATGAACGTGTGTATGTGTGTGTGTGTGTGTGTGTGTGTGTGTGTGTGTGTGTGTAATTATGACCCAGTTCTGACCGGTTTCTCAATGAGCTCAATGCAGGGCTGCAGGTCCAGGCCAAAGTCGATGAAGCTCCACTCGATGCCCTCCCTCTTGTACTCCTCCTGCTTCAGGACGAACATGGTGTGGTTGAACAGCTGCTGCAGTCTCTCGTTGGTGTAGTTGATGCACAGCTGCTCAAAGGAGTTGTCCTACGGCAAGAAAATATGGATGTTAACATAAAGTAGAGTTCAATAACAATTGATTGCCTTGTAAACCCTGCTCCTAGAACTCTAGACGGCGCAGCCTCTGTCACCAAATGCGAGGAATTTGCAGCCCACTTCAGGGATAAGATAACAAATATTAGAATGTGTATTACTCAGGAAAGACTAGGTTTGTGTAGCACTACAGATCCGCCACCACAGAACATGACTATGAGCATGTTCACCATGATTAGTACGGAAACATTAGGTAAAATTGTGTCACAGCTTAAACCGTCTACGTGTCCTCTTGACCCTATTCCTACCACCTTTTTTAAGGACATTTTTGAATCTGTGTCTGATGACATACTAGGCATTGTAAATCACTCCCTACTTAAAGGGATATTTCCAGCGGCGCTTAAAACTGCCCTGGTTAGACCCACCCTGAAGAAAAGTAACCTAGATCCTTCTGATCCCAAAAACTGTAGACCAATATCCAATCTCACTTTTCTAAGCAAAATTTTAGAAAAGGCAGCGTATAGACAGCTTCATGAATTTTTAGTCTTAAATAATAGGTATGACCCACTTCAGTCAGGTTTCCGATCATACCACAGCACAGAAACCGCTTTGCTTAAGGTAACTAATGACCTTAGGATAAATGCAGACTCGAAAAAACTCTAGATTCTTGTACTCTTAGACTTAAGTGCAGCCTTTGATACGGTAGACCATTCCATACTTATTGAGAGACTTGAAAACTGGGTTGGCCTCTCAGGTCCGGTCTTAAACTGGTTCAGGACTTACCTGGCTGACCGAGACTACTTTGTAGCCCTTGGTGACCATAAGTCAAAAAATTATAGCACAACCTGTGGAGTTCCCCAGGGGTCCATTTTAGGACCGTTGCTTTTTAGCCTATACATGCTACCCCTCAGTTCTGTTATCAAGAAGCATAGCGTTAACTACCACAGCTATGCTGACGACACTCAGCTTTATATCTCAGTAACTCCCAACGACTACAAGATGATCGACCACCTGATAGATTGTATTGCCGATATTAATATTTGGATGACACAAAACTTTCTCCAACTCAATCAAGAAAAAACTGAGGTATTGATCATTGGCGAGAAAACTGGGAGAGAGAAATTATCTGCACACTTGAAAACACTAGCTCTTAACACTAAGTGTCAGGCCAGGAATCTTGGTGTCATAATTGACCCAGATCTAAATTTTGAAACTCATATTAATAATACTATTAAAACATCCTTCTACCATCTAAGAAACATCACTAAGGTACAATCATTTCTCTCCCAGGCAGACACTGAAAAATTAATGCATGCGTTTGTTACTAGTAGGCTAGATTACTGTAATGCTCTCCTCCTGACAGGTCTCCCCAAAAAAATGATTAATAGACTACAAATGGTTCAAAATGCTGCTGCTCGTGTCCTTACTAGGACCAAACGAAGAGCGCACATCACACCTGTCTTGAGATCACTACACTGGCTCCCTGTCAGTCATAGAATAGACTTTAAGATCCTTTTACTAGTTTATAAATCACTCCACTGTGATGCACCCAATTACATGGTGGACATGCTCATAAGATACACACCAGCTAGACCCCTACGGTCTAGTGGCACGGAACTTTTAATAGTGCCAGAGGCTAGGACAAAGAGATTTGGAGGATCAGCTTTTAGCATATATGCTCCTAGATTGTGGAACACCCTACCTGAGGGCCTGAGGTTGTCTAAAACTTAAGCGTGACCTCAAAACCTACTTATTCAATGTCGCCTTTTGATACTAAGGGAGACATTGGACATTATAGAACTAGGATCACTAGGCCATTACACCATACTCGTGTTTTGAGATTTGTGTTGACAGGAAAATGGACCCGGGTGCTGATGAGGCACTGTCAGCTCCCAATAGCACCTAGAGCAGTACTGGAACCGGTACAAGGGTGTACCAGGACCACCATCAGGTTGTATTGCTGTCATCTTTATTGTGTTGTTGCATCATAACTGTGCTTAAGATTCTCTTTTGGCAGGACCTGTGACCATGCTGGATGCAGAACGATGCAAATATAACACTACATTTATGGACAGTGTGTACGCCGATAATATGCAAGGAATTTTTCCTGGATACATGGTGTACAGGTTTTTGCCCTTGCTTGCTTGCTTTGTGCCGGTGGTCCTTGGCCTCCCCTTGGGGGCCCCCGGCTTCCCCGTGTGCCTGGTCTGTTCCGCCGCCGGGCACCTGCTTGGCCGTCCTTGTGCGGGGCCCCTTGGGTCTGTGCTTGCTTGGCTGGGCCGGGTGTGTTGGTGGTGGGGCGGGCTGGGTGCGTGGGGCGGCGGGGGCTCCCCGTGGGGGGTGTGGGGGCCCACCGCTGGGTACTGGTAGGCAAACTGGCTAGTAGTCGCTCTATTGGTAGAGGGCTGCAAGGGAATTTTTCCTGGCTACATATTGTACAGGTTTGTACTTTTGCCTGCTCGCGGCTCTGTCAGTATTGATTGATTGATTGACTGATTGACTGAACATTTTCATTGTGTGAAGCGCATTGAGTTGCATCTTGTAAGAAATGCGCTATACAAATCAAATTTGATTTGATTTGATTTGAATAACACCTTAGAGGTTAGAGTAGAGGTTTGGTGATCCCGGTCTTAGAGGGCTGCGGCTGCCCCCCTCTCACCTCAAAGATCTCAAAGCCAGCGATGTCCAGGATGCCCAGGAAGGTGGAACCCTGGCGCTTGGACTTGTCCAGGGTCTTGTTCACCCTCAGCAGGATCCAACGGAACAGCCGCTCGTACATGGCCTTGGCCAGGGCCTCGATGGCAAAGTCAGCCTGTGGGAAAGAGGGAGGAGGGGAGGGGGGGGGGAGAAAAAGAAAGATTTGCTTGACTGAGATATGATAAGAATTGCAAAATGAATGTAGAAATATAAAATACATACATATAAAACTCTCTAACTCTCTAGTAGCAGAACCTAGTAGGGTCTTCTGCTTACCTGCTCTTTGGTCTGGGCCTTCTGTACCACCTCTCTGCCCACCTTGATGCGCGGGGTGAGGATGGCACGGGTGAAGTCTGTCACGTTGATGCCCTGCAGGTGGCACACCGTCTGAGCCGCTGGAGAGAGGGGAGAGAGAGAGAGAGAGAGAGAGAGGAGGGATACAAAGTATGATTAGATGCCATAATGACAATGTATACATAAAAAAAAGTCTCTGAATCAAAGCCAACAATCTTAGTGTGTTGCTCTGATGTCAGTAACCTATGTCCTGTTCTTACTTGTGTTATTTGTTACAGTACTTGAATCCTCAGACCATATTTGCCTGTGTGTCATGTCTTATCTTACAGTTACATGTGTTACCTTTCTACTGCGATACCTGTTTTATTATCATTTACGATATTATAATTGCACGTTATTGTCATCAGGCCATAAATAACCTCTGGTATTGTTACGTTACCTGTGTTATACCTGTGTTGTTGTGTTATACCTGTGTTATACCTGTGTTATACCTGTGTTATACCTGTGTTGTTACCTGTGTTATACCTGTGTTGTTACCTGTGTTGTTACCTGTGTTATACCTGTGTTATACCGGTGTTATACCTGTGTTGTTACCTGTGTTATACCTGTGTTATACCTGTGTTGTTACCTGTGTTATACCTGTGTTGTTACCTGTGTTGTTACCTGTGTTATTCCTGTGTTGTTACCTGTGTTATACCTGTGTTGTTACCTGTGTTATACCTGTGTACTATACCTGTGTTGTCGGGCATAGTAGCCTGCTCCTGGTTCCTCTCCTTCTTGAACTGGATGTTTCCCAGCTGAAGCACAGTGGACACCACCTTCATCATCCCTACAAAAAGGGGGATGTCCCCCCCGACAGAGTGAGAAAGAGATCAATAAAAACAAAAATACACTGAAAGAAAGAGAACAGAAAGAGAGAGAGAGACAGAGAGAGAGACAGAGAGAGAGACAGACAGAGAGACAGACAGAGAATGAGAAAGAGAGCTCTCTATACCTAGCCTCTCTTCCTCGGTGAAGCCCATGATCTCCATGGCCAGCAGCGTCTCCTCGAACATCTCGTCGTCCTCCTGTCCTGGCACTTCCACGTGGCCTGCCACTAGAAAGCGGTAGCTACCGAAGCCCTCGAGCAACAGGTCCTCTACAGAGACACAGGGAACAGTTTATCGTATAATATAGGAGTTCGCAGATTCCTGTTTCATGTACATGTTCTTATGTGCAGAAAGAAAACTGATAATAAGTCATTGGAACTGAAGTCTTATCATTTCAAGTGAGGTATTCCATCAGTTTGTTGTTTATCTAAAGATGATCTGACTCTAATCTTTTGACAGGACTAACTGCTGACTCTCTCAGTGAGAAACTCCTGTCCCACTCCTCACCACGCATTTTGTCTTTGGCTCCAGCCACCATGTAGTAGAAGATGTGGAAGGCTCGTTCGATCTTTGCCTGGCGGATACAACGAGACTTCTCCAGCAGGTCTGATGGTAAGTGAAGGGTTAAAGAGAAACTCTGTAGTGAAGAAACAACTGCTGGACTTCACTCTCCAATATGACAAGTCTGAATCCCACACTGCATTATAACAATGTATATATTGGTGGTTGGACTGAATGGTGGTGTTAGAATGGTAAGAAAGCATAGTTGACAGCATAGACCCTTACATACATGACACTACACTACAATTGAATGGTAGGTTATACCTCCACCCCATCTGTATTCATTTCTCACCCACAACATTTGACAGAGGATACAAGTATCGATGAAGGCTCCGACCATGCACCCTGTCACATCAAAGTTGAGCTTTATGAACTTTCCCTGCAGAGAGAAAGATTGTATGAGAAAATATGACTACAATTGCAGTCTGTACTCTGATAACTAAGGATGGAATGATTCCAGAGGAGTGAGTTGAATTACGAATCGTGAGGAGTTTTGGGCGTTTCCAAAGGCCTCCAGAATGGGGTTGGCCTGCAGGAGCTGCTTCTCTAGCTCCCCCTACCGGTCAACACAGGGAAGTTATTATAAACTACATACCTTATTCTCTGTTATCTTTCCAGTGCATATTATTTACACAATAACAAACTAAAAAGCGCCAAATCAATGCAATTATATGGTCTACATTAAAGCGTATGACGATGAATGGCGCAACATTTACACACTTTCAAAAAAGCATGCTTACAGTCAGAAAAGAGTGCAGGAATTTCAAGAGTGAATCATGCAAAGAACTAAAACAACTCACAGAGCCCCCAACGTGGAGGTGATGAACATCCTGAGATAACCTTGATGTTTCAAACACTGTGCATTCTCTATTCGGACAGGCAGCTACTTTTAACTTGTACGAGTGTTAGCATGCTTCAGGTCAGGAGAGGAGAGATTGATTATCAAAATGGATCTAATCTAGGGAGAAGACAGGCTCGCACGCAACTGATAAAGACAGGAAAGACAACACAGTCTCTTTATACTCACATAAGCTAAGGATCCTGCCTGTTGTTATAAGGGAGCATAATATTACAATATGGTTATAATAAACGGCCACTAGAGGGTATTGTCTAACAAGTACACCTTTTATTTCCATTGTCATTTCTCCCATTATTTTCAGCCTGCATGGGAGTCCACCAAAGGGGATATGAAACTGAGTAGGGGCCTTCTTCTCTTCCGCCACACCCCCTCCAGATCCCTTAGATGAGCAGATCAGCTACTGCTGGTGGTGCCTAGAACTAGGCTAAAAACCAGGGGAGACAGAGCTTCTGCGGCTGCTGCACCCACGCTCTGGAACAGGGGTGGCCAACCAGTCGGAGACTAAGAGCCACAAAAAATTGTTGGGGTACCAGAAAGAGCCACATCATACATGCGGGCTCACAAAAGTGCTCATTCACACACACGCAATACATTTCCAATAGGCTATGAGACCAGTGGTGTCATTTCAGCAAAGGCCAAGGTATGGCAAGGTCTGAGTGGGGGGGTTGAAGGGGGGTTCCCCCCCTCGGTGGATTTTTTTTCAAAACAGTTGTGCAATAGTCAATTTTGGTGAGTTGTTTCTATACAATTTACTTATATGACATTAAGGTGATGAATAAAAGAGACAACTACAGTATGCAGGTAGTAGCCTACATCTTTCCTAGCAGGCAGACTGGTTCAATCTCCTTAGAAACAAAACATAACAGATTTAGCTATTCTCAACTCTAAACGAACTGCACTGTTAAAACGCTAGATTAGACCTCACCTGTGTCCCTGTCACCTGTTTAGACCTCACCTGTGTCCCTGTCCCTGTCTCTGCTGCCCTTTGACCAAAAGAGGTCTTTATGTCCATTTTCCTTTTTTCCCCTGGCATATTTGTTTTACCAGCTCAACTAGTAAAAGTGAGACGATTGATAATATCAAAAACATGCTTGCACACACATATAACTTACTCACACACAAGTCAGTGTTACTGGCCCCAATTTGGTACAATTATTACTGAAATTATTGAGAATAGAGACATTGTTGACATACGTAAACTAGCTCTTGTAATCTTTAATGTTCGCTAACTAGCGAACTCACTAAAATAACATTAGAACATGTTTGTACTGACAGAACATGACATGAACTTGTTCATTAATATGTTACATTTGAACCAACATTATGTAAATGGCATTTATACAGTTTGTTTAACCCACCTGAATGAACGAGAATCGTGGACATGGTTTTAACATGAACGTTACTCATGGCTTGTTTATTGAGGAACCGATGTCCCGCTCCACCAGCGTTGCCATCAAGAAGGCTTGTTTATTGAGGAACCGATGTCCCGCTCCACCAGTGTTGCCATCAAGAAGGCACAACAGCGGCTATACATCCTGAGAGTCCTCAGGAAGGAACACAGCAAGCAGGAGATACTGGTGACCTTCTACCGCGGCGCAGTGGAGAGCATCCTCACCTACGGCATCTGCAACTGGTTCTCCAGCTGCACTACCGCGGAGAGAAATGCGCTACAGAGAGTCGTGAGAACAGCACAGAAGATCACCGGCGCCCCCCTCCCCTCTCTGGAAGAGCTGTACAACACACGCTGTCTCAGGAAGGCCTCCAAGATCTCCAGGGACCCAACCCACCCTGGGTACGAACACTTTACCCGGCTGCCCTCGAAAAGGCGGTTCAGGACCCTGGCCGCAAGGACAAACAGACTGAAGAACAGCTTCTACCACAGGGCCGTTCAGGCCCTGAACACAGCAAAGACCTAGGTTCTGGGCCCTGGACAGTCTGGACGGATTGATGGCAGCTGCTGGACTGAAAAAATCAGGTGTAGTGCTGAGGCACAAATATGTACATTTCAAGCCTGCAAACTGCGACACTTTAAATAAATGTGCAATAACACTATTGTGCAATATGACAACCCTAGTCGTCTATCTGTACAGTATAGTACAGTGGATAGTGTACATAGCCTTTATTTATGTAAACCAGCTCCTTCCCTTCTTGTGATTTTTTTTTTTTAAGTATTTTTTTTTCTTTCCTAACACCAGGGGAGCCACCCCTCCTAAATTTCGTTGTTTGGTACCTGTACTGTAGCAATGACAATAAAGACCATTCATTCATTCATTCATTCATTCATTTTGCAATTCTTATCATATCTCAGTCAAGCAAATCTTTATTTTTCTTCCCCCCCCCACTCACCCCTCCCCTCCTCCCTCTTTCCCACAGGCTGACTTTGCCATCGAGGCCCTGGCCAAGGCCATGTACGAGCGGCTGTTCCGTTGGATCCTGCTGAGGGTGAACAAGACCCTGGACAAGTCCAAGCGCCAGGGTTCCACCTTCCTGGGCATCCTGGACATCGCTGGCTTTGAGATCTTTGAGGTGAGAGGGGGGCAGCCGCAGCCCTCTAAGACCGGGATGACCAAACCTCTACTCTAACCTCTAGGGTGTTATTGAACTCTACTTTATGTTAACATCCATATTTTCTTGCCGTAGGACAACTCCTTTGAGCAGCTGTGCATCAACTACACCAACGAGAGACTGCAGCAGCTGTTCAACCACACCATGTTCGTCCTGGAGCAGGAGGAGTACAAGAGGGAGGGCATCGAGTGGAGCTTCATCGACTTTGGCCTGGACCTGCAGCCCTGCATTGAGCTCATTGAGAAACCGGTCAGAACTGGGTCATAATTACACACACACACACACACACACATACACACGTTCATGAACACACTCAAGCAAACACATAAACACAGATTACCCCATATCTAAACATCACATCAATGCAACATAACTTAATGTAGGTGTGGTAGGCCTGGAGTCCATCAACAAGATGTCAGAGAGCTCCATGCCCAATGCCACCAAGTCTAAGAAGGGCATGTTCCGCACAGTGGGCCAGCTGTACAAGGAGTCCTTGGGCAACAGCCTCAACAACACCCAGCCCAACTTCATACGCTGCATCATCCCCAACCACAAGAAGATGGTAGGTGACCGTTCCACAGACTTTTTGATATTATTGGGGTATTGTTACCCCCTTCTCCTACTCCCTTTTCTTTTTTCTTTTTTTTAACACAATGACTTACCCGCCTAAACAAAGGGTAAAAAAAAACAAAAAAACAATCATGGGTTGCAATAGATTCTAATAGGACTGTGTACAACTTAAGGTAGCACCTCTATGAAATAGCCACTGTTTTGTACCCAATGAATTTGTGCTTGTAGCACTGCTTTTAGGGGATCATTTTGATTGTCTCAGTTCCGGTAATCAGTCAACTGCTCGACCTCTGCCTTCCCTGCGTGTAG
This sequence comes from Nansenia antarctica, assembly GCF_963989245.1. Classification (NCBI taxonomy): domain Eukaryota; kingdom Metazoa; phylum Chordata; class Actinopteri; order Argentiniformes; family Microstomatidae; genus Nansenia; species Nansenia antarctica. The sequence continues at coordinate 52,511,683 of NC_137678.1, read as the reverse complement.
GCCGGGAAGCTGGATGCCAACCTGGTCCTGGAGCAGCTACGGTGTAACGGGGTTCTGGAGGGGATCCGCATCTGCAGACAGGGGTTCCCCAACCGCATCGTGTTCCAGGAGTTCCGCCAACGGTGAGAAACAGAACCATGAAAAACCGTTGTTGTGTTTGTGTGTCTGAATCCTATTAGAGATGGACGTTGCACTCTTCTCTCTCTGGTCACAGCTATGAGATCCTGGCCGCCAACATCATCCCTAAAGGCTTCATGGACGGAAAACAGGCTTGCTGTCTGATGGTGAGTTGAATGATCGGTACACACACATCCATATCAACCATAGTTGATTGGCTAGTTCATTGTTTCTCCAGTACTCCAGTGTTTAACATATGAATTTAACGTGTTCACATGTGTACAATGTGACATACCGCCAAGGGCCTTTGACTTACTCAGGACTGTTTGAAGATAATAACTTCTTAACTATGTGGATACGTCATCCCTCTCCTCCTCTCCCCCCAGGTGAAGCACCTGGACCTGGACCCTAACCTGTTCCGTATCGGCCATCTTAACTATGTGGATACGTCATCCCTCTCCTCCTCTCCCCCCAGGTGAAGCACCTGGACCTGGACCCTAACCTGTTCATCCCTCTCCTCCTCTCCCCCCAGGTGAAGCACCTGGACCTGGACCCTAACCTGTTCATCCCTCTCCTCCTCTCCCCCCAGGTGAAGCACCTGGACCTGGACCCTAACCTGTTCCTCCCTCTCCTCCTCTCCCCCCAGGTGAAGCACCTGGACCTGGACCCTAACCTGTTCATCCCTCTCCTCCTCTCCCCCCAGGTGAAGCACCTGGACCTGGACCCTAACCTGTTCCGTATCGGCCGGAGTAAGATGTTCTTCAGGACCGGGGTCCTGGCGCAGCTGGAGGAGGAGAGGGACCTCAAACTCACTGTGGTCATCATTGCCTTCCAGGCGCAGGCCAGAAGCTTCCTCGCACGCAAGTAAGACACACACATGCTAGCACACACACACACACACACGCACACGCACACACACACACACTCACTCACACAAAAATGAACACTCACAAACAGATACAGAGAGTCATAAATGCAAAGGTATTGAGCTGCACAGATACACACAGACACTCAAGTGTGCACGCACACACACACACACACGCACACACACGCGCACACACACACACACACACACACACACACACACACACACACACAAGACTTCATTTCTCTTTAATTTACATCGTTTTATGTCCAGAGTTTAAGTAAACCATGACCTGTTTTTGTCTTCTTCCCGTAGGGCCTTCGCCAAGAGACAGCAGCAGCTGACTGCTATGAAGGTGATCCAGAGGAACTGTGCTTGCTACCTCATACTCAGGAACTGGCAGTGGTGGAGACTCTTCACCAAGGTACACACTCACGCACGCTAAAAACATCATTTGATAGCAAAACGTTTAGCGAACTGAACGTTCTCCAGATTGATAGTGATGACAGTGTTAACCCAGTTATTATTTACATTTTGATTGGTCTTCTTATCTATCCATCCTCCAGGTGAAGCCCTTGCTCCAAGTTACCCGACAGGAAGAGGAAATGGGTCAGAAGGATGAGGAGCTGAAGGAGGCCATAGATGGCTCAGAAATCCCAGACGGAGCTGAAGGAGATCTCCCAGAAACACACACAGGTGAGGCTGACACACGTACATATGCGCACACACACACACACACACACACACACACACACACACACACACACACATTCACACAGAGGTGAGACTGACACCCTTTCTCCTTTACCTCTCTGTGTGTAGTTGGTAGAGGAACGAGCCCAGCTCCAGGAGAAACTCCACGCTGAGACAGAGCTGTATGTGGAAGCGGAGGAGATGAGAGTGAGACTGACACCCTTTCTCCTTTACCTCTCTGTGTGTAGTTGGTAGAGGAACGAGCCCAGCTCCAGGAGAAACTCCACGCTGAGACAGAGCTGTATGTGGAAGCGGAGGAGATGAGAGTGAGACTGACACCCTTTCTCCTTTACCTCTCTGTGTGTAGTTGGTAGAGGAACGAGCCCAGCTCCAGGAGAAACTCCACGCTGAGACAGAGCTGTATGTGGAAGCGGAGGAGATGAGAGTGAGACTGGAGGCCAAGAAGCAGGAGCTGGAGGAGGTGCTGCACGAGATGGAGACCCGGCTGGAGGAAGAGGAGGATCGTAGCCAGAACCTGCTGCTGGAGAGGAAGGATATGCAGCAGCAGCTACAGGTGGGCAGAACCAAAATGGCCGACCTCCTCCGCCGTCTCTCACGATAGTTACAGATTGTTAGAGCCAAAATGGCCGACCTCTTCCACTGTCTGTCAGGTGGGAACGAGATGTAAAAGCCAACATAGCGGTCTGTGATGTCTGCCATAAAACTAGACGTAGAAGTTACCTTTAGACGTAGAAGTTAAATCTGTTAAGCATAATATGCACTATATAAGCTTTACATGGTAGCAATCAAATAGCATAAGTTACATAACCCTGCTGTCATTCTGTGACTCCCCCCTCAGGACATGGAATCCCATCTGGCTGAGGAGGAGGACTGTCGTCAGAAGCTGCAGCTGGAGAAGGTGACCGTGGAGGGGAAGATCAAGAAACTAGAAGAGGACGTGCTGGTCATGGAGGATCAGAACAACAAACTGCTCAAGGTGTGTGTGTGTGTGTGTGTGTGTGTGTGTGTGTGTGTGTCTGTGTGTGTGTGTGTGTGTATGTGTGTGGTGTGTGTGTGTGTGTGTGTGTTTCTGTGTGTGTGTGTGTGTGTGTGTGTGTGTGTGTGTGTGTCTGTGTGTGTGTGTGTGTGTGTGTGTGTGTGTGTGTGTCCTACCAGACTCAACCTCTCTATTTGGTTTCCTTCCACTCAGGTTCCTCATTGCTTGCACCACACCACAGAACAGGTTACAGAAACACTATCACACATCTTGAATGGCTGTTATGTTTACAAAGGAATGTATATAGCACGTCATGACAGAATTGTGAGCCTTATAGTAAAGGACATATCACTCCACTTCCCAGTTACAGTGAAAATGTATACACATGCTTGTGTCAATGCATCTATGTTTAATTTCTGTAATGACCAATGTCACTTTTCACAGTTGTCTGCTAACACACCAGATGTTATTGTTGTTAATGAAGAGTCCAGAGAGGTGTCTGTATTAGAGGTAGCATGCACCTTTGATATAAGCCTAGAGGAAGCCTTCATGACTAAGGTCATGAAATACCAGCAGCTTGTAGATACCATCTCAGAGCTAGGCTATAGGTGTACGCTATTAGTCTTTATATTTGGCAGTCTTGGACATGTGCACAGATTGGTTGTCAGAGGACTACGTCTACTGGGAATGTCCAAGGGAGAAGCAAAAAGGCTCAGCAAGTATTGCTCTGTCTCCGCGATTATTGGCAGCCGCCATATATGGCGGAGACGGTGTTACTTGTACCCGTGAGTCTTGTCCTGTTGTATGTGAAAGACATTGTCCATGTCTGTTTGTGAATGCATCCCATCTGTGCCTTCAGTATTTGTGTCCTTGTATACTTGTCTCTATGTGGACATAAATAAATGGTAAATAAATTTAGGAGGGGTGGCTCCCCTGGTGTTAGGAAAGGGAAAAAAAAACACTTTTAGAAAAAGAAAAAAATCACAAGAAGGTAAGGAGCTGGTTTACATAAATAAAGGCTATGTACACAATCCACTGTACTATAGATGGAGAGGTAGAGTTTCTTAACTCCATGGTTAGTATGTGGATGGAATGTATATGTACAGTATTCTGTATTTAGGGTATTTGGATGGAGTTTATGTCTATTAGGGGAGGCTGGTTGAGGCATCAGCTACCTCCACCAGCCTTCCCTGATATGTATATACTATCATGTATTTGAGGGTGGTGGGTAGCCTGGAAGTCGGGGGCTATAGTGTATCAATAATGACACTTTGGGGTGAAAACCTAAACGTACTTGTTGTACAGAACGATGTCCGGTCTCCAGATGAGCTGTGAGGGGATCCTCATGGACGTGATGTTTTCATATTCTCTAGGGTTCCACCTCAGTTTGTAGTCGTACCACTCCTGAAAGAGCAGAACCAACAGTTACAGTATGGCAACAAACAGACCCCTCGACACCAAATCGCTGCCCAAAAACTACTAACCCTAACCCTAACCCTATTGTCGACAGTATCCATAATGATTCGATGGAGAGATACTCACTTGTTTCACCCAGACATTTGTGGTCATCATTTGATTTTTCTCGTCCTTGGAGAAAAAGAACAATGAGACAGAGTTCGTGACGTTAGAATTATAAGGTTCTATCTCCATTTTTGTCCAAATTTAGTTTTTTACATAATCTGATCCATTAGGTGTTTATCAATGCCTGTGTGGTGTTATTTTTAAAATGTTGACATTTTTGAGTTAGTAATTCATAAAATACAAAGGTTCCATCTCACAAAACATAATGGAATGTAAAAACTTTGACGCTCAGTATCTCTGAACTACCCTAAACGGAGATAGAACCTTATAATTCTAAGCTCACGAGTTGGCTGTTGGAAGGGGATATGTACTGTATGATCACGGTCTTAAATGACTGATAAAGTGCAAATTCATGGTACCCCTCGAAAAGAAAGGTCACATGTTTCAACTGTCATACTATACTATTAGCACCACACCAATTCATTATAGTAAGGGAACGTAGGATCCCTGAAGCAGGGGAGGCTGGTGGAGGTAGAAGTCGGAGGACGGGCTCATTGGAATGCATGGAACGGATTCAGGAACAGTATCAACACATGTTTCATGCATTACACTCACTGAGCACGTCCACCGATTTCTACCTCCACCAGTCTCCCCCTGTCTTAAAGTCATCTGTATCTCTAGTATGATGATCATGCATCATATCACATATCAATAAAAATAAAAATAAATAATAATAATATATATATATATATACTGTATATAACCGCAATCGGCAATGGGGCGTGTTCCTACAGATATGCCCCCATAACCATAAATGGGGTGAGATTGACAGACACGGGGGTAGACCACTCACCTAATATGGGCCAAGTTGAACACATGATATACTAAGCTATGATATTACGAAGTACCCTAGGACCACGGGCCTGGAAGGTACCACCTAATTATAGCCTGATATACATAGGCTACTATGCTATGATGATAATATACACTAAGTGTGAATACGAAAATGCATTGTGGATTAACCTTCCCCAGTTATTGACCCTGTTGTATAGTTTATGTCAAGCATTTCATTACTTATAATGCGGTTACACTATATTCTGCAAGCCTAGCATAGTATGCCACCCCCATCTGACTGAGACAGAAAACATAGCTAGCTAATTGCGACCTGCGACCTCTGTCCTAGCATAGATTACTTTTTCTTGTGATGACTGATAGACGTTTCACTTACTTAGACAAATATATTTGTTGTAAGTTGCTTTGAATAAAGGTGTCTGTCAAAAAAGTGTAAATGTCAATATCACAGGAGTGAAATCAATGGGTCATTGTCCCTCACCACGTCGATGAGCTGAGCGATGGACAGGCCGAAGCGTACGCTGACCACGTCAGTGGTGTTAGCCACGGGCCGCGCTAGCTTGTTGTAGCGGCTGAAGAGAGTGTTCAGCAGCCTGTCCTCCGCCTGAGCCCTGGCCCCGGGGTGGGAACACTCTGGAGGGGGGGAGGAGGGGAGGGGGGAGAGGGGAGAGAGGGTAGGAGGGGGAGTAGGGGGAGTAGGGGAGTAGGGGAGAGGGGAGGAGGGGAGAAGGGGGAGTAGGGGGGTGGGAGAGGGGAGGAGAGCAGTAGGGGAGGGGGGAGAGGTGGGAGAGGGGAGGAGGGGAGAAGGGGGAGTAGAGGGGGGGGGAGGGGAGGAGGGTAGAAGGATGTTGTTTAGGATGAGTAGGATAATGATGAGAATTAGGGGGAGAAACAAAGGGGAGGAAGAGAGACAGAGAGACAGAGAGACAGAGAGACAGTCGGAAATGAGAGGAAGATGGAAGATGGAGGAGTGTGAAGAGGGGAAGGAGAAAGGAGTGATTTTAGAGGGAGGGGGAAGAGGGAGAGAAGGACGAAAAAACAACATTATTTTACATACAATTACACATTACACGTAAACATACATTATTCACTGTAAAGTGTATATGCACCTGCTTTGATTGTTTTACTAACAACACAGTACACGCTTCATGGTTCAATCCCATTTTATGTCCCCCATTGATCAACCTCCAACCATCCAATCTCCATCTGCTTCATATTCCTCTCTTACTAAAATATAATGGATCAATACCAGCACAATGGAGCTCTTCATCTTTGGAGTTTGCATGCAGGGAGCATACACTACCTTCTCATCTATCCTTCTCTGGACTTCAATGTAATCCCTGTGTTCTCTACTAGAGTAATCCCATCATGGTAATACCAAGATGCCTTTCCCGTCAGTAATATCTGTACGTGAACTTGAATGACCTACAAAACGAAGTCATATAACCATAGCAGTGGAGGCTGGTGGAGGTAGACATCGGAGGATGGGGCTCATTGAAATGCATGGAACGGAATAGGGAATGGTTCCTTATTCCATCCCGTACATTACAATGAGCCCGTCCTCCGATGTCTACCTCCACCAGCCTCCCTGAGCCATGCATTCAATTGCATGACGCAAGATGTGTGTTCTTTTGGCTATCATGTGGCTCATACATTTGATCATGTGTGTATCATGATTTGGTTGTTTGAAAAGATCTCAAAAAATAATATCATTTATGGTATCATTTGCGTTCATTCACCACTGAGACTACCTCTTCCCACTAGAGGGCACTGTTACAACATAGAGTCCAACAGTTTCAACTAACCTTATGTGTGCGTTCTGCAACGTAAGATTAGATCAGATTCAACTTTATTGTCATTGCATTGTACAGAGTACTGAGACAACAAAGTGTAGTTTGGCATCCAACCAGATAGTGCAAATAGTGGCATAGTGCAAAAGACATGATATTATAGACAGTGCATGATACTACAGTGAGTATAAATAAATTAGTATAATATATACATGAGATGAATATCAATATGATATGGACAGCTGAACAAGGGCAATAGGTCTTGTGGTATGTTACTGTAATGTAATGTAAGTTGTATAATTGGAGACCAATAATTATTACCATAATAAATACAGTATGTATAAACAAGCAGTATAGTGCAAAAAAGTTCAATTGAAGTCCTGAGTGTGCAGCCAGTAGAGGTATGGGGGGGGGTACACTGATACTGGGAGATCATGTTCCTCTTGTTGGGGGGTGGAGGGAGGGTGGTGGGTTCAGCAGAGTAACAGTTGCAGGGAAGAAGAAGCTGTTCCTGAGCCTGCTAGTGTGGGAACGGAGACTCCCGTTCCTCCTCTCGGATGGTAAGACGCAGTGGCGGCTGGTGCTAAAATGTTTGGGTGGGGCACAGTCTTAATAACCAGGGTTCCCTTTAACACATTCAATCACCAATCATTCTGATCGTATTTTCTCTCTTCCCCTCCTAGACCCAAACTCACAGTGGTGGTTGTGAAGAAGCGGGTCAGTTCCAGGTTCTTTGCCCAAATTGGCGGCAAGATGGCCAACCCACCCCCTGGAACAGTCATCGACACTGAGGTCACCCGCCCAGAATGGTATCGATTCAATACGCAATTCAGAAAATATTTTGTTTTTTCAGAGATGTGCTATGTCTGCTTTATCCAGTCTTAAAACGGTGGCTACAGTTGCAATTTCCCATTTTCAGGTACGACTTCTTCATTGTCAGCCAAGCTGTTAGACAGGGAAGCGTCTCCCCAACCCACTACAATGTGGTGTATGACAGCAGTGGACTGAAGCCTGACCACATGCAGCGACTGACCTACAAACTCTGCCACATGTACTTCAACTGGCAGGTATGCTGGGTTGTCTTTCCAGTGGTAGTTTTAAAGGGGAGGTTTACCCGAACTTTCATTATTTTGTGTGCAGCTGCATCATAGCTATCAAAACGTGAGGTCTGTTGTGACGGGGAGAGAGGGGGGGATCTTGGGAGTTTGGAACATCAGGGCATTCAAAGCGAGATATATTTACTCAGAGATTGTTTTATAACATGATTCTTTGTGTGTGGATATGTCTACTTTAGAATAATGAAAACAACAAATGCACAAAATGACAGGGTAAAAGTCTGCTTAAACTATTCTCTTGGTCAGTAATTCAAATGCAGGCATGAACAGGGTGTAGTTCACATTGAAACACATCTTAAACCTACTGATGTATCCATATTGGTTATGAAATCAAACATACTGTATTTACATATGGTTTTCCCATTTCAGGCATGCAAGTTGTTTTTTGATGCATAAATTGTCGTTGATTTTGTCTCCCCCAATTATTTCAGGGGACTATGTTTCATGTTGATGTTGGTGGGTCCATGCTTAAAAACTATGTGGAATTTAGAACCATGTCTGTTCTTCCCTTTCAATTTCTATGTTCTTACGTGTGTGTGTGTGTGTGTGTGTGTGTGTGTGTGTGTGTGTGTGTGTGTGTGTACGTGCACGCAGCAGGGCTTACTGATGTGCATCTCTACTGCAGGCTGCTCTATACTTCACCAGAGAGACTGTTATTAACTATGAAGTGTTGATGCTTAAGCAGAATAATGCCAAGCCTGATTGGTTTCTCTGTCCCCCTGTCCCCCTCTGCATCTGTGCATTCAGGTGACCTAACACTAGCCTGTGATTGGCTCTCATCTTCGATGCCGTCCCATGTGTCAAAACGTGTGTGGAGCTATTGCATGTCCTTATTTGGGCCAAAAGAGAGAGGGCAGAGGGCCTCTGGGAACAAATTTGTGTTTGCAATTGTCCAGAAACCAATCAGGAATTTAGGAGGTACAGGATGGGGCATGGCCAAATGGGATGGCAATCTAATTTAATTTCTTACAGTCTAATGTTTTTGTTCTTTTACAATTTTAAATATTATTATGGTTACCACCTTGTTGTTTTTATCGTTACAGTTTATTTGAGGACTACAATAAAAAGGGTAACAGTTTGTGAAGATTGTGTCCTTGTTTATTTTTCGTTTGTTGTTGAATGAGAGAGTGAAAAGACTTGGGAGGCAAATGAGGTTGGTTTGAAGGAGGTGGAGAGAAAAATAATGTAATACTTTACTTATTAGTGCCCTTACAGTCATTGTGGTGGTGACCTCATATATGCAGGGGGGCAAACTTGTCACATTTCTGCTAAATTAGCAGTTTTTACTTCAAAATAGGTCATCCACGTGAATCGTGTAGATTTGCAAAAAATATATTTGGTGGGGGGGGGGGGGGTCTACGTCTCATCCAAGTCACATGATGACTATTCTTCTAACTAATCTTCCTGTCTGCTAAACTCCGCTGCTGTTGAAATAACTTTTAGCTTCATGCAGCTAGGTACAATTCTAGACAGTGTGGAGGACACAGTCACAGTAAACAACCTGTTTTCAACATAATTATGTGGGTGTTAAGGTTAGGACCGCCGGTGAGACCACCATCAGTGCTAGCGCTATCCATCTACCACCGCTAGTGCTCAAAAAGTGTCACCTTTTTGGGCCATCACCAGTTTGCACCCCTGAGCTACCTGAAGAGCACTTTGGAGTGAACTTGCCTGCCCTCTCTGCCTGCACTGCCCTGCCCTGCCTGCCCTCTCTACCTGCCTGCCCTGCTTGCTGACCCTCCTGATCTGCCTGCTTCACTATAGAAGCTCTGCCCCTATTCCCCGGAATCAATAAATACACCCAGCTTTGGGTTTTACTCTCCATCTGCCTCTTGTGTTCTGCACTAGTCTATCTTGTTTTTTCCATCCACTCTTGTTCTTGTGCCCGTTCCTCGCTTCTGTCTTGTCTGGGACTTTAAGCTGTTTGCTTCATAATTAATTAATTAATTACAATTTTTAATTGTAATTTAATTTAATTTTTATTTAATTAATTAATGCTTCATAGCAGTCCCACACCACATCCACTCTGTCAACACTTTCCAAGTAAGGTGCAACAACTGAAATACCTACATTCATAGCCTAATAGACAATTCTGGACTTAGAGAACTATAGTAAATAAATTATTATATGAAATATATTATGAAAATTGAATATGCATATTCTCAGATACAGCGATTTCATTTTAATCATTCTCAGTCACAACGTCACTGATTTCACCACTAACTATTCACCAGAACATTTTATGATGTTGTATATGGTATCATTGTAATCCTTGACCTTCAAAACATGGGGGTAGACATCACCTGTTCTGTGTTATCATGTTTGGTTGAGGAGATATGAAGCACAATGCGGCTATGGCGGAAAGGAAAATGGCCGCCATGGCCACTAGGAGGAGTTTTTGCGAGGGCTCCACGTCTGAAAATGTTCAGGACAACAAACTGTACAAGTGTACCAAGTTTGGTGCTTTTATGAAAAAGTGAACTATTTTTTCACATATTAACCGGACTATACCAACTAGTGAACATATTTTAGATTGGAGCAAATCGCATGTGACTAGATTATGAAAAGGGGAGGTCTCTCCCCGAAATGTCCGTGGTCGTAGTGATTACTGCGCCGTTACACTACCAAGATATAGTTCTCTCTCCTACCCAACTGTATAGCCTAGTAAGCCTACTATACAATGAGTATGTGTACAGTGTATAGTAAGACATTTGTTTTACTTCCTTTGAGTCGAAAATGCTGCCCGTGTATTCTATAAATAACATATTTATAGAATTCAGTATTCTGTGAACCAATGAATGACAGGAGAATTGTATGACGTGCGGAGGGATACTCAGGGGTGAGAAGCCCTATAAATCACCTGACCCAATTCGTATCGCGGACGGTTGATCAGATTTGAAAGAAGTCAAGTTCTATGTAAGTACATCTAAGGCGTTCTGTGAGAAAATAGAGCTAGCTACACGATGTTTATGACCTTACATGCTGCCAGATAATCACTGTCAAAGTAATTAAAGAATATAAGCTTTTAATTGAGCCACATGAGATGGTTTCAAGTTCAGTTTCAAGGCCAGTTGTGATTTTAGCGAGCTAGTTTAGACAGGCCGCCTGTTCTAACGCAATGTTTACATGTTTAATAATATTAGCCAGTTAGTAATTAATACATCTAAAGCAATGCATTGTAACTGTAGACTACAGAAGCAACGATGACTCCATTAGCTAATTGATGAAGTACAAAGTGGTTGTTAGTTAGTTAGCTACGTCTGGTCTCTTGCCTCGTGCAGCAGCACTTTGCGCCAGTATGTGGTCTAGTGTTGCACGATATACCGGTACCAACGATATACCGCGGTGCCAAAATGTCACGGTGCCTACTATACCAGAAGCTTTATACAACGGTACTACCGTGGAATACTATACTACCGTGTTGAACACGGTACCAGCGGGGCAACTCATAACACTTTCGGCTGCGTTCGTCAATTCGCTCCGAGAGCGCCGGAGCGCACACTGGGTGCAACGTCACAGAGCGACCGATTCGTTTGATTGGACGAGAGGCGTTCCGCGAGTGCGGGTCAGATTTCCAGAGCGAATTGACGAACGCAGCCTTTTTCGCGACTACCCATCGCGTTAGCTTTGTCGGCTAACAGGTTAGCAACCTCAAACGTTGTTCCTATGGTTCCTGCGAGCTCAGTGGGCATTAACTAGAAAATTAAAACCACTGAGTTTTCTTAAGTTGAGTTAAGTCTTGAGCTACAGTTTGGAAGTAGCCCTCTATTTTTTTGATATGCCAGTGTTTGCTTTTACTTTTCAAGTTCGTGAAAAAGACCCCACAGACGGACAGACAGACAGACAGACAGACAGACAGACAGACAGACAGATAGACACACACACACACACACACACACACACACACACACACACACCTACTTTGCTATACTCTTGCAAAAGGCCAGTTGGTCTTGGTTACTTATTAATAAACATGTTATTCACAAAAATATCGGTTTCAGTACTTTTACTTACCTGTAGAGTTACAGTGTAATGCATTAAATGCATGTTATTCATGCACCACTCATTAAGTTATTGTAACTTGTATAAATACATTGCATGTTCATAAAAATAAAAAGTGTTACAAAAGTGCCGCGGTATCGCGATACTACTCAGTATCGTGATACTTGGGCTGGTATAGTATCGCAGGGTAAAATATTGGTATCGTGACAACACTAATGTGGTCACGACTGTGGTCACGACATGTGCTCGTGACTGTCTTTAACTGTGTTCCAAATGTACACGTGGTAGTCATGTCAAACTTTGCTATGTTAAAATTGTAGAATGAGAAGTTTAATTTGTATGTTTCTTCCAGTTCCACTCCAGTGTTATTAACCAAACCCTAACATGACGGGTCGTGCACGCGGTCAAGAGACTGGGCCACCAGGGGCGGTGTCGGTGAGTTCATTAAGAATCCTTATACACATCAATTACCAACATATTGTATGAATTAATTCTGCCCACAGGATTTCGCCGTTACGCATGGCTGTACCAACATGGCTGTATGAATTGAGGCTACTGTAGGGTCTTGATGGTCAAATCTTATGTAAATGTATAAATTAAAATGTGTGATGTGAGAACCCCTGATCTTGGAGAGAGCAACAGCAAGACACAATAATTTGGGCAAGGGTGATCACAAAATGTCAGAGGTTTTCCGGTATGAAGATTTTATAAATTGTGTAGTGTATCCTCGATATAAATATAATAGGATGAGAATGGATCAGGCTAAATAATCCTATGATGGCATCTCTGCCAGAAGACAACAAATGTAATGCTGAATTTATAAGGTCACTATTGTATTCTGTCACTGTAATAGTTTTTAGGCATATCATTAATTCAGTTCTGACTGTATTTGAATGCTCTTGCACTGCTAATTGAGTGGTTAAGATTACTTCACTTACCTTTATGAGTTTTCACAGTCATTTTGTGGAGTGTTGTTGATATGAAACATGAGTTATTATAGGAACTGGTAAGGGCTTTCAAAAGTATTTTTGATTACATTTTTATGTTTTTTCTTAAAGGCTCCCCCTCAGGAGGAAGCACGGCCAGTTCACTCCACTTCTGAGGGTCAACTTGTGGGTCGTGGAAGACAGAACATTGCCCCTGTGTACAGTGTGTCCTCAGAAGGTGCAGTGTTCTTTTTTTTTGAAATTTTCTTTTTATTGTCAATGGTCATTGGTTACAACAATCGTCATTACATTCAACATATCACAATCAACTCAGTTCCTATGACCAAAGTCTTTTTTTCTTTTTTATATTAAGTAAAGTAAAGACAAGACAAAACAAAAACAAAAACAAACAAAGAAAAAAGAAAAACAATAGCGAGTGAACTTTGGGAGCTTTCATCTTACATATGATAGATTAGAATAGAAAATGATTCAAGAAAATAAACACAATTACATCACCCTCTCATGTTCTTTTAACAATTCAACAGAAATCTGACCTTACAGGTTTAACATATCCAGTCCATTTCGTCCAGATCCGATAGAATTTTTCTACCTGAATTCTAAGGGAGTATGACATCTTTTCCATTACATATATATCATGAATTATATCTATCCATTCATCCACTGTGGGTACGTCTGGCTTTAACCATTTTCTTGTGATAGCCTTTTTACTTGCTACCAGAAGTATCAATATCAATTTTCTGTCGTTATTGTCCCAATTTTCGAATGAGATGTTTCCCAGGTATAAGGTGTCACATTTGAAGGGGATGTTAATTTCAAAAATAGCTTCCAGATTATTGTGTATCTCCCGCCAAAATGGGACTAGATTTGGGCATTCCCAGAATACATGGTAGTGATTGGCTTCATTCAGTCCACAGGATCTCCAACACGCAACACCCGTCCCCTGGTGTCGTTTTTGTAGGGGGGTGATAAAAAACCTTGTAAGGTTTTTCCAACTAAATTCTCGCCACGTATTTGAGCATGTCGTTTCCCATTGTAGTTTACATAATCTGTCCCAATCCTCCCCAGAAATAGTAAAAATTACCCTCTTTCTCCCATTTCTCTTTAATATATATTGTATTGACTGTTTTGAGATTGATCTGGCGGAAGCCATTGTATAGTCTAGATACCACCTTGTTGCATATCAATGATTTGCTTGCTGATGTAAATACTTCCATAATTCCTGTTACCCCCTCTTCTGATACTCCCCCTAAATTCTGATTGAAATGGTGTCGGACCTGGAGATACCTATAGAAATCATTTTGTTCCAAACCATGTTTTCTCTGTAGCGATTCAAAGCTATGGAATGTCCCCTTGTGGACAAAAGTTAAATAGTTCGAAAGGCCTTTTTCAACCCAGACTTTAAATCTAGCATCTGTTTTGTTTGGAGGGAAGTCTGTGTCATATGCACACCATCTTAGCATTTTAAGTGAGTCCCTTATACCACACAGTTTCACTGTCTCCTGCCAAATCTTTAAAGCCACGTTAATCCAGGGATTATTTTTATTTGTCATGTTGTTTATTAATTCACTATCTGCAACTATCGCTGCTATTTGAACCCCTTCTGTCATTGCACTCTCAATTTCCTTCCATCTTGCAGAGTATGATGGAGTACACCAACACACTACAGGCCTTAATTGAGCTGCGCAATAGTATTCTCGTAAGCAATGAAGGCCAAATCCCCCGTTTTCTTTTCTTAACTGTAGAGTTTTGTATCTGATTCTGGGTTTTTTCCCTTGCCATAAATATCTAGATATTAATTTGTCCCATTCTATAAATTGCTTAGCAGGTATCTCCACTGGAAGAGTCTGGAATAAATACAGTAACCTTGGTAGGATGTTCATCTTAACAGACTCCACCCTAGAGCTCAAACTCAAGAAGGGAATGAGACTCCACTGTAGGTACATCTGATTTTAGTTTTACATTCAAAGGGCCATAATTAAGATCAGATAATTTTGAGACATCTTTTGGCAGGTTAACACCTAGGTATTTTATTGAATCTGCATCCCATTTCAGGTTATATTTCCCTCTAATATCGTTGGGTGGGTCATAGTTAAGTGTTAGTACCTGGGTCTTCTGAATATTTAGTTTGTAACCTGAAAGTGTCCCATATTCCTCTAATAAACCCATCAATTTTGGGATTGTCTGTTTATGCTCACCAGCTGCCATGTCTATTCCCTTAATTTCAACATTTTGTCTTATCCATTGGCTCAAAGGCTCAATAAAAAGGCTGAATAGGAGTGGGGAGGCGGGACATCCCTGCCTGGTTCCACGTTCCAGAGTGAAGGATCCCGATAGGGCACCATTAATTTTGATCATCCTTGCGGATGGGCTATCATATAATGCTTGGAAAGTTGCAATAATAGACTCATGAAAGCCGAATCTCAATAGTACCTTGTATAAAAAGGTCCAACTAACTGAATCGAAAGCTTTCTCAGCGTCCAAACTTACAAGAGCTGCCTCTATTCCGTGTTGTGATATGTCTGATAATGTGTAATGACCTTCTAATGTTGTCTTGTGTTTGCCTTTGTCTAATGAATCCTGTCTGATCTAAATGAATGAGTTTAGGTAGAATCCTATCTATTCTTCTGGATAGTATTGATGTAAACAGTCGATAATCGAGCTGGAGAACACTGATAGGGCGATAGCTATTACATTCTAGTTTGTCTTTCCCTTCCTTCAGTATGACTGAAATTATTGCTTCCCTCCACGAGGGTGGAATTTCCCTTTTCTGTAGTACCCAATTAAATGCCTTCAGTAATGTTGGAGCTAATTGTTCTCTAAATGATCTGTACCATTCAGCAGTGAAACCATCTGAACCCGGGGATTTGTTTGCCTTCAATCTCGAAATTGCTGATTGTAATTCCTCTATTGTTATTTCGGCTACCAAGTCTTTATTTTGTTCATTAGTGACAGAGGGTAAATCAAGAGAGGCTAGGAATGACTCAATCTGTAGGTTGTTGTCCACTTGTGGTTGGGAATATAGTGTTTTATAGAACTTTTCGAAACTCTGTTGAATTTTGTCTAGCTTACATTCTATCGCTCCGGATTCGGGGTTCCTTATTTTATAGATTGCATTATCTGCTTGTTGTTTTCTTAGTCTATATGATAAGAGTTTCAATGATTTCCCACCTACTTCATAGTATCTTTGTTTTGTAAATAATAGTTTTTTTTTGTATGTCCTGGTTGCCTATTTCATTTATCTCGTTCCTTATGTCTTTCATTTCTTGTTTCACCCTGTTATCCAAATTGTTACTGTGTTGTCTTTGTAGATGTTTTAATTTAATTTCCAGGTCATGCAGTCTTTGTCCTCTAAGTTTTTTTATAAGTGAAGTAGTGGCGATGATGTTACCCCTCATTACTGCTTTAAGTGCATCCCAGAGCATATTCGGAGCCACTTCCCCGTTATCGTTTAATTCAAGATATGTTCTAATTTCAGTCTTCATGGCCTCCCTTGTCTCTGGGTTATTCAGGATACTTGAATTCAGCCTCCATATTGTAGACCTTGGCTTTCTATTGAGACACACAGACATGTAAATAGGCAGGGTTTGACGCTTACCTTTTCCCCAGGTAGCACTGTGCTACCATGTCAAAAAAATTAGTAGCACACCAAGAATTTCAGTAGCACAATGAAAATTGCGCAATTTTCGTATGACGACAACAAATTATCATAATCATAACATATCAGAATTATCATAACCGGCTCTTGACACTGTAGGTGTTTATTAATGCCTGTGTGGTGTTATTTTTAAATGTTTACATTTTTGAGTTAGTAATTCATAAAATACAAAGGTTCCATCTCACAAAACATAATGGAATGTAAAAACTTTGACGCTCAATATCTCTGAACTGCCCTAAGCGGAGATAGAACCTTATCATTCTAAACGGAGATAGAACCTTATCATTCTAAACGGAGATAGAACCTTATCATTCTAAACGGAGATAGAACCTTCTCATTCTAAACGGAGATAGAACCTTATCATTCTAAACGGAGATAGAACCTTATCATTCTAAACAGAGATAGAACCTTATCATTCTAAACGGAGATAGACTTTGTATGTTAATATCAAAGGACCATGTTGGAAATAGGTGTTCACACTTTCACATGTCATCCCTTGGATTACTGCTTACTGTCGAACCATGAATAAACTCAATCAATCAATCAAAGAGACAAAGCGGAGATTCCTTATTTGACAGCATCTAGACAACACAGCTCCGAGTCTGCCCAACCAGGTTAATGCCAGCACTCCAAAACCAACTCAGTAATCAATCAGCCAAACAGCAGTGAATATGCAAACCGTATAACACCCATTAATATGCAGCATACACAGGTAAGCCTACCTGGCTTCTGTGATTGTCTTTGGCTGCAGGTCCCGAAGTTAATATGTTGACAAGTTCAGTGATTTATCTCCTATGGTCACTTGTGATCATGAGGGACATGATCCCCATGATCTCTTACTCAGGGACACAGAGGCTCTCACAGTATGAATGAATGAATGAATGGTCTTTATTGTCATTGCTATAGTACAGGTACCAAACAACGAAATTTAGGAGGGGTGGCTCCCCTGGGCCATATTCCACTAACGGTGGCTTAATATAGCCGCGCTATAATTAAATGCGGCGCTCAGGGACCTCGAGATTGGTATTCAAGCCTCAGGTGATTCCTCGAATGAGGATCAGCCTTGTGTCATCAGTGTTCACAGAAGACAGGCTTACAAATCTTCGATATGGGCGCGTGCACGCAGACATACGCAGCCCAGAAGAGTCGATCTGTCGAAATGAAGATACTCCACTCTGCAGGGGTACTACATTTGCGCAGCATTCCGAATTATTGATTTTTATGAAGACGGAAAAATGAGATGTAAAATAGTGCAATACTGCCGCAATTAACAAGGCGAGGGAAATGGTTTGGCAAGAAATTGCTGACCGATTAAATGCGTAGGTCATACTAGCCCCAGTTATTGTTATATGTTCATATTTTAATAAATGAATATTTACTACTGTGGTGATATCAGCAGCAGGCTACAAACCGTCATATCGCCACAATGGCCTAGTGGTATCGACCGCTGCCATAGGATTTATTCGTCATTTTATATCGGTGGTTCAAATCCCTCTTCAGGCGCACTTTTTACTGCATTTCGTTGTCTGAATCTAATCTAAAATCTCATCTAAAAAAGTATGTAGGCTATAAAATTATGGTGCAGGCTAATTTACAAGAACTGACACGATTACAATGGTGTTTGAAACCTTTGCATGAAATCTCCGGTAAATGTAAAAAAAAAAAAATGCTTGACTTAGTCAAGTCTCGAACTCGCAACCTTTGGAACTCGAGTCCGCAGCCTTAACCACTACGCCACCCAGACCGCTGTGATGAAGGCAATGCAAGTTGAGACAATTACTTCTTTTTTTTTTTACACGATCTATCTATCACACTTTCAAAATATCAAGTTATCTATCACACAATCAAACTATCTATCGATCGATCACACTTTCAAAATATCAAATTATCTATCTATCACACAGTCAAACTATCTAATCAAACTATCTAATCTATCTATCTCGTGTGAAGTGGGAACTAATATTTCCTAAAAGACACATGAGGAACTTTCGTTCAGGGTTTAGTTTCCGCCTGTGAGCCTTTTTTGACGCACGGATGACTATAGCCTGTGTTTTAGCCTGGTCGGGACCAGGCTAATTATATCTGACTCAGAAGGAGCTCAACCAAGCAGCGAATTATTTGAGCCACATTGATGGCACCGAACGCAAGCTAACATTTTCGAGGCTTAGAACTTTATCGAGGCTTAGAACTTTATCGAGCTTTGTGGAATAGGGCCCTGGTGTTAGGAAAAAAAAAGGAAAAAAAAACTTTATTTTTGTTGTCGCACTGGTGCGATTGAATGTATTTCCAAGTCGCACAGAAATATATTCACTCGCAAATGCGACCAAAACAGTCGCACTGTCGAACCCTGAAATAGGGCTATGATCAGAGAGGGCAATCGGTCCTATGTCACATTGACTTATTCTATGTAGGTCTCTATTGTAAATAAAAAAATTATCTATCCTTGAGTATACGGCATGGGGGGAGGAGTAGTGGGTGTAGTCCCGGCTGGATGGATACAATTCTCTCCAAACATCTATGATTCCCATTTCCTTCATTAATGCTTTTATCTTCCTACTTATAGGTTTTGACTCTGGATTACCGCTAGATGCATCCAATCTTGGGTTTAAACGAACATTAAAGTCCCCCCCACAGATTAAAATTCCCTGAGATGTTGTGGCCATTAAATCAAATATCTATCTATAAAACGTCCAGTCACTACCAGGAGGAGCATATACATTCAGTAAACTCACTAGGGTTCCCTCTATTTTCCCTATTATCATTATAAACCTACCATCTTTATCTTTAAACTCTGATATGTGTTCATAGGTCACTGTATTTGATAACAGTATGGCCACACCCCTCCTATGACCTGGTTCGTATGAGGATGAATATACATATTTAAAACCCAATTTATTCAATTTGGCATGCTCTGTATTGGTAAGGTGGGATTCCTGTAGGTATGCTATTTGTATTCTATCTTTCTTTAATTTTGTTAGGATCTTCCTTCTTTTTATCGGGTTAAGTAAACCATTAACGTTAAAAGAAACTATTCTTATATCTTGCATTTAGGTTATAACATGTGATATTTCCATCATGTACATGAAAAGCTTCCCAGTCGCTACAGTAAACAGTTGTAAACAAACATTAATAATAACATTTAAAAAACAAGTAAAAGAAAAAAGTACTTGAGTTACTTCCAAGGTAGGGGTCACTACTACAACCCTCCACGAGCCTAAAACAAAAGGCTCCAAGGGAAAACCCCTCTCCCGTAGACAGAGAGGGCCCTTGGAGATAACAGTATGAGAAGGTTCCATCGTTCGTTCCTTTCCCAATTCTTATTTGTATTTTAATTATTCAACTAGGTAACTCACGTTTTTTTATACTAACCAGCAAACAGTTTCAATAGTATGAGCTGAACTCACCCACCCAAAGTGTCCGTTTAATTCTGAGTAGATTAGTAGGGCAGTCGTTGCTTATAACTAATCATTTCACTCAGCTTTTACCGGACTCCCCGTCTGTGGGTGGGGGGTCTCTTCTGTAGCGTTGCAATTTCTCCTTGTAGCCTGCGTCTCCTCTGCCACGTCTCCCGGTCCGTCTGCCGCCTGTCTGCCATGTCAGCTGCCTCAATTGCTCCATCAGCGTCTCCGGGGCTCCGATGGGCTTGATGGGGAGACCTCTGTTAGCCATGTCCTGCGTCGCCTTTTCCACGGTCTCGTAGATCTTGATCCCCTCGTCGTATTTCACTTTTAACCGGGCTGGGAACATCGTTTGGAAGTGGATGTCTTTATCCTTCAGGATCCTCCGGGCCTCTGCATATTCTTTTCGCTTTTGGAGAATGCGTGGAGCATAGTCGTTGTCCAGATTGACTCGCGTCCCCTGCCAGGTGAATCCCTTCTTTTGCCATGCCGCGCGGAGCGTCGTTTCTTTGGTTCTGAAGCTGAGGAACTTTACCAAGATGGATCTTGGCTTTGCCTCTGCTGGTGGCTGTGGACCGAGGGCACGGTGGGCTCTCTCAATTTGTAGACTTGTTGTGTTGGGTATGGCGAGGTTTTCTAGGAGTAGTTTTTCCACGAATGTGATCATCGACGAGGAGTCCTTTTCTGCCCCCTCCGGAATACCGTAGATTCGGATATTATCTCGTCTGGAGCGGCCCTCTAGGTCGGTTAGCTTCTCTTCTGTCCTGGCCTGTAGCTTTAGCATTTCTGTCAGGATATCTTCCGTGTTCTGAATTCTCTCCTCGGCATTCACAATTCGCCCTTCTGCCTCCTCCAGTCTAACGTTTGCACTCTTTATTTCTTCTTTTATATCCTCGAGTTGGGTCTTATTGTCCCGTCGGAAATCTCTCAGTTCTCTCAGAATCAGACCCAAGTCTACTGTGTTTTCTGGGAGCATTGAATCGCCCTCGTGGTCATCATTGCTAGCATTGGGAGAGTTGCTATGACTTTTTTCGATTGGAAACTGTTGCTGCAGTTGCTTCTTGTCCATTTTCCTAGTGTTCATCTCTGCCCTCTTTCACTATTTATTTGGTATGAAATTTGGTATGAAATTCTAAGTTTGAGGGACTTTAAGAACGTAATTGAACGGGAGAGCCTTCTTTATGCTGCCATCTTGTCCGTGTCTCAACCGGAAGCCAGAAGGTGCAGTGTTCTATGGTCATTTAAAGTAGCTAATGCATATTAGGGGTGCAACGGTTCTCTGTTTATATTGAACTGTATGGTTCGCCATCCACGGTTCAATATGCACCAGTGAATTTTCGGTGTATGATGCGTTCCATTGAGTCAGAGGTCGAGTTTGTCTGGAACGCAGTTGCTTCTGTAACTTGTTCAAATGTTTGTTCATGGCGAGCGGATTTGAGAGTTGAGGGAACGAAAACAGTGAACAGAAACGTTACTGCAAGCATTGATTAATCATGTCTTTCTGCGCATATGGTCAAGGAATCCAAGACTGGTGTGTTAGCCAGCCATTACATGGTTACAATTATAGTATAGTTTTAGAATAATGAACAACATGATACATCCATGTATGAAATCGTCATCAAACCCATTGCAGAAGAATGTCATTGTTCTGTTTTCTGTAATATAATGCTGTCATCTGTGATATGTCTTCAGGGTCCTCTGGCTCTCCTATTCAACTGAAAGCCAACTTCTTCCGCATCCTTTCCCGCCCTCAGTGGGTGCTTTACCAGTACCATGTGGACTACAAGCCCCCCATAGAGTCCCGCCGCATGCGTTCTGCCCTCTTGTACAGGGCTTAAAGTTCTCCGGCACGGTGCCGGATTTCCGGCGCGGGGGAATTTTGAGCAATAAAATAAAATAAAATCACATGCTATTTCTTTACATCGTAATTTAAAGAGTCATCTTCAGCAAAGAGACAGTTCCGCCTACCAATGGTATATCACATTGCTCAAGCCAACCAACGACTTCTAGCCAATCGGAGGCAGAGTAGTGGGGCGGGCCTTAATAAGTTTGAATGAGTGTAATGTTAGCTTGTAGAGACGTTCGCTTTTAGCAGCCCGCTATCTCGCTAACTTAAGTAAGAGTCTATTAAAATGGAAGCCACGGGTTACATTGGTACAATGTACAATTGATTGATTTGATTGTACAATGTACAATGTCTGATTTCAATGTATCATGTACAATGACCAATGTAACCTGTGTGTGTTACGCCTGCGTTTTGTTCTGGTGGTGTGTGGGGCCATTACGAGGCCGGAGGCAGAACTGGGTCTCTGGTTCACTTTAGTGGAGCTGTGTGACATACAGAACATACACACAATGTATCAGGTAGGCTAACATCAGTCTGGTTAGTTGTCTTGCTCCCCTCTTAAGGCGATCTATAGATTTGTCACTATATATATATATGAATATGTATTCATATATATATATACACAATAGACATCAGCATCATCAGCTCATAGATGCATAGATAATAAAAATAAACAATTTGGCAATATTCTATCATACATCAGAAAACCCATATTTCGTTTCCTAAACCAATTAAAAATAACAGCATCAATATTATTAATCAGTATTGACATACAATATGTTGCAATAACAGCCACACCAGCTGTATATAGCTACTGGTGTGGACTAAATCGTGAGGCTATCAAGTTTCCTCCCATTACACAGTAAATAAATACACAGTAAATAATAAAAAAACGTTTTCAAATGAAACAGACAAAACATCTCCATACCTGTGTGACATACAGAATTATGCCTAATTACAATTAAATCAAAATCAAATCAAATTGTATTTGTATAGCGCATTTCTTACAAGATGCAACTCAAATTACATTTACAACAAAGTATAGTTTATATAAAAGTTATAGCTTTTACTTTGCTTTCATGAACTGAAGAAGCGTTGTAAACAATGAGGAATAGAAAGAGATTGATCCAACGGGACGTGGACGCTGTCACGGGTCAGGGAGAGCATGGTAATCTGACCCTGTACCTACCCAGTAATCTGATGTCTGTGTACCTACCCAGTAATCTGATGTCTGTGTACCTACCCAGTAATCTGATGTACCTACCCAGTAATCTGATGTCTCTGTACCTACCCAGTAATCTGATGTACCTACCCAGTAATCTGATGTCTGTGTACCTACCCAGTAATCTGATGTCTGTGTACCTACCCAGTAATCTGATGTCTGTGTACCTACCCAGTAATCTGATGTACCTACCCAGTAATCTGATGTCTCTGTACCTACCCAGTAATCTGATGTCTGTGTACCTACCCAGTAATCTGATGTCTGTGTACCTACCCAGTAATCTGATGTCTCTGTACCTACCCAGTAATCTGATGTCTGTGTACCTACCCAGTAATCTGATGTACCTACCCAGTAATCTGATGTCTGTGTACTTACCCAGTAATCTGATGTACCTACCCAGTAATCTGATGTCTGTGTACCTACCCAGTAATCTGATGTACCTACCCAGTAATCTGATGTCTGTGTACTTACCCAGTAATCTGATGTACCTACCCAGTAATCTGATGTCTGTGTACCTACCCAGTAATCTACCCAGTAATCTATGGGCTGTCTAATCTAATCTGTACCTACCCAGTAATCTCTGGGCTGTCTGCAGGTTTTGTAATTGACCTACTCACACTTACTCTAGGAGATGAATCCATCGATGGGTTTAAAGAGTATGGAACAGGAACAGGAACAGGAACAGGGACGCTGAATGTCGTTCATTCCATTGGTTAGGTAATACTGCGTACACAGGTTGGGTCTAACACAACACCGCTGACCTTCTGCTTGCAGAGACCGTGGTCCCCGACACGCCGGATGCCAAGAGTCCCCCCGGGCCCAGCCCAGCCGGGGAGAGTGGGGTCCTGGACACCGACTCAGACGAGATAACTGGGTCCTTCATGAGGAAGTGAGCCCTCTCTCTATTTACCTCCATCGTGCTTTTAAAACATGTAACTAAAGCCGGGTACACACAAAGATAATCTGGATGATTTTGGCCCGATTCCTCCCCCTTCCGACCAAGCAAACGCCCGATTATCGGATGGCTCTAAAGGTTATCCTACAAGATTATCCTGTGGTGTGAGGTGAGGTCTGCTCGGAAAATGGTCAGGGCCGACGATCGTAAATATTAAACGTGTTCAATATTTACGATCAAAAGTCCTCTCGTGTGTGGGCGAAATTGACAACTCACGAGTCCGATTGTGATGTGGAATGGAATGTAGCCAATCAAGAAGCGAGCTGACTAACGCGTCTTCTTCTTTTCGTTCTTCTGAACTTTATTTGCCCTGTCGCACATGGCTGCCTCATACAGGTCAGTCAGGGTACTACTACCCTGATCACGCGAGATTTCTGGCTTGGGGGACGAGACTCTAGACTGTCGTAGGACAGATCTTTATGTATGT
The DNA here is from genome assembly GCF_963989245.1 of Nansenia antarctica. Taxonomy (NCBI): domain Eukaryota; kingdom Metazoa; phylum Chordata; class Actinopteri; order Argentiniformes; family Microstomatidae; genus Nansenia; species Nansenia antarctica. The sequence continues at coordinate 52,487,281 of NC_137678.1, read as the reverse complement.
GGTGTGCTGTATTGGGAATATCGGCGCACACCACACACAATACGACCAAAACTGTTCAATCCATGATTTTTTATCTTCATGTGTGGGGTCTCTCTCAGATAAAAAAATCTGTTAAGATTTAGAAAATCTTTATGTGTGTACCAGGCTTTATGAACAAAAAATGAATCTGTCCTCACCACCACTATAGGCTGTACAATAGTTCACTAAGTCACCAACTGTCACATCTATAGTTCACCAACTGTCACATCTATTCGGTTGTTAAGTCGTGACGTGTTTCCGGGTCTAAAGTTAGCTGAGGTGCTGTCTTCGAAATGCCTCAGTAATAATAATAATTCATTATATTTGTATAGCGCTTTTCCGAGGCTCAAAGACGCTGACAACTATGGGAAAAACAGGAAAGTGCCGTGTCCCTTGTTGTATGAATGAGACAGTTCCGCCTACCAATGGTATCACATTGCTCAAGCCAACCAACGACTTCTAGCCAATCGGAGGCAGAGTAGTGGGGCGGGCCTTAAGAAGTTGAATGAGTGTAATGTTAGCTTGTAGAGACGTTCGCTTTTAGCAGCCCGCTATCTCACTAACTTTAGTAAGAGTCTATTAAAATGGAAGCCAAGTTTCTTAAACCTGGCGAAGACACAGCTATACTAGAACGGGGAGTAAGGAATAAATGGTGCTGGGCATGGAGAGGAGAGTAGCAGGGTTTTTCCTGCATAGAGAACTATGAGGCGGCCGCCTCCGTCATAGCCGCCGACTATGGCAAGCCGTTTTAACATTTATTAGCTAAATTTGACTAGTCGTAATTCGATTTTTACTAGTCTAAATTTGTATTCAAGATATCTATAACGTCATTCTGACTAGTCAAAACGACAGTTAGAGATATCTGTAATTCAGTTTTGACTAGTCAAAATTGAATTACAGATATCAGCAGTGATGTCACCGAAAAAGACACTCAACTCGTCACACATCCTTAAATGACATTGCAGATATCTGTAATTCAGTTTTGACTAGTCAAAATAATAGTTGCAGATATCTCAAACGCAGTGGCGGGCGGTGCATTTCACACCTAGGCCTTCAGTGATGTCCGACACATTCCTACCTGAATTATTCTACCTCTTAATACCATCGTTATGACGCCATGGCTCTAGAAACTAGACAGAAACACAGTATAACCGGGCGTTGCATCACCTTAACATAGTCAGACAAGTACAACAGAGTTATATTAATATTTCCGAAGCATTTTTAATCAATAAATCCGCATTTACAATGAAGAGTGTTAAACTAACATCTTTAAGATCGCTACATTACCCACGTCTGTCGTCTCGTCCACCATAATAGCGACAAAGGGTGCCTTTTTAATCTCCATTTTGATCTCTTCTCCCATCACTTTAGCAATAGCAAAAATCAGGTCGTTTTGTATTTTGCCTGACGTCCCAGTAAACACTTTGTTTGTGGACAGGTGGTAATGTAAATCTGGGTTGTTTTCAGCCAGAAAAGAAAGAAGCTCAACGTAGTTTCCTCTGTTTGTGGACTCGGCGCTTTTATCGTGTCCCCTAAATGAAAGTTATTGTTTACCCAAAAACAGGACACAATCGATCAGTATTATCGATCAGTCAACGAAAGCTTTCGTTGTTGAGCTCCGTTTCCCTGCGCACTTTCAAAAGTTTCACATCTACCGGCATAGTTACGCATCTCAATAGTGAATATCAATAGTGCGTATCAATAGTGCGTATCAATAGTGCGTATCCAATCAAAAGACGTGCTGGGTGCTGACATCATTGAGCCTTACAGCAGGCGCCGTTGTTGCTTTTGTTCGCATCTACGTAGGTTTACTAGGTACGCCACAGGTTTTCTCGTTCCAACGTTAAGTTACAGGTCGTATCCGCGGCACCGTTTAGCGTGCAGGCGGGCAGATTTTGGAGCCCCCTAGCAACACATTTTGATTGGATAAAAGCTCTAACATAAAGGCCAGCCCTCCAAATCTCAATCGGAGACTGGAAGCAGCGCAACCAAGAGGAAAGCTATGAAATGAAGAGAATAGACTATGGGGAATCATTAATACATATTTGTGGAAAAAATATATTAAAATAAAATGTATATTCTGATGATGTTTAGGCCAGCAGAGAAGGCCTTGCTGGCCCTGACGGCACACCACTGCTCAAACGTCATTATGACTAGTCCGAATTGTATTGCATGACGATGCTCATGATGCGAGGTATCTCATGATATTGGCGGGACCAGCAAAGCATTTGATGAGTGTTGGCAGAAGCAATGGCGGTTGCTGTGGTGGAGGATAGCGCGAAAATGCCATGAAATGGAGAGAATATATCATCAAGGGATTTGTGGTGAACGTGAGATTGGTTCACTAGATGCTTGTACTACAAATCTACAGCGCATTGCAGATGTGTTGACTCCAGACACACTTGAGGAAGCTGCTCCCGCGTTTTCTGACAACAGACATATCTGAAACATAATTTCGCCTAGTTTAAACTCTAATTTAAGATATCTGTAATAACATTTCGACTAGGCAGAATGAAAGTAAAGACATCACCAATTTGAGATATCAATCATTAAAATGAATTTCAAGATATCTATAACTTTATAATAGATATCTACAATTAAATTACGACTATTCCTAATTCCAGTTTGAGATATCTACAACTTCATTCAAGATATCTTCAACTTAATTTAAGATATCTTAAAGGACAATGTAGATATCTTGAATTAATGGGAATTAAAGACATCTTGAACTGGAATTATGACTAGTCAGAATGAAACCGTAGATATCTGAAACTGTAATTACAACTAGTCATAATTCAGTTGCAGATATCGGCAATGTGAATAGCTGATATCTACAACTGAATTGTAGATATCTGTAATGACAAACCCCATACACTTGAATGGCAAAATACATTTGAATCTTACTAGTCAAAATATAATTACAGATATCTGAAATGTGAGTTTCGATTAGTCAAAATATAATTAAAGATATCTTGAATTTGAGTTTTGACTAGGCAAAATGATGTTGCAGATATCAGTAATGAATATCCATTGTAGCTAATAAATGTTAAAACGGCTTGCCATAGCCTCCAGCTCTCAACAAAACTTTGACGGTCGTATTTTCTACAAGCATTTCCTACTGCAATTGCGGCATTGCGCCGACGTGGTGGCGGGGGCGCTGTTTCACAGATAAGTTAGCTTTCGTGTTTGCTAGCGAAACAGCTGATAGTTGATGTTGACTGCTCAAGGAGAATACATAAGTACAGAATGCCTGAGAGCCTTATATTGCATTATATTACATTATATTTTGAATGGTCATCTGGTGCCTGAATATTGTTTTTTCCTTTACATATATAATGACATTTCCACCATACATTGATGGAGAAAGGGCACAAATTGGTGCATATCAATTCACCAGAATGCAAGAAATTAAATGTTTGATGTTTAAGGACCCCCAGACAGCCCCGCTTCATGGGTCCCCCCCGATGTCAAACACCACTGGTACCACCTCCGCCTCATTTTGAGCCAGGAAAAACCCTGAGTAGTGACGGGAAGCCTTATGGGACGTGGTGCCAAGAAGGAGAATATAAGTGATAGTGGCTTAATAAGTAATCAGTTTGTTCTTTTAAAGACATGTATATATTTTATTCTGTATTGTTATAGTGATAGTGGCTTAATAAGTGATGCAATCAGTTTGGCCTTTTAAAGACATCTAAATATATTATTTTATTTTGTATTGAGTATAAAACAGTATTATGAATGAATGAATGAATGGTCTTTATTGTCATTAATACAGTACAGGTACCATACAACGAAATTTAGGAGGGGGGGCTCCCCTGGTGCTTGGAAAAAGACTAAAAACACGAGGGCCAAGGGTAAAATAAAAAAGGGAAAAGAGCTGGTTTACATAAATAAAGGCTATGTTATAGGGCTGTCCCAAACGACTATTTTTCTAACGATTAATCTAGCGATTATTTTTCCGGTTAGTCGATTGCTCTAACGACTAATTTAACGATTAGTCTAACGGTTATATGCTTTACTGTTCGATTAATGTATCACTTAATTTCCCCCAAAATAATGGCTGTATTGTCTCTCTCTGTTTAACAGTGTCTTTATAAAGCACTCTGGGTAATAGCTGCTGCTCTTATAAAACAAAGCAGCGTGTGACATGCACATTACTCAGACGGCCGCCCCTTTAAATGATCAGCTGATGTATGGGGGCTGTCTGTGGGCCCGCAATTAAACACAGACACCTTTAATTCGGCGACCTGCTACTACTACTACTACTACTACTGTAACTGCCTCTGTCAAACAGCCCCAGACACAGGGCAGACTCACTGCTATGTTTAGCCAACTTGAATGCCAACATGGCCATCAGGGTTTTTCCTGGCTCAAAATGAGGCGGAGGTGGTACCAGTGGTGTTTGACATCGGGGGGGACCCATGAAGCAGGGCTGTCTGGGGGTCCTTAAACATCAAACACTTAATTTCTTGCATTCTGGTGAATTGATATGCACCAATTTGTGCCCTTTCTGCATCAATTTATGGTGGAAATGTCATTATTTATGTAATAACACCACACAGGCATTAATAAACACCTAATGGATCAGATTATGTAAAAAACTCAATATTGACAAAAATGGAGATAGAACCTTACAATTCTAACATCACGAAATGCTGCTAAATGTGTCTTTACGCGCCGCTTCCGACCCTTAAAAGTTGTAGTTCCGTAGTTGTGATGTAATTTGCATGTGTTTCCCCCCCCCCCCCAATTAAATACTATGTTCATGCTACTCAATTGACTGTTTACGAGCACGGTATTATTTCCTCAAGATATCGACGTTTGGAATGGAAAGAGAGCACCGACATGACTTGTTTTGTGTTAACAATAGTTCATATAGTATATTGTGTGTGTGTACTATAGGATTGCTTCAATAAAACCTAGTCCTGGTTAAGCAATCTGAATATATTTATAACCTTGCCAATCAAAACCACCTGCATATCAATTAGGTCTCTTCCTTCCTGACAGCCATCCACTTTTTTCCCTCATTGTGTTACTAAATGCCAAATCAGTGATTGCACTGTCCTCAAGTCGAGTGATGCAAACTGCCAGTTATCGAAAGAGGGGATTGCGCAGGTATTTAATTTTGATCATCATTATCCCTGCATTAAAATAACTGTCCATTAATAATACCACTAAAGATTAATTCACATACATAAACGGAGACGAGCTAAATGCTGCAGCTCGCATTTTGACTGGGTCCAAGAAATACGACCAGATCTCACCAGTGCTGGCCTCCCTTCATTGGCTCCCTGTCCATGTTAGAGCGGATTTCAAGTTGCTCCTGTTAACATACAAAGCTATAAATGGCACTGCTCCTTCTTATTTAAAGGACCGTCTCGTCCCATATGAGCCCTCAAGGGCTCTGCGCTCACAAGGCTCTGCCCTGCTCATTATTCCGCTGGGTTAGAAGAAAGACAATCGGTGAGCGTGCGTTCTCCTTCCGTGCACCAACTCTCTGGAACCGTCTTCCACTGGATATCAGACAGGCAGAATCAGTAGAAGTGTTTAAAAATAAGCTGTCATAAGCTGTTTTTTTGTGCTGTTGTAATTTATGTGTGTTTTTAAATTGAAATAGTTGTTTTTAAATTTGTTTAAAATGTACGTTTTTACCTATTATATTTGTGGTGCGAAATTGTGTGTTTTTAAAATTGAAATAGCTGTTTTTATATTGTTTAAAATGTGTTGTTTTTTACCTATTGTACTTGTAAAGCACTTTGACGTAAAGTGCTATATATATATAAATAAAGTTATTATTAATTGAAGTGTCGTAGACAATTCCTCAATCAAATCACGTGACATCTGTCCATCAGCGGCACACGTCACTTCTCCTCCGTCAGCGAAGAGAACACTAGCACGTTGCCAGATTCGTTTCTAATAAATCCAAACCTTATTTTTGACCAGCCGTCGACTGTCCTATCGATGTATTAGGCAACTTTGCAAAAAGGTTAGTACAGTAGGCCTACAACTAATGACCCTAGCCACTGCTAAGTAGATAATGATAATATGATTAGCTATAAGGCCTAGCATGCTCGTTAACACGCAGCATGTCCATTAAACTGTCACTACCAGCTAGCGGTAGCCATGTTGAGTGATTCTCGAAGGTCCACGTGTCCCGTGGGATTTTGTGAGAATCATACATGTATTATTGCAATATACAACTATACAAAGAGTTATTCATGATTTTATGATGATTTTATTTACTATTTGAATTCACTATATGAGTACTTTGTACGCACTCATTTCCCAATACGAAAGGGAAATTATATATCCCCCCAAAACGGTCTGTTTCACTGGTAGGGAAATTATCAGCGGTTTTCTGCGGATTCGCTGAATGAATGAATGAATGAATGAATGGTCTTTATTGTCATTGCTATAGTACAGGTACCAAACAACGAAATTTGGGAGGGGGGGCTCCCCTGGTGCTAGGAAAAAAAAAACTAAAAACAAGAAGGGAAAAGAGCTGGTTTACATAAATAAAGGCTATGTACACTATCCACTATACTATACTATACAATAAAACACTGTGCTGTACTCTATGCTATGCTATACCTATTCTAACATTTCCTATCTCTGAACCTTATGTACCCGAGGGTTGTCATATTGCACATAGTGTTATTGCACATTCATTTAAAGTGTCGCAGTTTGCAGGTTTGAAATGTTCACAGTTGTGTTTCAGTGTTGCACTTGATTTCAATCTAGTAGCTGCCATCAAATTGTCTAGATTGTCCAGGGCCTAGAACCTAGGTCTTTGCTGTGTTCAGGGCCTGAATGGCCCTGGGGTAGAAGCTGAGCTTCAGTCTGTTTGTCCTTGCGAACATGGTCCTGAACCGCCTGTCCGAGGTGTGCTGTGTGGTAGTTCGGCGAAATAACACGGTTCCCGGGAATAAAATTGACAATTACATTGACATTTATGATCAAATAATGGTTGTGGTCATGTATTATTAGCGACCCCCACAGATGTATGATTTTACTGCTTTCATGGGAGCTCAGACCTTCCTTATGGGAGCTCAGCTCCCATTGGCTCCCACATAACTCGAACCCTGTATTTAGGTGACTTGAGTACCTGCTGTCAATTCTTACGCATTATTACCCTTTACCTCCTTGTACTCTCCCTTCCCCTCTGTCTCTCTCTCTCTCTCTCTCTCTCTCTCTCTCAGTATGGAGGTGGAGGACTCCGAGGTCATCGAGATTAGTGACGATGACGAAGACGATGATGACGTCATCGCCGTGGACTGTCGTACGTTTTGATGTTTACCTACAACTACTTAAAACACAAAAACAAACCTTGTCTAAACAGGGTAGCCCCCAATGAGACAGTATTTTGTCGTCTCTGGCATCTTGCCACTATGTACCTCTGTTAGACATGATTTTTTCAGACTGTCCAGACAGAACATGTCAGCCCTTTGATTAATGGATTTCTGTTTCCTACCCGAACAACCCGAACGGCAGCGCGGTGAACTGGTATAGACCGCGCGGGCTGGAGAACGCCGTTTTCTCGCGGGACCCTGGCGACAGCGGAATCTGCCAGTATCCCTTCGTACAGTCCAGGGTCGTATAGAATTTAGCCGCGCCAAGCCGGTCCAAGAGCTCGTCGACCCTGGGCATTGGATAGGCATCGAATTTAGACACCGCGTCCACCCGTCGGTAGTCCACACAGAACTGTACAGCCCCATCTCGCTTAGTCACCAGCACGATAGGGCTGCACCAATCACTGTGGGACTCTTCTACCACGCCCAGTTCCAGCATTGCCTCTAATTCCCGGCTCACCACGTCGCGTTTGTGAGCCGGCAGTCTATACGGCCGTGTACGCACCGTAACGCCCGGTGGCGTCTCTATGTGGTGTTCTATCAGCGTGGTGCGCCCGGGTAGGGGGGAAAACACGTCAGCGAACCTCCGTTGCAACTCGGCCACGTCCGCTCGCTGGGCCGCCGAAAGATGGTCTCCTAAGTGGGCCGGGGTACTAATTTTAGACTTTGGGACCTCCGGCCCGAACTCATCCCTCTCGGGAAGTAGCGTAGCCAGCACGACAGGGATCACCTCGGTCCATTTTTTAAGGAGATTTACGTGGTATATCTGCGTGCTATCCCCCCGATCCGAACGCACCACCTCATAGTCCACCTCCCCCACCCGCCGTGTGACCGCGAACGGTCCCATATAAGAGCTCAAATGGGGAAAACCCAGTGGAAGCCTGGGGGACTTCCCGCACCGCGAATAACAGGGGGGCTAGCCATTGGTGCCAATTTTGACTATCCTCGTGAACGAACTTACGGATCATTGATTTTAGCGTCCGGTTGAACCGCTCGCACAGACCATCGCTGGCCGGGTGGTACACGCTCGTCCGGACCGCTTTAATATTCAATAATCCGTACAGCTCTTTGAGGGTGCGTGACATAAAATTGGTACCTTGGTCAGTGAGGATCTCTTTCGGGATCCCCACCCGGGAGATGACCTGAAACAACGCCTGCGCCACACTCTTCGCGGAGATGGAGCGCAGGGGAATTGCCTCGGGGTATCGGGTTGCGTAATCTATCAAAACTAACACAAACCGATAGCCTTGTGCACATCGATCTAATGGGCCGATAATGTCCATTCCAATACGGTCAAACGGGGCCTCAACCAGGGGGAGAGGGTATAACGGCGCCCGCGGGACGGCCGGGGGGTTGGCTAGCTGGCATTCGCGGCAGGATGCGCACCACCGGCGCACCTCCGCCCGTATCCCCGGCCAGTAGAATCGGTCCATTATGCGACTAAGTGTTTTATCATATCCTAGGTGGCCCGCCATGGGGTTATAATGTGCCGCCTGGAATATCGATTCCCGGCGGCCCCGGGGAACCAGCAACTGGGTGACGTCCTCTTCCCTGCGAGTGTCACGACTCACTCTATATAGTCTGTCCCTAACCAACGTAAAGTATGGGGGAGCGAGCGCCGCGTCTGGCCGTACCCGTGCACCATCAATCACCATCACCTGGTCATAGGCTGAGCGTAGGGTAGCGTCACGAGACTGTTCGAGGGGAAAATCTCCCACCGGAGGAAACACCGGCAGCGGCACCTCGGGTGGCTCGGACTAACCGCCGCCTTGACTCTATATTTTCTCCCATTATATTTAATCTCGATGGGGACCACCGGGTATACGTGAACATCCCCATGCACACACAGTATTGACACCCTCGATGCCCCCACCAATGCCCCTGGTCGCACCAGGGGCTGGTGGATCATAGACTGTAGGCAGCCCGAATCCAGCAGCGCCTCGTGCGTACCCCGCTGCATCCTTACCCGGATGCGGTACACCTCGCTCGGGTCCGGGGGAGGGGTGACCTCGTCGGCGGTGGGGACAGCCCGGCCGACCTCCATAGCTGGGCACTCCCGGCGGCGGTGGCCAGGCTGGCCGCACCGCCAGCACCCCTCCTCTGCCGCTTGTGGGGCTCTCTGTGGGGTGAAGGCCGCGCCCCCCTGCGTTGCCTCCGGCCACCCGCCCCGGGGAGCGGCCATCGGCCTCTCACGCCGTGTCCCCGCCACGGGTCCGGTCCAGGCAGCCCCCCCCTCCTGGCGGCGGGGAGCTGGGACCGGGACCGCGGCGGGTCCCGCCACCCCCGCGACTGGAGAGGGCAGGTGGTTCTCGGCCAGCCCGATGGCGGTGGTGAGGTTGGCGGGCCGGTGGTAGGCTACCCAGGCAGCGGTCCGCGCCGGTAGGCCCCCCACGAACCTCTCCAGGGCGACCTGCTCCACCACCTCCGCCGCCGATCTCTCCTCGGGCTGCAGCCACCGCCGCGCCATGTCCATCACCTGCTGGCCGTACAGGAACGGCCTCCCGCCGGCCTCCAGGGTCAGGGCACGGAGCCGGCGCCGGTGCTCTTCCGGGCTCAGCCCGAGCCGGTCCCGGATGGCCCTGACCACTGTCGGGTAGTCGGCCTGGCTGGCCGCCGGGAGACCCGCCAGCGCGAGCTGCGCCTCCCCGATCAGCAGGGGTCGGAGCTGGTGGGCCCACTCGTCCTCTGGCCACCGTTGTCTCCGGGCCACCTGCTCGAACGTCTCAATGTACGCCTCCGGGTCGTCCCCCTCCGTCATCCGCAACATCCGGACTCGGGTCCCACCGCCTGCCACGCCGTAGTCCCCGTACCCCTCCCGGTCGCGGATGATGGCCCGGAGGTCCGCCCGGTCCTCGGCCTGGGCGCGGGCCATGTCCATCAGGGCGTCGTGGCTGGCCCGCGCCATCGCCGCCTGCTGCTCTTGCAGCTGTGCCAGGTGGGCGAGTACGTGTCCCAGGGGCGACTCCATGCCCCCGCCTGTCTGTTATTTGGGTGTTTGGGTCCGCCTCTCCTCTGTGCCTCACGTCGGGTGCCACTGTAACAGGTTCGGGCACAGAGGGAGACAGACAATATGATTTGGCGGTTTAAGGAATGCGTTTTATTTGTGCAGCTGGTCTGGAGTCCGGTTTGGCTGAGCCTCGCTCAGGGGAGAACGTCCCCGCTCGCTTCCTGCCCGACCCTTCCGGTCGCGGCTCTCCTGTAGCGCTCTCCGACGTCTCTCTACAACCGACTCTCCGCTGCTTCTCCCCGCTTCCTCCGTTCTCCGCTCACCGCGTCCTACTCTGGGTCCCGGGGGAGAACAAAGCAACACATTAAGAGGGCGCGTTGATGAGGACCCAATTGGCATCAGCCGGTGCCAATTGCGCCCCCATCCCTTCACCAACCGTCCTGCGGCTCCCTCTGCAGGTCGGAACGCGTCATGTTCCCCACACCTTCATAAGGTTTTAAACATCACCCCTTCCTTGTGTAGTGAACCTCGTTCTTCCATAATACAGTTTACGTTTGTTTGGTTCATCATTTGTATGAAGTGGTTGTGGACAACTAGTGATGACATTTTAGATTTAGAATAGAGGACAACAGTGTGCAAACAGCAGCGAGATTAAAGGACGTCCAATGGAACACAACACCGTAAAGACGCAATAAGTGTCTGCACCGTGTTTACACTGTTCTTGTTAATTTGTATTCATATAATCGTACATTACATTACTTTTTTTGTATCTTCACACTTGCTTTAGCTTTTAAAAAGAACAATTTAAAGGATAGATTATCATTGACAAAAGATATAGGAATGACATCTCTTTGAAGACAACTGTTTGGGGGAGGGGCCAAACAAAGGAAGCGCGCGGCAGGGTTTAAGTGTTTGAATTTGTGGCGGCAACGGCGTGGACGGTGCTCGTGTCCAATGGCAGCCGGAGAAGGAGGCAACAACGAGCCAATGAGCGCGTCTATAGTCGCCAACCAATCGGGGCACGACTGGGGGTTTATAAATGTACAACGTTCTGTTAAGATTGGTTATACTTCAACTGAACGAAGGAAGTTAGCGTCATGGCCAGAACCAAGCAAACCGCTCGTAAATCCACCGGTGGCAAAGCCCCCAGGAAGCAGCTCGCCACCAAGCAAACCGCTCGTATGTAGGGTTGGGTATCGTTTGGGTTTTATCCGGTACCGGTTACTAACCGATACTTTAAAAACGGTACCGGTACCAAAACGGTACTTAATTCGGTACTTTTGATTTTAAAAAAAATATATATAATATATATATAATAATAATAACACGGTCGACAACATTAAACAGCTTTTCACTTTTTTATTGCTGAGGCACAATAACCACAGTTACTCCTACAACCACAGTTACACCTACAACCACAGTTACACCTACAACCACAGTTACACCTACAACCACAGTTACTCCTACAACCACAGTTACACCTACAACCACAGTTACACCTACAACCACAGTTACAACCACAGTTACTCCTACAACCACAGTTACAACCACAGTTACACCTACAACCACAGTTACACCTACAACCACAGTTACAACCACAGTTACACCTACAACCACAGTTACAACCACAGTTACACCTACAACCACAGTTACACCTACAACCACAGTTACACCTACAACCACAGTTACTCCTACAACCACAGTTACAACCACAGTTACACCTACAACCACAGTTACACCTACAACCACAGTTACAACCACAGTTACACCTACAACCACAGTTACTCCTACAACCACAGTTACACCTACAACCACAGTTACAACTACAACCATAGTTACTCCTACAACCACAGTTACACCTACAACCACAGTTACTCCTACAACCACAGTTACACCTACAACCACAGTTACAACCACAGTTACACAACCACAGTTACAACCACAGTTACAACCACAGTTACACCTACAACCACAGTTACATTGTTGAGCCAACAATATAAACATAGGTTAAATAATGTTACTGACTGTAGCTAAATATTTGCTGCTGCCTGTCTTGGACAGGACCCTCTTGAATGCTGTACCACATAACGACACCTGGGGTCGCTTGGGTGCGGATCAGACGGTCTGCCTGACCTCCACACACCCCTCACCCTACTCCCCCTCCCCAGTCAAGCTAACACCATCCATCCTGGGCCTACCTACCTGCATGTTTAATCTCTCAATCCCCCGTCCCTTTCCTGGTTAAATAAAACAAAACAAGAAATCAGGAAACATTATTACTAACCTGAGGAAATGCTGTCATCATCATCCTCAATGGGAATGGCGATCTCCGCCTCCCCCTCTCCGGAGGTGCTTGCTGCTCAGCCGAAGGGCGGGTGAACTTGCGCAAGCTGTCAAACACGGAGCACCCTTCTACCCTTAAATGTATCGCGTGCGTTGTCAGGTGTTTCATCAAGTTCGATGTGTTGCCTGCTTTACACACGAATGATTTAAAACATTTTGAGCACTTCGCGTTGTTTTCATCGAGCCGGGTGAAATGCAGCCACACTTTAGAACGCTTCATTGCGGTCTTCATTGCGGTCTTCGGCATTCTCGGTGACCTCGTAGCTAGGCTAGCTAGCGAAATTAGATAACATGATTATGATTATTATGATGATAATAATAATATCAATACAATAATACAATAATACAATCACTAACTATATTACTACACTTACTATAAACTCACTCTTCTTCTTCTCAACACAACTGCTCACCTCACTACCACGCACGCAAATTGGAAACAGGCGATGTCACTCACGTCACGACTCAAGTCACGTGTGGTTGACTGTTGCATGACACCGGACACCAGGGGAAGATTTTTTTTTTTTGAAAAGTACCGAAATGAGGAACCGAAATCTCCTTTGCGATTCGGTACGGGTACATACCGAATGTAAAGTAACCGGTACCTACCGGTACCGATTTTCGGTACCCAACCCTACTCGTATGTCCACCGGTGGCAAAGCCCTGTTAGAGCAAATTATTCAATAATGGCAGCCTGTTTCGTTTCAAGATGTATAAGAAAAGATATTTAATATTCTTCTGCAGAAGGAGGAAGTTTACAGGTTCGTCAGACGCATCTGAACGATTCAAAGTTCCTCGTAAAGTCCAGATCATTCATGTCATCTCAGTATTTATACAATCAGGTACCCTCAGGTAAGGGGTCCGCCCTCGGGTGAGGTTTAGACCAATCATGAGCAATGGGTGTGGACTTGTACATTGAGGAAGATGATGGGGGATGAAGGTTAAGGGGGAATCGGCCCCCCCTTTCTCCTAGTGTGGATCATTTTCGGGGAAACTTCCAACGTTATTTTCACGCAGCTCTGAAGTGATTTGAGTGGTGTGCGATAGCATTTCTTCCTGTGGCCCAGCAGAACAGCGCTATTTGTTCAATATCACTGTTGTCTTTAGATTCATCACAGGCAATTGAGTAGGCCACAGCTGAATTTATGTCTTTAATTTGCTGTCTGGTGATGTCTTCTGCCATTTTTATGGTTCTGTCTTTGACAGTCTTTGCAGAGAGGGGCATATCCCTGATTTTCTGCACAATTTCACTCTTGTTTTTAAAGTCTGTGAATAGATGTTCTGAAATCTTAATGAAAGATTCTTTTAGATATTCTCCATCTGTGAACGGCTTCCCGTGCCTGACTATTTCCTGAGCGGCTACAAAACTAGCATATGTACTTGATTTGCAGACTTCATCCACTTCCTGAAGTGATTTTTGCTCAGATCAACCTTCCGCATCAGTTCCGAAACGGCTTTTTTCCTCTCATCTCCATCCGGATATTTTTGAGCAAAGGCTGCGTGTTTATTCTGGAAATGTCTTGCGACATTTGACTTTTTGTTGTTTCCTAGTTTCTCATTACATATTAAGCATACTGGTAAACCAGTCTCGTCAGCAGTGAAAGCAAATGAATCTGCCCACGTACCATTGAATGTTCTGTTTTCTTCAGACACTTTTCTTTTCTTAGAATTCTCCATAGTTAGCCTACCTGGGACTCACTCTATTGGTTTAATTGATTAATCAGCTGTGCGGTAAACTGTTGGAACACACAGTGCACAGCTGATTAATCAATTATTGGAATTCAAGCCTCAGGTGATTCCTCGAACGAGGATCAGGCTTGTGTGATGTGTTCACAGAACACCGGCTAAGAAATCCTCGATATGGGCGCGTGCACGCAGACATAAAGAGCCCCGAAGAGTCGATCTGTCGAAATGAAGATACTCATATTTTCATATTTTAATAAATGAATATTTACTACTGTGGTGATATCAGCAGCAGGCTACAAACCGTCATAACGCCACAATGGCCTAGTGGTATCGACCGCTGCCATAGTATCTATTCGTCATTTTTAGACGGTGGTTCGAATCCCTCTTCGGACACACTTTTTACTGCATTTCGTTGTCTGAATCTAATCTAAAATCTCATCTAAAAAAGTATGTAGGGTATAAAATTATGGTGTTTAAGCCTTTGCATGAAGGCTTCGGTTAAATGTAAAAAAATAAATAATAATCACTTAGTCAAGTCTCGAACACGCAACCTTTGGAACTTTAGCTGGCTGCCTTAACCACTGCGCCACCCAGACCCCTGTGATGACAGCAATGCAAGTTGAGACAATTACCTTCTTTTTTTTACACTCTTTTATTTATTGATCTATCGATCTATCTATCACACTTTCAAAATATCAAGTTATCTATCACACAATCAAACTATCGATCGATCGATCACACTTTCAAAATATCAAATTATCTATCTATCACACAGTCAACCAATCCATCTATCTATCTCGTGTGAAGTGGGAACTAATATTTCCTAAAAGACACATGAGGAACTGTCTTTCGGGATGAAGTTTCCGCCTGTGAGCCTTTTTTGACGCACCGATTACTTTAGCCAGTCTTTTAGCCTGCTCGCGACCAGGCTAATTATATCTGACTCAGAAGGAGCTCAACCAAGCAGCGAATTATTTGAGCCACATTGATGGAACCGAACGCAAGCTAACATTATCGAGGCTTAGAACTTTATCGAGGCTTAGAAGATAATCCACCTTAGTGGAATGGGCCCCTGATCCATTAGGTGTTTATTAATGCCTGTGTGGTGTTATTTTTTAAATGTTGACATTTTTGAGTTAGTAATTCATAAAATACAAAGGTTCCATCTCACAAAACATAATGGAATGTAAAAACTTTGATGCTCAATATCTCTGAACTGCCCTAAACGGAGATAGAACCTGATCATTCTAAACGGAGATAGAACCTTATCATTCTAAACGGAGATAGAACCTTATCATTCTAAACGGAGATAGAACCTTATCATTCTAAATGGAGATAGAACCTTATCATTCTAAACTCACGAGATGATGATCATACCGAAGTTTATTCATCTGAAACATGGAAGATACAGCCGGAGACCATGCACTGAATTGCTTGGCCCTCCTGGCTCAACATCAGGGGCCTCATTCATAGAACGTGCTTAGATCAAATTTTGATCTTACCCGTGTCGTACGTAGAAAACCACGTCAACGTAGTGATTTATACAATTTCAACGTGAGTCAATTTGATCGTGGAAACGATCGTAGCTCGACGTCGAGTATTCAACTTGCTTACGCACATTACCTACTGGTTATGCGGAGTTATTACAGGCATGTGAGCCGCACTGGAAAAACGTTGCCTACTGTAATTCAAGTTTAAGTGGCTCGTAATAAAATTAACGATGTTGTTACCAGCCGAGAAAATGGGTTAAATTCAAGATTTAAAGGGAACTAATGTTTATGATTGTATTTCAGTCTTTCTTTATATCCCTCCGGAGCTGTCTATCTCTCTTCAACATGCCTATGCCTTGCCCGGCCACGCGCTAAATGATACTGGATTTCGAGTTGAGTCGGGATGAGGGGGAATGGCACCCCCCCTGAAATAAAAACAGTCCAAATCATCCCCCTTCTAAAACTGCCATCCCCCCTTTCCATCCCTTATGTCATTTTATCAATGAACGTGGTATTACTGCCCTCTCCCGCTTCCAGACGCACGCCTACCCTATAATATAGTATTAACGCCCTGTGATAGCGGCTCAAATAGCGGCTGAATGAAGCCAAGTGCTATAATATAATATAATACAGACAGTATATAATATTGTCAGTATTGTCTGTCTGTATTATATTATATTATAGCACTTGGCTTCATTCAGCCGCTATAATTGAGCCTCTATCACAGGGCGTTAATACAAACCTCATTCACCTGCGTTCAATTCCAAGTATGTTTGGTATTTATAGAAGGAAGCACGTACGCAACTTTAAACCATCTCAGCCCGTTTTATAAATAATGCTTACGTCCGTTTAGAAAAATGTGCTTACGTGAAAGTCAAAGATGACGTTCAAGTACTTTTTTATGAATGAGGCCCCAGGCCTACAACTATCTGAACTTGACAACGTGACACTGTCAACAATGTCTGTGAACGCCCATACGCTTCTTTTGTTTATTGCTTTTATCAAAGTCTGCCTTTGTCGCAAT